>NC_048268.2:10315511-10626023 GCF_005286985.2 Setaria viridis
TGGAGTATTTAGAATACAACTTAAGTACACAACATGGTAACACCAAATTTGGAAATATGCTCTAAAAGGAAGGAATCGGCCGATGATGCAATTAGGGGGCGTATTCGTGCATCGGCTGAAATAAAAAAAATGCATCGGCCGATTGAAAATTGTATCGGCTGATTGGAAAAATAAAAAGAGATCGGCCGATTGGAAATTGCATCAGCTGATGGAAAATGGGATCGGCCGATTGGAGTTGTATCGGCTGATTAAGAAAAAAAAACATTGGCCGATTGAAAATTTTATCAGCTGATGGAAAATGGGATCGGGCGATTGGAGTTGTATCGGCTGATTAAGGAAAAAAACATCGACCGATTGGAAATTGCATCAGCTGATGGAAAATGGGATCGGCCGATTGGAGTTGTATCGGCTGATTAAGAAAAAAAAACGGCCGATTGAAAATTTTATCAACTGATGGAAAATGGGATCGGCCGATTAGAGTTGTATCGGCTGATTATGGAAAAAAACATTGACCGATTGGAAATTTTATCAGCCGATTGAAAATTGGATCGGTCGATTGGGAGTTGTATCGGCTGATTAAAAAAATGCATCGGCCAATTGGAAATTGCATCAGCCGATTGAAAATTAGATCGGCTGATTGAAAGTTGTATCGGCTGATTAAAAAAAAGTGCATAGGCCGATTAAGATAAAAAAAGGTATCGGCTAATTGAAAAAAAAAATGCATCGGCAATTGGAATAAAAAAACGGGGGAGTTGCATCAGCTGATTGATTGCTTGGCCAATAAAAGAAATAGTATCGGCTGATTGACTGCTTGGCAAAAAGCATCGGCTGATTGCTTGGCTAATAAAAAATTGCATCGGCCAATTGGTTCAAGTAAAATTGCATCGGCTGATTGGTTCAAGCAAAATAGTATCAGCTGCTTATAGAATATGTCGGATATTAATTTTGAAGCATGAAATATTCATACTCCAAAATTAGGGGGGCCTATGTGTTGACAACAAAAGCTTGTTGGTTACTGCACCAAGTTTTGGTGTCCACAGACTGATATGTTGTTTCCACTACCAGCGAATTCATCGGCCCAGAGTGGGATCAAGGCATCAAGCAGATGGGGTTCTTTATATTTCAAGAGGAGTCCATGTGGCTTTGAATATTGCAATCAGACGTCATTGGCTCTAAAGACAAGCATCAGACTTCTATAATTAGTTTCGGAACATGAAGCCTTCATACTCCGAAACTGGGGGGGTCTGTGTTGACACCGAATCATCGGACTTCTATAATTAGTTTCAGAACATGAAGCCTTCATACTCCAAAACTTGGGGGCCTGTGTTAACACCATAATTTGGAAATATGCTCTGAATGGAAAGAATCGGCCCATGATGCAAAAAATGATGAAATCTCCTAAATAAGGCTATTTGCAAGCTGGCCACAGAAATCAGGAACGTGTGCAAGAAAGCTAGAAAGAAGGAAATCAACACACGCATGTACATGGCAAGAGTTTCGATTTATTTGGCACCCAAGGGAAACGCACGTACGGGAGGTTGTTTTATAGAATAAAATATTCTGGAGATAGAGTTGGTTAGGGATAAGCTTGATTAGAGATAGAGTTAGATTAGTTAGTGATAGAGTTTTGATTAGAAAAGATTGTGTACGTGACTTACCTTGTACGTGATTGGAGCCTTGCTATGTAACGTCACCATCCACCCTATAAATATAAAGGGTCGTGGCCATTGTAAATTTAATCACACGATCAATATACAACACATTTATCTTCTATTTACCTTTTCGGCTTCACGCCATTGCATTAGGAGTAAGAGTAATGTAGCTTCTCGATGAGTTCCTTCTAGCAAGCTGGGCTGCATCGACCTCGACCTCTGGCAACCTGCAA
Source organism: Setaria viridis (assembly GCF_005286985.2). Classification (NCBI taxonomy): domain Eukaryota; kingdom Viridiplantae; phylum Streptophyta; class Magnoliopsida; order Poales; family Poaceae; genus Setaria; species Setaria viridis. The sequence goes on from NC_048268.2 coordinate 10,317,397, forward strand.
GTTCCCGTCATCAAGTGTACTAGACTTCAACTTCTGGGCGCATCGCTATCGTTGGGTTTGGTTTCATCTACCAGTTATCGAGTACCTTGGATCTTTGACTTAAGGCGCATCGCTTCTGTCTCGATCTATGGTATTCACCAGTTATCCTACCTTGATTAAGCTTGGATCGGCTAATATTTATTTGATCTATCGTCTTGCCGTCTAGTTCACTTTAATTAGCTTTGGATCGTATCATCGTAGATGATAGATCACTTAATAGCCTGTTGCATCTTAATCTTGACTACCCCTCGAGTGTCGTTGGAATTGAGTTCCATTGCGACTAGATTCATTGGTTGGTGGGGTCTAGACTGACGTCGTGCTGAGTGTTTCTAGGCTGCAACTACCGGCGCATCACTGTGGTTTTGCCTAGAGATATTGGTGGTGACGTAGTTTAGATCTCATCGACTTGTGGCTCTGGCTATGGTGGAGCAAGAACTCGATAGCACTCTGTCTCCTATCGGCTCTCTAGCCGATGGTTATCGTCAATTATGTTGAATCGGCTGGACAGCCGATGAACCGCTCACGTTCATCAAGATACTAGAATCGGCTTCATAGCTGATATATTTATCCATCATGCTTTATTTTGTTATACCATTATCATCGTTGGTGCTAGGATCACATCTGCCTGACCGGCCGGTTGCCTCGAACTTCAAAAGGATTATCTTCCTCTTGTCAGTTGAATGATCAAACTGACTGGCACACCTGTGCACACCACGCGCGTCGACCTAGATTTTGTACTGGAGTTAGCATATCTCCCAGGTCCTCATGTGCTGATGCAGGGTCCTCTACCACTAGGATTTTGCGTCAACACAAACAATGACTACAAGCAACTTCCTACTAGCAACCGGAACAGAAGTCCCAGGCTTTTATCATATCACAAGGATACACTTAAGCCTGGCGACTACTAACAAATCAGGAGCAAAAAGCGTCAAGCGAGAGGAAGTGCACACAAGTTAGCTGCGCTCTAGGCAGCTATACTCTCCTCCACTCGATGACACCTTAGACGGGGACAAAAGTACTAGGTACTCCTTTACTGTCGCTCCCCAGCATTACCTCAGGCCTCTCTTCCCCAAAACCCGGCACAAGCCTATGAGCACACATCATGCACTTGAGTCCTGCTCAGAAAAACTGTAGAAGAGGCGAGCAGTCGGAACCACGCCTCCATCTTTCGCCAGAGAATTGGATAAAGACCACGGAGCTCATCATCCTTCACTCGCGAGTTGCAGCACAAACTGAGCTTGATCTTAGGTGACAAGGTAGAGCTCACGGTGAACCCTCATACGAGGATTCTTCTAGCATCCCAGCAAGTACCTCTAGCATTAAGATATGTGGAGGGAAGGTGGCTCTAATCTACGAGGAATCTTCTAGCACCGGGGCACTCATTGGAAGCTTAATACTATCGAACAACAACAACCTAAAGCAAGCCATCGCCATTCTACAAGCCATGCCATTGCTCGAACACCTGGGGGCCTATTTACAGTTGAAGGGCTGCAACCACCAACTACCCACACTTACTGCACGCTCGTGATTCATAGTCTAAGACACTGGCAAAAGCAATTATGATCGGAGCAGCGGTCAGGGGCGCTGCAGACAACACAAAACAATTTTACGCATGTGACTACACTGGGTACAACAGACAAAGGTGCACAGTGCACCTGTGTGTCCTCTCAAGTAGAATATCTACAGAACTATCACCCAAGACTCCAATAATTGAGCATCTGTCGAGTACCCCTAATACCATACTACTCAGATTTGTCTCATCGACTACAACTACGACAAGTACCCAGCCAGTTTGACATCATTGGATTCAAAATGTTGTCTCGAAGTACTCGCTATGAGCACATCAGAATGATAATAGCTAATCTCTGAATACAACGGACAAGTCACCACTGTACACAAGTCTACTCTAAAGATCTACAGTTCCTCGAGGGTAACGAAACCTGTCATCTTGTCAGCTATGGGCTCCGCCTCTTCAAGATATGCTGCATAAGCCTCATCCGTGCAATTCCGAGCAATACCATCCGCAGCAGATGACAAGTCTGCTCTTGGGTAATACGACTTCACGACCGTCAGGACTTGTTTGCAGATGGTCTTGCAGAGACCAGAAACCTTCGTCGGAGCAGCTTTCAACCTCTCGACTAAAGAAGGAGGCTCGACCTCCTGCTCGGGTGGACCAATAGCATCGACTAACGCCTGGGCAGTGGTGGCCAGCTCCACGAGTTCTTCTTCTCGTTTCTTAATGGTCACCTCGTGATCCCTGCATGCCAACATGGCTTCCGCCAGTGCAACTCCAGCCTGCTGCTTCACTTCATTTTCCTTGGCACAAGCCTCTTGCACCTCAGCCAGCTGCGCCCTAAGACCATGAGCTTGATCAGCAACCCAATCATGCGCATTTTTCCAATTCAACAGCTAACCACTCAAACTAGACTCCCTACCCTCGAGCTCTGTAGAAAACAAGAAATCAGTGATCCGGGACACTTACAACTACAATCAAAGTACTCTAACCATAGGAGGCATGAGTACTTACCTTTGATCCTTTGACTCAACAACTCGAACCGTGCTTCAAGGCGACCCTTCTCGACCTCATGATCATGTCTTTCGATTGCAAAAGATTTCGTGGCCTCTTCATGTACTTTCAAATACTCTGCGAGGCAGCAGCGCTCGTCGACAAGATCCCTCTCTAATTGGGCCACTCGCAGCGCAGCCTCGCTACGCTCATGGAGAACTTGGACGTTCTTCTGCGCCTTGCGATACAAGTCCTGCAACAACCGACAAGGAGCGTCACAAATTGGCCACGACTCCACGAGGACATTACTCACGTCAGGACCACATGCATACCTAGAAAGTAGAATTCACGCTCTGAATCACCCTTTGGAATTCTGATTCCGGTGGAAACTCAACCACCGGGTTCTCCTCAACCTCGACACCTCGAGGCATTGGTGCCTCACCCATGCCAAGCTCGAATAGCGGTTCAGGAACCAACTGTTGGGTAAACGAGGATCCCCCTCGTTAGCACCCCTACTTGCCAACACTCCAAGTGTTGCATCTCCTCCCTTGGCAGACGCCACCCATTTCGCCATAACCAGTGCCAAATCATTGACCCCGAGCGCATCCAACGCTGCTACATCCTCAGCAATGGTGGATGCCTCAAGGCTTGAAGTCTCGGGGGCTGCAGGTTTCTCTATTGATCGGATCACTTCCTACATCATTGTGACTGTTGCACCTACCAGGCCAGCATCCACGACTTCGGGTGTATCATCCAAGGACAAATCAACAACGAGCTTGGACTCAAGGACTGTAATCGGTGGATCAGAGGCCACCTCTGCACCCACTTCGACGGGTATTATCTCTTTCGCGTCCCTGGATTGAACAAGTCACAAATTGGCCACAGAAGACAAAGCTACAAAATTGGATACGCAAGTACACGGGTACTCTCCCGAGCAGTCCGACGCGGTGCTTGATAGCGTTTCTTTTCAAGTCGCACCGGTTGATCACTCGCAACCGGCACCACGGGCTCCAAAGGACGAAGATCTACATTTCATCAAGTCCTAAAAGAATCAATGCTGAAACTACATAGGCACGACTACCGGCAATGTTAGCATACTCACCACCAGAACTAATTTCCACAATCGTCGCATCTGCAACAAGCTCCGGTGTCGCAGTAACGTTCGTCATGCCAGTCACAGAAGGGATCATTTCGGCCCCTGCGACTATAGCATCATCGACTACCGAGCTAATCATCAGCTCGGGAGCCTCGGGGGGCTGTTGCCTCAGGGACCAGCGGCACAATCTCCACAGATGCTTTACCACCTACACTCGTCGTGGCATCTTTAGCAATTCCGACTACTTCAGCCGAAGTAGTCTCATTCGGGCTATCCATTGCAGCAGTCTAGTCAATACTTTCATCAGGATCCTCGACAGACTAAAGACAACAAGATTAGCTTGCAACTCAAACAAATTACTCAACATTTCGATACAACATTGCATACCTTGGATCGCCATTCTTTCATGGATGTGGTTGACAGCTTTCTCATCGAAATTCGACACTTCTTAGCCGAAGGGGCTGGGGGCTCTCCTTTTCTATCACCCTCGGTTTGCTCTTCAATTTCAGAAGGCTCGGTCCAATACCCTGCCAACACTCGAGACTACAAATTACAATCAGTATCTTACCCGGAAGGTTCTACTAGTCGAGAAAGCAAATGACTACAAACAACAAAAGGAAAAAGATCACACAAGTAACTTACCTCTCTAGGCTCATACCAGTTGTCAAACTGGCAGATGGCTTCATCAACTACCAGTACTCCATGGTAGTTCTTGAAAAACTTGCTCAATAATACCTCCACAACATTGTTCGAAATGTCTTCAGGAGACATACGAGATGGGTCTTCAAAACCCAAGTACTTGAAGCCCCAACGATCCCACTGCTGCAGTGGCTGTACTCTGCGCTTCAAGAAGCTCGCAGCTACATTGATTCCAGTCAAGCCAGCTGCTTTCAACACGATAATTCTACCCAACAATTCGGCAATCTCCTGATCTTCATCTGCTTCTGCTATCCACTTGTCTGAGTACTTCAGAGCATGACCTGTGACTACTGGCAGTGCCGGATCATGGTTCCCAACATAAAACCATCTTTTCTTCCAATCACCATGGGACTCGGGCAACTCATAGTTGAGATATGCTGCCGAGTTCCTCAGCTAGATACCGGCTCCCCCAAATACTTTATTCCTAGCTGCACAGGGTTGCAGCTTGCAACGAAACAATTTCCTAAACAACTCAAAGCTCAGCCGAGTCTCCAGGTATACTTCACACAGATGAACAAAAATAGCCAAGTGCAGAATACCATTTGGGTTCAAATGCACCAGTTCAAGGCCATAATAGTCGAGAATACCTCTGAAAAAGTCAGATGTAGGGAGCGCCAGGCCTCTCTCAACAAAAGGTGCCAGCACCACTTGTTTCTTGAGGATGCTCCTCAAATTGTCATGCATTTGCATACGTAGGCCTCCATTCAAGCACGCTCTTCGGCTGAAGCAACTTCGCATCCAGCAACTCTTGAATTTTTTATTCCTTCATGATTGAATGCTTCCAAGATATACCTGGAGGTGGTGGAGTGGTTTGATTAGTTGTGCCGCATTTGGGCGACGGCAGCTCAATTTCTTTGCCTTTCTTGGATCTAGATCCATTCTTGCCTGCAGCAGCAACTTTCTCCTGATTCTTCTCGGGTTTCTTGCCTGTCTTCTTGATGCGCATGCATCTACGGGATCGCGAGAGGAGGATGGGAGGTGGCTGCAACGACTCCGAATTTGGCTTGAGTAGGAGCAACAATGGCACTGGTAGCGGCAACAGAGACAGTGGAAGCGCTAGGGTTACAAAAGGGTGCTCTCACAGATCTAAAGGAATGCGTAATACAGGCAGCGCTGGGTTCTCTCTTTTATGATGACACAGCAGACAGCAATGTTCGTGAGATTTCGGGGATTTGCTCGGTAATTGAGCAATGGTCCGTTACCGCAAAGGATTTACCATGAGATATAATGTCCAACGGACACGTTGACCAAGGAATGACCCCTTCATCGACTACAGGTAGACAAACAAGTGCTCGGGGGCTGCGTACACCTCACCCATTGGACAAAGTTTTCTTTTTTTCCAAACACTAAAAGTCGAGGCAAAATTACAAGTTTGACACTCAGCCTGATTCTTCGATTCAACCTAAGGCTCGGAGGGTACTCCATATGGAGTGCGATTCTCATCGCACTACCATATAAAACTTCAAGACTAAGAGAAGATTCAAGATTTTGACTCTCAGCCTAATTCTTTGATTGAACCTAAGGCTCGGAGGCTACTCCATATGGAGTGCGATTGTCATCGCACTACCATATAAAGATTTCAAGACAAAGGTTACTCAAAGTGACATCAAATGAAGCGAAGAGTACCTTCCAGCCATGTGACAGTACTCGGGTACTCGAAGACTAAGCCGCGACTAGAAGCACTCAGCAAGCACCTAAAGAATACTCGAGCAACATCTTCAAAGTACTTGGAACTGTTCCACTCAACTACAAAGTACTCGGGGGTTTGTCGGTCATACATCCCCGAGCCCACGAGTAGGCCCTGTACGGCCCACTCACGAGCGTACTCGGATGTGATAAGGAGCCGCAGGGTGACGTATCCTACATGGACTCTTGAAGACTAGTCGGAATACGCAAGGAAACTACTCTGTCAAGTTAGAGTAGGAGTCTGTAACCGTGTTCGACTAGGACTCCACCCTGTAACCCTGCTCTCCAGACTATATAAGGGCGGACAGTGACCCCCTCCAAACAACTCAGCACAACACAACACAACTCATCAATACAATCCACACACAGGACATAGGGTATTACACGATCTAGTAGCCTGAACCTGTCTAAATCGTGTTCCCCGCGTCACCATCGACTCCTTGATTCTCGGCGACACCCTCCGCACAAAACACCACCTCGGGTACTCCCTAGGCGGGTTGCCGGTATAAAACACCGACACCCCCCGACTACTTTGGTATGGTCCAATCTGGGCTGGGGCTTAACTCTGAAGAACTTCCTAAATAACTGAAAGTGGGGCTGAATGCTAAGGAAAGCTTCGTAGAGATGCACAAAAATGGTAAGGTGCAAGATGGAATTGGGGTTGAGGTGGACTAACTCCAGATTATAATACCTCAATAACCCCTGAAAGAACTCGGATGAAGGGAGAGCCAGTCCGCACTCGATGAAGTGCGTGAAGATGACTGTCTCATTGCTGAAGCTCTCCGTGGGCCATGGGTTGCCATGGGCCTCCCTCCAGTAGGTGAAGTCCTACTCCTGTAGAAGATCGGCATCCACCAATGCTTGGATGTCTGCCTCCTTCATCACCGATTTCTTCCAGGTGCAGGCTTGATTCAACGGCACCGTCTGATCGGTTTTGTCGTACTTCGATGCCGGCAACTAGATCTCCTTCTCCTTCTTAGTTGCCTTCCGCTTCTTGTTCTCTGCCACCTTGCTGGACAATGCTTTCTTCAGCACCATTGTCACAAGGGTCTTCTTGCGCATAAGCACAGGGGCTAGGTAGTGGCGAAGGATGCCACTCGAGCTCAAGAATGGCAAGCGGCAACGCTAGGGTTATAATGTAGAAGATGAATGGGCAGAATGGCTCTTGTGAAACAGAAGGGATGAGTTCCTCCATTATTTATAACCACGGCACAGTTAACCGAGAGGCAGAATTAATGGGGAATATTCCATTTTTAAAAGCCATCAGTTATCGCTGGACGGTTTCCAATTTTTACAAAAGAGATAATATTATTGTTGGCGAATGGTCACGTTGATGAGTGATTGACCCTTATACCCAAAACTACTCGTGTAATGGCTTGGGGGCTATGCGCCACGTGCCCATCGGCTAAAAGGTTTTTTCTTTGAGTTCTAGGGTAAAAGAGATATGAAATTACAAGATTGACCCTCAGCCTGATTTCTTGATGCAACCTAAGACTCGAGGGCTACTCCATATGGAGTGCAATTTTCATCACTTCCATATAAAATTCAAGGTGAAGATTCAAGACCAAGTTAAATGAGGCTTGAGCACATTCGAAGACTCAATCCGATGGAGTACTCAAAGGAGCACCACAAACTAGCCGGAGACGTCTATAGAAGTACTCGGGATTGCTACATTTGACTAAAAAGTACTCGTTGTCAGCCATACATCTATGGGCCCACCAAGAGGTTTGGACAGTCCTACAATATGGGGTTGTACACCAAGACGTGTCAGACATGGAGACTACAGTGCAGGATGGCGTGGTCTACGTGAAGGAAAAGAACTAGTCGAGGATTAGGAAACTACTCGTAGCAATTAGAGTAGGACTTTCTAGTCGAATCCGACTAGTACTCTTGTAATAACCGACCTGTAACCCTACCCCCGACAATATAAGGCGAGGCAGGGACCCCCTTCAAACAACTCCAATCAATACAATCCAACCAACACATAGGACGTAGGGTATTACATGACATAGGCGGCTCGAACCTGTCTAAACCATGTGTTCAAGTTCACCTTCGAGTTCCTGGTCTTCGGTGAGCCCCATGCATAAAACACTACCTCGAGTACCCTCTCGGTAGGTTGCCAAGTCTAAACACCGACAGATGGTGAGGTTGATCTGGTCAATGCCATGAAGACCATCCAAGAGCGCGAAGCTTAGCTGGAAGTTGCCAAACTCGCTCTGAAGGAGATATCTAAAGTGGCCTAGACAATAGCGGACATGTTGGAGCCTCCAGTTGAAGGTGTAGAGCTCCGTCCACTATTTGAAGTACTCAAGGACGTGCTCGGGAAATTCACCAGCTACATTCAAAAGATGGCAAAGTCTGTCTCCAAGTAACTATTGAGCTTCGTCAAGTCTTTCTATCCTCAAGCCGATCTGGATCCTGTTGCAGAAGGTATAGTGGAGGACTGCTCTGACGAACTCTTCAAGTAGTACATGCAAGAGATGGACCCCATTGCAAAAGAATTAGCTAATCATATGGTCCTCGAGTAGTTCTTTATTAAGGCAAACATTAGTTCTATATTGAAAACATGATATGAATGCTTTGTAATGTAAATATTTATAAGTCTTGTTGTAACTTGTGCTATTTTTGACTTGTTATTTTAGTGCAACTTACAACCTTCCTTGATATTTTCTCGTACGGTAGATGTAAGTGTCTGCGCACAAGGCTTCTTTGATGAGCCTCATCAGGCGCTAGTTGTGAGTACTCTTCTTATGTATTCCTTTTTGCAGTGCACAAGTACTCAAGTTGCCTGGACTGTAGACTTCTTTCAATGGAGGTCTCTTCAGGGTCTTATGTATAGAGCCTGTCTCCACATCCTCAATGGGCTCGCTTTGACGTTCCCTCAAAGATTCTTGGAATTCTACAAACTTGTTTTTACAAGCTGCGACTGGACAGATTTGTCCGATGAGTTAACTAACTCATGAAGTTTACCGCAGACTTCCTTTGCAAGCTACAATTGGACAATTTATCTAGTGAGTTGAATAACTCATTAGAATTTTGCAGACTTGCTATTACAAGCTGTACTTGGGAAATTTTGCCACAGGAGATGAATAGCTCATTACGGTCGTGCAGACTTGTTATTACAAGCCGCGATAAGGCAGAAATAAGTAGTCAAATTATGATGAAAATATGACTATTTTATCAAATTGTAAATCTACAACTAGGGTCGATGGTCGATTTACATGAATATGCAAATCTAAATTAGGGATAAAATCAACGGAGTTGCTCAATGTTCCATGAGTTGTCGACGTCTTGACCAGAGGGGTGTTGTAATCGATATGATCCAGGTCCAGTAACCTTCGAGATGATAAAAGGCCCCTCCATGGTGAGTTGAGCTTGTGTAGCCCTTTGGTGTCCTAGATACGGTGAAGGACCATCTCGCCTATGTTGAACGATCGTTCTTTGACATTTCAATCATGGTAGCATCAAAGGCCTTCAAGGTATCTTGCGGACCGGACGAGTGCTGCGCAGTGAGCTTCTTCGAGGTTGTCAGTGTCTAGACGTCTTTTTTCTTCTATTGCGCCTTCCTCATACTGCTCGACTGTTGGAGATTCTCACATGACGTCGGTAGGTAGGACAGCTTCGGATCCGTAGACTAGGAAGTAGGACGATTGCCCTATAGGCTGGGTATGGAGCCCCTAAAGGACATTGGGTAGTTCTTTGAGCCACTTGCCTCCCTTCGTGTTCCCAATATCATGCAGCCTTTTCTTGATAGCTTCCAGTACCATCCCATTGATGCACTCAACCTGGTCATTGGCCCGTAGATGAGCGACAGAGACATACCGGACATCAATCCCACTGTTCTCAAAGTATTCCCAAAACCCATGGTTGTTGAAATTTGAACCAAGGTCTGTGATTATGAGATTGGGGAAGCCGTAGCGATGAACAAGCTCGTTGAGTAAGTTGAGTACTCTGTCTGCTTTGGGGCAAGTAACTGGCTTCACCTCGATCTACTTGGTAAACTTGTCAATGGTCACCAAAACTCGATTGAATCATTTAGGCACGATGGGTAGTGGGCTAATCATGTCTAGCCCCCAGCAGAAGGGTCAAAAGGGTGGTATGGTGATTAGCTTGTAGGTAGGGACGTGCCACTGCTTGGCGAAGAATTGGCACCCTTAGCATCGGCGGACTAGTTCCTCGGCGTCAGTGAGAGCTAGAGGCCAGTAGAACCCTGATCTGAAAGCTCTACCCACGATTGTGCATGAGGATGCGTGGTTGATGCAATTGCCTTCATGGATCTCCTCCAGTAAGTCTTTTCCATCTTACCGTCAGACGCACTTCATGAGTACTCCTGACAATGCACCTCTTCTATAAAGCTTGTCTCCGACTAGAATATAATTCTTGCTGCATCACAAGACTTGCTCTGCCTCTGTCTTGTCTGACGGTAACTTGTGCCCTTTGATGTAGTCAATGAAGGGAACTCTCCAGTCTACGTCGATCATCCTAACCTACCGATCTGCTGTGGTAGGACCTCGATCAGTAGTTTTTGGTGGTACTAGCTCCGTTATGGATGACTTGTGTAGCTCATGGATGAAAACCCCTGCTGGAACTTGAGCACGAATAGATCCAAGCTTGGATAGAACATTCGTGGCAATGTTGTTGTCGCGAACTACATGGTGAAACTCCAAACCAGAGAATTTATTCTCTAGCTTGCGTACTTCTAGGCAATACGCATCCATATTCTCCTTATGGCGGTCCCACTCGTTTCATTGGCTTGATTGATCACCACCAGTGAGTCGCCGTAGATCAGAAATCATTCCTAGCAAGATTGTCAGACGGAGCCCGTGCAGAAGCACCTCATATTCAGCTTTGTTGTTGGACACTTCCTAGAAGATTTGCAAGACGTACTTGAGTTATTCACCCTTGGGAGATATCAAGAGTACTTCTGCACCAGCGCCCTCAAGCTTGAGTGATCCATCGAAATACATGACCTAATGCTCTGGACGCTCTGCTGGCATTGGTAGTTGATTCTCCCGCCACTCTGCCATTAAATCAACTAGGGCCTGGGACTTGATTGCAATCTTTGATTTGAATTCTAGGGATAATGCTCCGACTTCTACCACCCACTTAGATATATTCTTCTTGTTGCATCCTAATTGTGGAGAATTTCTCCCAGGGCGAAGTCGGTGACAACCGAGATCTTGTGCTCCTGGAAGTAATGTCGTAACTTGCACGAGGTAAGTTGTATTGCATACAGCAAATTCTGGACTGGTGGATATCTGGTCTTGGAATCTAACAGCACCTCGCTTATGAAGTAGACGGACCCCTATACTTTGAATACATGGCCTGGTTCCGGTCTTTCAACCACAATCGTCGTGCTGACAACGTGAGTGGTTGCAGCGATGTAGAGCAGCAAGTCTTCGTTGGAGTTTGGCGCCGTGAGGACTGGTGGCTTTGATAGGAAGTCCTTTAATTATTGTAGGGCTGGATCTGCCTCCTCGATCCACTGAAATTTGTCTTGCCGCTTGAATACTTTGAAGAAGGGTAGGCCCCATTCTTCAAGCCTTGAGATGAATCTATTAAGGGCCGCCATGCATCCAGTTAGCTTCTGACATCCTTGATGCATGATGGGGCATGCATGTCGGTGATGGCGGAGATCTTCTCGAGGTTAGCTTCAATGCCTCAGTGACTAATGATGAACCCGAGTAGTTTCCCAGAGGGCACGCCGAAGACGCACTTTGTCGCGTTGAGCTGCCACCGTAACTCTCGCAAACTTGCAAAAGTTTCTTCTAGATCCTGAATCAGGTAGACGAGATTTATAGTCTTTACGACCACATCGTCTACATACACCTCCACGTTGCGGTGTAGCAGCTTCTTGAAGCACTCCTAGATTGCCCGTTGATAAGTAGTGCCTGCGTTCTTCAACCTGAAAGACATTGTTGTGTAGTAGAAATCTCCATATGGCGTGATAAACACGGTCTTGATTTGTTCTTCCTCCTTAAGAGCTATCTGGTGATACCCAGAGTAGCAATCAAGGAAACAAAGGAGGGTGCATCCAGCTATGCAGTCGATGACTTGATCGATCCAAGAAAGCCCGAAGGGATCCTTTGGACAGTGCTAAGGTCTGTGTAGTCGACACACATCCTCCACTCATTGTTATTTTTCTTTCGCACCAGGACGGGATTGGCGAGCCACTCTGGATGCTAGACTTCTTTTGTGAAGCCCGCCGCGAGTAGTTTGGCCATCTCTTTCTTGATGGCTTCCCTTATTTCTTGGGCAAATTATTGTAGGCATTGCCTTTTTGGTGTAGCTTTTGGATTCACGTTGAGTGAGTGCTTGATCAACTCCCTGAGCACCCCCTCGGTAGGTAGCCGGGTTTAAACACGGAGGAGTCTCCTCATCCGGATCCGAGTAGTAGTCGAGATCCTTGATTGTATCCATATCGGATTGTGATCTGGACAAGGCAGCCTGATAAATAGTTGCCACATTGTGGAGTCCGAACGGAAATCGACTCGGGTGATAGTCTGACTCGCATGATGGCTTATATTCTGACTCGTGAAAATCAATCTGACAGGCGGGAGAAGTCGAGTTGAAGTCGGATTCGTCCCCCAACCTCTAAGTAGGTCAGAAATTGAAAATTCATCAAAATTCTTGACGAGATCCCCTAGAGCTTGGCGCTGGAGCTTATGGTTTCCTGCTTCTTCTTTGGGGTCGACGCAATGTGGCAGTGGAAATTTCCAGCACCGTCCGTGATGCAAACCCAGGAGCCGAACACAAACGTCATGCCTGCTTAGAACGCGATGATTGGTTTGATGATGACTTGTGCCATCAAGTTCGCCAGTGGATTCTCAGGGCGTGCCCCCTCCAGCTGTCGATGTTTAAACCCGACAACCTACCGACGGGGGTGCCCAAGGTAGTGTTTTGGTTAGTGGGGCTCGTAGAGCTCAGGAACTCGAAGGTAAACACAGACACACGATTTAGACAGGTTCGGACCGCTAGATTGCGTAATACCCTATATCCTGTGTGTTGGTTGGATTGAATCACTTTAGAGGGGATCCCTGCCTCACCTTATATTGTCAGGGGTAGGGTTACAGGTTGGTTGGTTACAAGAATACTAGTTGGATATGATTAGAGTTCTACTCTTATTACAACGAGTACTTTCCTAATTCTCGACTAGTTCCTATCTTTCCATATAGACTACGCCATCCTGCGCTATAGTCTCCATGTCAGATGCATCTCGATGTCCAGCCCCATATTTAGGACTGTCTAAACCTTCTAGTGGGCCCATAGATGTATGTACGATAGGGCAGCTGCAGCAGGTGGCGGCGGCGGCGGCTAAACCCTACCAAGGGCGAGCGTCGTAAGTTACCTTGCAGTAAATGGGGAACGGCGGGTCAGCAAGAGTGGCACGGCGTTGGATAAAGTCATAAAGGTATACTGTGCACCCAAACAAGAAGATGGGTAGGTTGTTCTAGCATAAGGATGTTCCGGTGTTTGACAATACACCGAACCGGGTAAACAGCTAGCCAAATGGGCGTTCAAAGATTTTTAAAGACGTCACAGGATGTTACGGTGTTTGACAATACACCGAACCAGATAAACAACCAGCCAAATGGTCGTTCGAAGATTTTGACGTCATAGGATGTTCCAGTGTTTGATAATACATCAAACTGGATAAACAGCCAACCAAATGTACGTTCGAAGGTTTTGAACCAAATGGGCGTTCGAAGATTTTGTAAGGCATCACAGGATGTTTCGGTGTTTTACAATACAACGAGCCAGATCAATAGCCAGCTAAGTACGCTTTCGAACATATTGAGATGTGTCAAAAGGATTTTCCCACAATTACTATGATAAAAGGTCTACATGCACATATCGGTTCATATCTTATAAAACAAATGAGTTCAGATCGGATTGACTAAAACATTAATTGATTTCACATCCTAGTCCTCGTCACTATCAGGTACAGAATTTCCATCTTCATCATGGTATTGCCGGATAGTTTCGTCCTCCTCATCATCATCAGAATTAAATCCGTACACATCAGATAGAATCTGCTGGCGAATGAAAGTAACTCGATCCGCTAAAATGACAGTCCACTCCTCATCGTCAATAATAGGCACCGGAGCCTTCGAACCATTACCAATACGATCATTAAAGCTTTCTTCAATTACATCATCTTGATAAGCAAGTACCATGTCACTGGGCATTGTGCCCGGCTCATTTTCACTAAAGCTACACAAATGCCTATGCTCAAATTTTTGCACAACAATCCGTGGGTCTTGTAGCAGGGTGTCTGGCAAGTAAAACACCTTCGTTGCTTGTTCATAAAAAATGTAGGGATCACTTTTGTACCAATACCTTCCAGTATTGATGCTTATGAAGTACTTATCCTTTCTAATCCTCGGTTCCCTCTTGATCCCTCCCAGATCATACCAATCACAGTGGAATAATACAACAATTTGATTTATGCCATGCCCTGATGAGTTATACCGCAGCTCAGTAATTTTTTTTAGACAACCATAAAACTCAAATGGCTCACTATTATGAAAGTCTGAAGCCATAATCCCACTGTTCTGTGTCTTCCGATTTTCCTCTCGAGCATGTGTGTGGTACCGGACACCGCCAATAAGACATGCTGAATATTTTCTTCCTCGCTTATCTAGTAAAGCTGATAATGCATATATGTCCTCATAAACCTCTCCTTCGGACATCTTTTCAATTGTACAAAACCATAGTTTTATATATAGTTTTATATATAGGTCCTCGCCAGCTAATATAAGTATGTTCTGAAAAAGTAGAAAAATTTACATGCGATTTAAACCATCAAGCAAATTCTTTCTGAACTCTATGGTTAATAACCTGATCCGACACACCTTTCACTTTTAACTGATCCTTGTATATCCTGCAAAAACACATCCATCTGAAACTTAGACCGAAATAATTGCAGTACAATAATTGCATGACAGATTACGTACCTGATATATGGCTCAACCTCTTCGCAATTGTTTAGCACATACCAAACCAGCTTGTCGTAATCCGAATCAAGGAACAAAGTCTTCACTGCTCCAAGTACATCAACATCATGCTGGAAACAAGATAAATCGCCTCCTCGTACAAATCAGCATTCGCTCTGTTTCTGCCTTCCCGATTGAATCGTGTGTCAACATCATCATCCGCAAAGTACCTTGAGCAAAATGTCGACCTCATTAGCAACAAATACTTCTGCAATGGATCCTTCAGGCCTAGTCATGTTTCTCACGAAATGCTTCAATGTGCATAGCCTTCTTTCAAAGGTATACATCCATCCATATTGTACTAGGCCTCTTAGGATTGCTTCCTCAGGCAAATGGATAGCCAAGTGCACCATAACATCAAAGAAGGCAGGAGGGAAAATTTTCTCAAACTTCCAAAAAATTATTGGGATATCTGTTTTCAGTTTCTTCAAAACATCCAACTTTAGAGTTTTGCAACATAGTTGCCAAAAGAAGTTTCCTAATTCCGAAACAGCTGAGTATGTCTCTTTATTCATTAAACCTCGAAGGGAAATAGGCAAAATCCTTTGGAGTAGGATATGACAATCATGAATTTTCAGTCTTTGGAGTTTGCATTCATCAACAGCTATACATCTTGATAAGTTAGAAACATATCCATCTGGGAACTTCACCTGACTTATAAAATCACAGAACACCTTATATTTCTTTTTACCATATCCATTTCAGAACTTCACCTGACTTATAAAATCACAGAACACCTTATGTTTCTTTTTACCCATTATATATGGAGCTTCTAGCATTTTGTATGACTCTCCTTCCGTAGTATTCAGCATGTGTAGATGTGGTCTAATGCCCATCCCTTCCAAATCAACCCTAGCATTGATCGTTTCCTTTATCTTTCTAGCAATTTTAAGCAATGTTCCAATAAGGTTTTCGCATATGTTTTTCTCAATGTGCATGACATTAAGATTATAAGGCAGCTTTAGAGTTGTCCAATACGGCAAGTCAAACAAACAAACCCTTCAACTCCAACATTGTCTGGATTCCCATTTCCTTTTCCGACCTTGAGGATATTTTCCTGGTTTAACATCTTCAACCTTCTCCAGTTGCTGCAACAGCTCCTCAGTAGTAAATTGCGCTGGTCTCTCTCAGTTTTCAGTATTACCATCAAATTCTGCTTTCTTTCTTCTCCATGGATGGTCAGTTGGAAGGAAACAACGATGGCAAATATAACATATCTTGTTTTTCAATCTCCTTGAGCAAGGATCCTTGTCACAATGCACACAGCCATAATAACCTTTTGTGACTCGCCCCGTCAATGTGCTCAGTGCTAGATAATCATGTATGCACAGTTTAAAGAATTGATGACTACAAGCATCGTATGCATCGACACCCTTCCAAAGTCCAACAACTCATCTATAAGAGGTTGCAAGAAGACATCAAAATCCTTTGATGGAGAACTCAGCCCAAGGATCAATAATGCCATCATGAAGTTTGATTCTTCCATGCATACCCATGGTGGTATGTTATACTCCCTCCATCCCAAATTGTAAGTCATTCCAAGAATTTTGGAGAGTCAAAGTATCTCAAGTTTGATCAAATTGATATGATAATATAATAACATTTATGATGTCAACTAAGTATCATTAGATTCTTCATCAATTATATTTTCATAGTATACCTATTTGATGTCATGAATCTTTATAATTTTCTCTATAATTTTGATCAAACTTGAGATGTTTTGACTCTCTAAGATTCATAAAATGACTTACAATTTGGGATGGAGGGAGTACGGCACAACAAATACTGGACACATACTATATGAGTTGGTCATGTTGCCAAATGGATTGAAACCATCGGTTGCAAGGCCAAGTCTAATGTTCCTAGCATCTTTTGCAAATTCCAACCAATTATTATCGAAGTCTTTCCCTGCCTCACCATCAGTTGGATGACTAAGCTCATTGTCCACCGGTTGTCGCTTCAACTTGTGCCAATGTGCATACTTTGCAGTTTTTGATGAAAGAAACATCCACTTCAGCCTTGAAACCAGCAAAAATACCTCAATTCCTTATGAGGAACGCACTTCTTGTTGTCTACATCTTTCCATCTTGAATCCGCTTCATAACACACTGGACATTATTTTCACTAGCGTCTTGCATAACAAAACACAATTATTCTTGCAAATATGGATAGATTCATAGCCGAGTCCCATGGCATGTATATACTTCATTGTGTCATCATAAGAAGTCGGAACACATGCTCTTGGGAAAGAAAAGGGATAACACCTTCAGAATCGCATTGAATGCGATATTGCTAATCCGATAGAAAGACTTGACATGAGGTAACTTAACAACAATGTAAATTGTGTATATTTAGATCTCGGTAACACCTTACAGTTTATATATTCCTTTATAAATTCTAACATTTTCCCTTCAAACTCTTTAGCGTGGTACATGTAGGCTATCATTTCAGGAAGTCCATCTTCAGTGCCTTCATACTTCTCCATACCCGATATGTGTTTGTTTTCCTAAACCATTTCTTGTTTTCCTAAACCATTTCTTGATCACCATCTTCCTATAGAACTGCATTATCCACAAACCCCCTCATCCTGCATATTTGCATTTTCCTAAACCCCATTATCCTGTATATTTGCATTTTCCTGAACCCTATCCTCGAATGTTTCTACATGATGGATCCACCTAGTGTAGGTGCTTGCCATCCCATTTATAAGTAAGTGCAGGTTTTTTCACCACTTCTGCAGTACATCTAGACTGATTCAGGTATTCACGACATGGGCGTAGTATTTGTTCATCGTCAGAGTATCTACTATTAACAAATTCCATGAAATCATTGACCCCTTTCTTATGCTCGAGGGTAAATAATTGACAACCAGGTATCCAACGTCTATCCATCTCAGAAATTTTGACGAATTCAACTTAAAATTACTGGCCAGATTGAAGGACCTCAATGCGAAATGAAATTTTAGCAAATTCAACTCAAAATTACTAACCGGATTGACGCGCCTCAGCAGGAAGCACTAGACTTGTGCTACTGTAGAACTGTGCTGCCACGGGGAGGCGCAAATCTCCACCAGAGTGCTCCGTCCTAACCACTTCTCTCTGTTCTTCTTTTTCCATATCGCGAGAGTGTAGTAGCGGGTAAACTATTTTTTAGCTGCAGCGCAAGCTTTTCTGCCGCCAATTACTACACTCAGAAAACTTACCTAATATGTGGGACCAGTCGTAGTAAAGACTTCCCATTCGATCAATAGCAGGTTCAAACCATTGGAAGAACACGTTTTTCATTTTATTTACCGTACTATTTATCAGCTTAAACTTACATGTGGAACCCTCATTGGTTTATGACATTTTCACGGAGCTTATATCGTCATAGAACCACCATGAAACAGCGAATGACGATTTCTTTTTGACTACAGTGGCAACTTTTATGACGTTTTGTAACTTTGTCACTAATTTTGCTCGGATGTGAAATTTTATAACATTTTCAGCTAGAAACATCATAGATCTATGACGAAAACAAATACGTCATAAAATTTTCATCATAGATCAACACATTTCTTGTAGTGTAATTTCAACACACATGGGTGTCCTTTCCTTCATTCATTCAGAGGCTGGAAACTAGATACCATACATTTGCAGTGTAAAGAAAGAACATAAATCTGACGATCTGCCAACTGGATTAAACTACCGATAATGAACAAATAGTATTTATCTTATCATTTGTCACATATCAGATCTGAATACTAGCAAAGTGGCAGTGAATAAGTAGCATGTGCTACAAGTCATATTGAATTCAATTCAGTTCAGCAGAGGGCCAAATCAAATTCATTAGAAGCGTATACCAACACTAATAGGCAGCAGGGTACATGCATCAGAACATAATATTAAGTAACATTCCAATGCGACTGGAAGGTTATTGTTGAACACCTTTAGTGCCAAAAAGTAAAAGCAGCAATAGTAGGAGCAGGAATTCAGTCACTTGCCACTGAACTCAGCCATGCTATATAAACATGAAATCGCACAGCGCTAACCCAGAAAAACTAAACGACTGGAACTACAAGTTGTTCTGTTCCGATGACATCTATTCATTGTAAGTAGAGAGATATACAATCATGTCCCTAACCACAACTACCAGAATCAATTTCCTAGTAAGATAAATAGAAATAAAAAACAAATTGATGAACCCTTCAAATGACAAAGTAAAAGATTGCAAAGTGTTATTTTGTGGACCGTTCAAAATCAAATTTTAATGATACAAAAGCTTAATTTGGTGAACCTTCACAAAGCTCAATCTTGTGAACAGGCAGATCTAAGCTTCCTTTTCTGTTTGAGAAACAACAAGAAGAGGACATAATGGGAATGCAAGGTTTAAAAGCAACTAGCATAAGGGGATAAAAAAAATCTTACATAATATGGTAGTTGCATACATTTAGCACTAAAATTAAACCACCTGCAATTTATATTAACGCGTGATAAAACTTTTCCAAGTTAGCATAAGGAGTACTGAAAAGGATGATAAAAAATGTATACGGAATAATGCCACTTAGGATGCTTTCAGGAAAACAGAAAACTCAAACTTGTTCAAGCATGAACACATCTACTTGCCAATGAAGACTAATAATTCCTCATGAGCCATAGCAAGCAGATTTTAGAGAGATGCTTTGGCACCTTGATCTCAACCCGATCCTACAAAAAATAAAATATATTACATAACATTCTCTGTAGTATATTACATATATTAACACTACAAATAACACCACCATGACAATAACATCATACCACACATTCAACCTAAGTGGCCACGGATCGGACACAAACCAACTGGAAGTAGACAAATCAAAGTATCAAACACTATCAGGGGGTCAGGACACAGGTAAAGACTGAATGAATCAGCTGCAGTGCAAAATTTCAGTCAATAGTTCAATAAATTGGCACAAAAAGGACCATTTCCTCAACCTAGCTATAGACTGCAGCACAGTTTCATATCTGCAGTTTCCATTCATATATGAGTGACTAATGCTAGAAACTTCATATGTACAATTTCCATTCAACAGAAAAATAATTGATTGAAACAAGATTGGAATTTTGCACATTATGGCAGTAGCAGTATCTAGCTACTATAGTCTACAGTTTAATTCCACAAGGCGCATGAGACAAACAGAGAGGACTGCAGCCATTTGCTTTGGAAAAAGGTGCCCTCCACAAGTCAGGAGCATGAATCGATCCACAAATTGACAAAAATCGAAACCTTAATAGACCACAAGTCAAGCGCATGAATCGAACCACAAATCAACCCTATCAACCCATGGATCAGACAAATAAACATCACGAAACCCTAGTGCAGCACAAATCAGAACATACGGAGAATCTTCATGAGTATACTAAAGTTTCAGGGGAGAAACTACCTGATCGATGCGGGACAAGGTCGCCGATCCGCCGCTGTCTCCGCCCCTCTGTGGATACACGCCGCCGTCTCCATCTCCTCCTTGATACGGGTGACATCTGCTCCATCGCTGGCCAAGTCACCTCCCCCCGAGGTACGGACGGATCCGCCGATTTGCCAACCTCTTCGCCTCCCTCGTCGCCCTCACTAACTGGGATTGAGAAAATGGAAGACGGATACGAAATGACAGCAAAGCACAACACAGACCCGATGTTGATTAAACGGGCAGCAGACACCAAACGCGGGCCCGAAACACAAGCAAAATGGATCCTCTGTCGTACCCGGTTTACTCGATTACACGTGCTTTGTCTTAGCCGTCCACCGCAGATCCGACGGTGCAAAAAATCGATTGGCAGATACTCAAATCTCAAGTGATTGACGTCTAGCAAATCCGATATAGGTATCCAAGTTTAGGTACGCTGTTGGGGATGAGCTCAAATTTTTTCTCAAAATCTTCTCTCTTCTATACCTAAAATTGGTTTTAGATATCCAAATATGCATGTGTTGTTGGGGATGAGCTCAAATTTTTTTCTCAAAATCTTCCCTCTCCTGTACCTAAAATTGATTTTTGTATCAAATATGCATATGGTATTGGAGATGCTCTTGCTCTCATGCGTAATCTCGGCATTTCTCCCACCTCGGTGATTCCCAAACAGTGAGCTTTTAACTTTTGTAGTGTCAAGATTACGATCTTACACTTTCGGTGGCAACCGGCAAACAATATTTTTAAGTAACTCTAACCCTAGGCATCATCAGAAAAGACAGCGAGATCTTTCGGTGGTAAAGATAAGAAATCAAAGAATGTTTCCAACGAAGCTGCTGTACCACGGATCGTCAGACAAATCAAACCCTATAAAATCTGACTGATTTCCAACCACATAACATGTCCTTCTGGAATCCCGCAAGTTCTTTGACCATTCATGGATCAAAAGTATTGTTTGTTCTACTGCATACTTGTAGTGTTAAATCAAGTGCGCTTCACAATCAATTCCGGCCTAATACTGATTGCAAGTAATTAACTAAAAAATGTTTTTCTCCGGGCGGCCGGTAGCTTGCATCACGGAGGAGAAGATAACCATGTGCGTTGCCGGATTCATCCATGTTGGAGGCCCCCGGTCTATCCAAAGAACCTCCCTTCCATGTCGCCGTCTCCTCCACACTCAGTCAAAGGTCAAACGCCTCCGCCCATTACAAATCCGCCGCCGCCGCAGTCCCATTGTCCATTCCACCACGCGGGCACCACGCAGCCGACCGGCCGACCTCCCCTTCCCCCTCCTCCTCCTCCTCCTCCTCCGCCAGCCAACAGCCATGGAGCCGCCGTCCGCCGCCGCCTCGCGGCAGCAGCATCAGCCGCCGGGCTTCTTCACCTTCCTGAAGCACGGCGCGGTCCTCCCGGCGCGGAACGGCGCGCTCTTCGCGCCGCTCCTCGCCCTCACGGCCGCCCTCGCCGCGGCGCTGCTCCTGGGCAACTCGCTCGCCGTGCAGCCGCTGGCCGCCGCCATGCTGCTCGACGCCAACGCCATCAGCCGCGCCGACCCGGCCAGCGCCGCGTACCGGCACCTAGTCAGGGCGCTCCAGTCCGACCTCCGCCGCTTCCTGCTCGCCGCCGGCGGCTGCCTCCTCGGCGCCGTCGTGGCCGGCTCCGCCATCAAGATCGCCACCGTCTTCGCTGCCGTCGCCGCCTCCTCCTCCTCCTCCTCCTCCTCCTCCTCCTCCTCCTCCTCCTCCTCCTCCTCGGCCCCCTCCTCCGCCGACCGGCGCGCCGCCGTGGCCGCCGCGGCGCTCGGCGCGGCCAAGGGTAACATCTGGGGCCCGGTCCTGACCGTCGCGTTCGGGTACGCCCTCGAGCTCGCCTGCGCCGCCGCCATCGTCGCGCTGGCGACGCTCGCCGTCGCCCTCCTCGACTACTCCCTCCTGCTCCTCTTCCTCGACGTGCTGCTCGTGCTCCTCGCCTCGCTCTTCCTCGTCTACCTCACCGTCGTCTGCGCGGTCGCCGTCGTCGTCTCCGCCGCCGAGCCGGGGCGCCGCGGCTCCGCCGCTGTGTCCCGCGCGTGGCGCCTGATGCGGGGCCGCGGCGCGCAGGCCGCTCTCTACGTGCTGGCCACCTGGGCGCTCGCCGCCGCCGTCTCGCCCGTGTACACGCTCGCGCTCCGCTGGTGGCCGCGGAGCGCCGTGGGCGGGGTCGCTGCCGGCGTCGCCTACGTGCTGCTGCTGGGCGCCGTGGAGGTGTTCTCGACCGCCGCCGTCACGGCATACTACTTCGAGTGCAGGGAGAGCGTGGAGGAAGAGGAGGAGGTCAGGGCCGGCCTCCGGTACATCAAGCTGCCCAACGGAGACGAAGCAAACATCTGACCAAAATCTACCACCTTTTTTCTCTTCTTGTGAAAAATTCTTGGGACGACATGTATTGTTTGATACCAAGGCTATTGATTTTTTGTGTAATTGTTGTGGCAAGGTAGTAGAGCATAGCATAGAATGTAATGTAAGTTGATAAATTATAACTTGCATTATCCCAATGTCATTTACATAATCTAAATCCAGAAGATTGAAACGAATACGAGCAAAAAAAATTTGTCCATTTCTTTGCAGCACAAGCTAAAATCATCAGAAGACAGCGAACACTAGAAGGCATGGTCTGGTACCATTACCATCATCCAGCAGGATGTGGGCACGTTGCTGATGCCCATTGATGGAGCTGTGATCTTAGACAGCACAATAAAAGCAAGCCGTTGTCACTTCCTTATCACACTAAATTAACATTTGGATGATAACTGATATGAACCAAATTCACTTTCAAGTCTTAAAAGGCATTGCAAAAATTGGTGAAAAATATCGGTGCCAACCCAAGGCGATAACCATGGATTCTTCTTCACGGGAACGATCTGCGAATATGCCTGCTGATGACCACTACCGACATGAGGAAAGAATGCAATTCGATCGACCACCAACTGAAAAAGCATCGTCTCGATGTCGATTTCAGAGACTGTCAAAATAAGGCGGCTGGCTTTTAATTCTCTGTGGAATATTTCTCCGTGGAGCAAAGGATGATTCCACTATGGGTCGCTATCAGCTGAGAACAGGTGCAGTTCCGACCTGTATTTTGCCAATCGGATCGCCTCGATGACTTGTTTCTCCACTATTTTACGTGTGTTGAACAACTTGTTTCGCACTTCTACTAGAGATTAAAAGTACCTGAGAAACTTAGCCGGCTGGTAACCAGAAGTTGAGGTAATAACAAGAAATACAATTAAGAATATAAAAAACAAATCTGGGTTCAGGTATGAACTAGATAGGGTCAGGCTTTCCTGACCCAGCAAATAAAAAGATTTTGCTCACGGATAGATCGGTAGTACTCATGTCATGTGCACCTTCATCAAGTTGACGGAACAACGGAATTATACTGGGCAGTGGAATGTCCATACGGCAGTCAGATGGTTATTCCCACATGAAAAACCATTGACCTCTCCCCAATCAATGCCTTGCAGGCTCGTACCCACATGGTTCTTGCACATGTAGGAAATCACAAAACCAAGATATCACATCCATGATCCAGATCGTATGTAGTGCCAGCTGGGAACAATAACATGCCCATACTGGGAAGCAAGTTGGTGAATGCCCGTTCTTTCTTCTGTAGCAGTTGCTTTATTTTGCCAACCGGCAATTGGTAATATATGGACATCTTGCAGCAAGCTATGTACTGCAGCATATGCTGCAATGAATAATTGTCACACACTAAAAATCATGACTAAGCAGACACTAAAAAAAAGTTTAACACTCAACACAACCTATGGATAACCATATGATTTTCATATTTAGATGACATTACCAAGTAAAATTGCATCTACCAGAAGTTAAGCAGTAATCAGACGCTTTAGCTGCTATGCGGTGAACTGTCCAAGTTGCATCCTAAAGCCGAGCTTCACACTACGACACCACAGCCAAATAGCAATAACCTTAGCAGAAACATGGTTTTCATGTGACATAATTTAGGTCTCATCTCATGGTCCAGATTTATTCTTGCTAACCTTATGGTCAAAATTCATTGCTCTTATCAAATACATTGCTAGCACATAATTCATGATGCCAATTGCATCAAATATACATGTGATACAAAAAATGAACAAGATACACACAAGACACATGTTAAGAGGAACCAAACCTCGCACTATACTCATCTGAATGACAAAATAATCAACCATGGAAATAAAACTCACTGCCTATCTGACCTTCTTCAAGAACTGTATCTTCTCAAACTCTGGACTGGCATAGCTCTTCTCTACCTCCCATGCATGATGAGACATCATGTTGAACGATGATTTCACCCCCTTCTCGTCAGAGACCTCCCTTGAAAAAGGGATCCGAACAGCAAAGACACCTTCCCCAGAATGAACATGCAAGTCGAAACCTAGCCTATCAACCCATATCATCTTGACATCTTCCACCTGTCACCACAGGACAATATGAATTCCTGAGCAGCAATTTTGAACTACAGACCATGCCCTGTTTGAACCAAATGCTAAGGATTTGGATTCAGGACCCCTCTATCCAAACATGCCCCAGGAATAAGACTCTAATAAGTGATAAGAGCGGTTCACTGATTATTTTGAGCTGATCTACCAGTACATTTCACATAGCCTAGAAGCTGGATTCTAGAAAACATGAAACAAGCACTCTCATTCTTTCACATCTAATTCTAACAAAGGGGGAAACGATGTATGTGCCACCCTAATTTATCTACTTCAAATCCATTACAACATTTTACTCAAAATGAGGTGTAATTTGGTTAATATAATTTATAATTCATAATACACAAAATATGAGCTTCATTGGTTTAACATTAGATATCTACCAAGAAGCAGAGAGCTTCCATTAGTTTCACAATACATAACTTGCAAGAAATAAAGCTGTAGGAATGACATTGATGAGGTCAGTACCTGCAAATCTGATTCGACATATATGCTGTATATCCTATGGACGTCTTCGGCACTTGTGCTGTTAAATTCCTCCACAAGGTTTTCAGCAAAGTTGCGTAGAGGATCAGGTTCTGCACTGGTGTACTCGGATGGAACTACCCACATGCCATCCTGAATGGGCAGAACCAATAAGCAAGCAGCATAATTGCATAGCTTTTACCTAATCTGTAGTGCAAATAATGCTAAGCGCTGAAACAGGATAGAAGGGAAAGCCCAGAAACATTTTATTGAAGCATATTCAAGAGAAAAATAATAAGCACCAGGGTCCAGGCTCTTTGACTTGCATAATCGCCAAGGGTCACGAGAAAATTTGAGCAATCCATACTACTTATATGCTTCTAATCCCACTTTTCAAATTATAATCGACACATAATTACAAGATAGAAAATACTTTTCAGAAACTCTTCTAATTAATAAATGGTATCAAATTGGGCAAGTAAAGGCCATTATGTGCTACTGTGCTAGGTGGGCCTAGGGCCTAAGTGTGGCCAGCCAACTGAGACCCAGTCCACAGATAAGTCACTGTCATCTACCTTCTAATTATGCCCAGAAGTGTTGGGAAAAGATAGTACAGATGACTGCTGAGAAGTGAAGAAAAACAAGTTTCTATCTTCAGAAAATAGCGGAAAGCATGTGATTTTGTAGTCGAACGATCAAGCACAGAAACAAAGAACAAAGAACAGTCTACTCCAGTACTAGATTAAGAGCTCTGAGCTTCACTTATTTATGAATACATAAAAGAACCCAAATAAATAATTAACGAGACAAAAAAGGAATGAACAGATCTAAGAGATCTTATATGTTCTACCTCATTGAAATCCTCCGTGTGCAAGACCCGATCAACAGATATTAAATACAGAAGATCTTGATCAATATCTTCCCCAAATTTCTTTTGCCACCTAGTGGAAAGCTTCTGCACAATTTGACAAGGCACAATATAAGCATTAGTCCAACTATGCTCAGAGCCTCAGAATGAGCCAAAGAAAAAAAATAATATGAAATGGATGGAAAAGAATGGTTCATTTTCTTAAGAACAATTAAATTTTCATTCACAGTATTGTATATTAGGATATATATTTAGGGTGGACACTCTGCCATTGTAACCTCTGGCTTATTCGCAGAGAAAATGCAACACACTAATAATTTTACCTTCAATACAGACTCATCACTAGGCTTAGTTAAGGCACCAAGCATAGTGCACTGTGGTGTCCTAGCTCCACTCTGCCGAAACTGCAGCCACAGAAAGTAAGAAACAGAACGGTAAGCATAAAAAAAAATAATCACACCGCTATCATTGGGAACATCAACGTTTACAGTTTGGGTTATCACTTATTTCATTAAAAAAAGCAGCATGGAAATTCAAATATTTGGCAAACTAGTTTCATCACAACATGGATCACCCTTCTTAACGAGACATGTTTTGCAAACTCAAACCATAAATAAGTCACAAAGGGAAGGTTTCCATTCTTTGCATGATGTTATTATCACCAACAATAGCACACAGCTATGTAATTTGTCCCACACTAAAAGTTCCCAAATAATGTAATAGTCCAGAACCTAAATCCAGTTCCCACACCACATAGTTGTGAAAGCTTCCATCTACTTGATTGAACATTGAAATGCAAACCATTTCGTACAATGTAACAACCTAACGCCTTATGCTTTCCATTCTAACACCCTGGTGCAGTGCCAAGGGTACCCACAACACAATGCAACCAAAAGTGCCCTGAATTTTTCTTGCACCGAACAATGGTTCGAGCCTGGAACCCGCGAGCATTTTGCATCGTCAACTTAACGCGGAACGCCAGATCAGAAGAAGAAAAGGGAAACTGAATCTTTCTCGGGCCTGACACTACCTCAGCACAGGAATTGTGTCTTAGAACCTCTAAAAATTCAATCTATATGGCGTGCTAAACCATCCAAACACCCAACGGCTGCATCACCTCACCTCGACGTGGAAGCTGGACGGCGCATCGGGCGCGGCGACCTCCGCGGCGGTCAGGCAAAGCGCGGGAGCGCCGGCGGCATCCGCGACGAAGCGCGCGCCGACCCCGAGCGGCCATCCGTCGGGACCCACCACGGAGAGCGTCCCGGACGGGGCCAGCTCCACGACCGTCCGCGCTACCTCCGCCGCCGATGGCCGCGCCCGCGACGCCGCGGACACCGGCGTTGCTGTGGCCGCCGCCGCTGCCACCACCCGGACCCCGCGCCTCGCAGTCCCGGAGGAGACGGCGCGCAGGGACGCCGGCTTCTTGGAGAGGACGGTGGCCGGGGAGGGGAGCGGCGAGGAGAGGAGGGAAGGCGAAGACGACGACATGGCGGAAAACTGGAGGTTGAGATTCGCTGGGGATTTTTGACGGCTGAAATTAATAGATAGGCGTCGGATAGTCGAATGCCAAATGTGTTTTTACCAAGTAGCCTTCCCTGCCGGCCAGCTGTATTTCAAATCACATTGTAACATCTCTGCGGGTGATTGAAAAATTTAAATTATGTAGAAACGTACCAGAGGTCCATTAACTTGTAAGAAGATGTCACTTACATCCACAAACTCCAAAAATGCATTTTTAGGTCCGTAAACTCGTTCACCACAAGTCCATACCCCTCCCACATGAGCATTTAGCACTAACATGGCACGGCAACAAGGCATCTTCTCTCATCCCTCTCATTTTCCGCCCTCTCTCTCTCTCCCTCTGTCATTTCATTGGTCGACAGCGTGGCGGCACGGAGTCTTCATCCGCTTCACCTCCCGTATCCCCGTCGCATCTGTTGTTAGCGCTCTATCCTTCCTCCAACGTCATCATCTCCTCAACCGGCACAATGGTGATTCCCTTGCCTACATGGACGTTGTCATCTTCCTGGATCGACAAGAGTCACCTCGCCACGGCACCGCCGCACAGCTAGCTGCCCCAGCCGGCGCGCGCTGGTACTGCTTCTTGCCAACGTTTGCGTCGGCAGACAGCCGCCCCACCCAATGCGGGATGGTAAGCAGAGCGAGCGGCCCCATAGGAGCCAAATATCTTGAGTGCCGATGGTGATGGATGCGGCGGTGGTGGCACGGCGGCAGGTGAAGCAGATGAAGAGCTCCGTGCCATCACCGCTGACATGTTCAATGAAATGCCAGAGGAAGAGAGGGGGAGAGAGGAAGATGAGATGAATGAGAGAGAAGATGCCATGTCAGTGCTACATGCTCATATAAAGGGGTATGGACCTATGATGAATGACTTAACAAGTTTATGGACTCAATAAAAAATGCGCTTTCGGAGTCGTGGATCTAAGTGACACCTCTTTACAGATCTTGTACATTTTACTCTTATTTTTTCTTAAAATACAGTCATATTTGGTAAAAGAAAATATTGTCTCATATCACAAGCAATACTACTGCCCAGCTAGAGTAATGTATTTCAAATCAAATTATAACATATCTTTTGCTGGTGATTTAAAATTCTAACTTATACAGAAACATAATTTTTTTCTCAAAATACAGTCATACTTGGTATACAAGACTTCAATGTTTCAGGTCACAAACAATACTACTGCCCAGCTAGCGTAATGTATTTCAAATTATATTGTAACATCTCTTTTGCACGTGATTTAGAATTTTTAACAAATATACAAAAATATTCTTTTTCTTAAATTACAGTCATACTTGAGAAGACTTTAGCATACCACAAACAATACTACTGCCCTCCTGTTAAAACATTTTTCCAGTTGAAATATAACTTTCATACCATGCACCAACAAAGTTAAATTGTGTTGGGTTTTTTTAAGAAAATATAATTTCTGAACTCTGCTCCAACTAAATATGCACGTATCAAACTCTAAAGAAATGTTATTTTAGGTTAGGTTACACGTAGCTTAAACTTTAAGTCATTGATTACTTTTGGAATATCATAAGTTCATGACTTAGCATCGATACTGCAGTTTAATTTCTAAGCTTCACAAATATTTTTTTTTGTTATAATTCCAATATAAGCTAACTATAACCAACGTGTAGCAAATATTTATATAAGGCCACCATATATAAAATAATTAATCTTTACTTCATGTACTCACCATCTTAAAGCACAAATCTTGACATAAATCTGATGCACTAATATTCTCGTGTTGGAGGCCTCTAAGACACCCGGGTGACATCTAGATTTATTTTTATCTCTTTTCTCCTCCTATATACTCCCCCATCCCTTAGGCCCCGTTTGGATCATTGGAATTGAATTCCATCCTAATAATCATAATTTAGACACAAATTAATTAAGCTAATATAATTGTATGTGGAATATAGTTGTATATTATAGTTGGTGATATGGGAGAGATACTTGTATGCTGCACCTCTACTATAGAGAAGCGAGTCTAAGAGCGTGCTATAAGAATTGAATTCCATCTAATAACCATAATCTATAGAATCAATTTCCATCTCCCACCCCATGAATTTAAGATAGGCTTATATCTAAACTTTGGAAAGTTGTGGAATGCCACATTCCAACATAAATTAGCCTACTCCATTAAATAGATTCCAATTCCTTGGACCTAAACGGGGCCTTAAAAAAATCATTATGTGATTCAGAATTTATCCCACAATTCTTATCATAGTTACCTTATTTAATATGTGCATATGTACATTGGAAGTCAATTGGCACTAAATATGATTAATAAATAGGAACAAACAAAGTCATTTCATATTGTTGTTAATTTTTCTGAGATTTTTCAGGATGACTTTGTTCGGGATGAAGGGACTAGTTCAGTTGGCTCAGATTGCTTTTTATTGCCCATCTCTAACTATGGTGCCTTCTACATTACTATTGCTTTTCTTTGAGATAAGTAAGACATGAGATCGTTAGGAACAGAGAAAGCCTTTTATATCTCTCTAACCCTCACCGCCGCAACAAGAGCTACTTCTTCCATCCCAAATTACTATTCATTTTGGTTTTTCTAGATACATAGCCTTTGACATGAATCTAAATATATATTATGTCTTTTGTTCTATATCTAGAAAAAGTCAAAATGAATGGTAATTTAGGACGGAGGGAGTACCTTCCTTCCTCCTCCCTACCACACCGCTGTCCGAGCACACCGCCTGAAAAAAAGGGCATTGGTTTTGTTATGTGCTCATAGTAGTAGATCAATTCATGTGCATGTAGGAATTAATGATTCATTTGTTGATTGTTGATGCATTATGCTTTTTGTTTGTAAAATTGTTGAATTATTAGAAGAGGAACGAAGGCATGAGATATTTTAAAAATATTATTATCCTTTTAGCTATTTATACTTGCGTACCAAATTGATTTTCAAACTTTACAATTATTTATTGGATGTACCAAATTGTAAATTAGAGTATTGTCTTGGCATACCATATGTTAAAATCCTACGTCCGTGTGGCATATTCGGTTGGTTTCAATCTAGATAAACTATTTATTAAAATACTGCTTCCATTGTACTTTACGAACTAGTCCACTTACATGACTCTTAAGTGCTAATGTTTGCATCATGGCCTCACGGGTAACTAGATAAATCAGAGTGCTGGCAGGTAACAACGTACAGTTAAGCAGCGTTTATCTGTCTTGTCTGCTTTTAACTACTCCGTTACACTGGTTAGAAGTACGTACACTCAGAGCATAACGATCCATGTGCTGCTTGTCCTCCTTCGATCATAAATAAATGATAATTTGGGGATAAACACAAAGTCTCTAAAGCATGACTTTGATTATACGTTTGCTTTAAAATATTATTTTATAAAATATATGTAGTAAGAGTACAGAAGTATAGTTGTATGAAACTATGCTCCCTGAAAAATCACTCATATTCATTTCTCACAGATCCAAACTTAACACACAAAAAGTAATTCAAACCAAAGTTTCAAATACCTGGCTTAAAGACATCCCTAAAATTTTACTTATTTGTGACTGCAGGAGCTGCTGGACATGAATGTGTGATACGCCATGTCTTCCATTAAAAATCAAAATGTTCAATGCCACAGAATGTATCACTGTGCACTAACATGTAACTACCTCGCACAATTTGATATTTTAGGTTTCTAGTAGAGAACTAAGTAGTTTGATTATTTAAGAATGTCTAGCTAGCTAGATGCAAGATAATGTTACCTATTTGGCCTTTCAAATAAAAAACACAAAGCTCAAATCAATGTCTTGGGCACAGTTGCTAAGGTAACCTACCTATTCGGGAGTTCTCGACTCAACATAGGTGCTCGTATTTTTCTGATTTATTCTAGGATTTTACCGATGCAATTCTTTCAGCTATAGGCGACATTCTTGTCGACAGCGAGGCACCACTAGTGACTTCGTCAATCTTGTGGATCTGTCGGCTCAATCTTTTAAAGGAGTAGGGTTGCGTGTGTGTATTTATAGAGTTGAGTGTGCATATGCACGTGAGCATCCGCATCTATACTATGTTTCCTAAAAACAAAAGTCTTCTATGCAAACTAAACAAACTTGGTGTCCTTTTGTTGGACGATAAAGCATAAGTTAACTTATCGCTGTCTTTTCCCAAAGATCCATGATATGTCTTGTTTGGTGTGGCTTGCCCAGTTATGTAAGCACTCTTACTCAATTCTGCTTACGCTCTGGGATGTACTTTCTCCTCCACAAGCCGCCCACCAAATCCGTTGACACAATTTATGGTGGTACAACAAGAAGTTAAATACACAAAACATATTCTCTGCATTTTTTATGCAACGTTGAACACGGTACGTTTTATGTAAATCTGTAATCAGTTGGCTAGAGCGAGCAAAGCAAACACGCCCCCCAACCCAAGAGGAGAAGGTTCTGGATCACGACCGTGCAGGCCGTGTCGCCTCTCTTGCAGCCACTTCACCTAGGGATGCTTTGAAGAGCCTATGTTTGTGCTGCTTAGTAGCATTTTTGAGTGATGTTTCGGCTAGGAAATCAAAGGTTCTCAGCTGACGGCACGGTGAAGAGGAGCTCCTACCGAAAGGATTGGCAAAGAAATGATGAGGTGACTTTGCACTATAGTTTCTAATTGCATGAATTGAATTTTATCACTGGTGTAACACTCTAGGTATCACGCAATCCTAGGATACTACACAACTACACTACAAAATGCCGAACTAGAAATTTTGACAGCATATACCTTGAAACAAGGATAACACGGAAGCAACAATAGATAGACTATATATGAAGCGTGATTCTCCAACATAACAACCGCATAAATTTAGCAATATGAACAAGAATAAAGATAACCTAACATATCATAAACTTAGAGGAACACATATTGACATTATGTGGGATTATATGAAAATGTATGTTGTGCAACTAACCCACTTCCCACCATGGTAGCTTCAAAGGATAACCTGGGGAGGGAAAAATAAGAATGAGATTGGATAATCTCACCAAGCGAACTACTTTAACAAGCTATTTATAGGGAAAATTAGTTCTGTAGCATTGAAAGATCGCGACTTCCATAAAATACCACTGAAAGATATCGGCCTCGTAAAATACCACTGAAAGGTGTAGACCTCAACTGAAAATACCAATCTGTTAGATTTTAGCGTTAGCTCTGTTAACTTGGACAAAAATACCCCCAAACTGGTAACTGATGACTAGAAATATAAGAAACAAGCACAGGACCTCAACTGATAGCATTTCAATACAAGATCACTATACAAGTCACCCATGCACTAAATATTAACAAGCACATGAAAAATATTATTCTGGTTCAACACATGGACTAATATTGGCCAACACATTTTGCAAGCAACATAGTGACTAATGAAACACATCCTAGATATGAAGCTGCATCGTTATACCAATTAAACGATGCTATATGCATATGCATATACATATGAACTCCTACCTTCATACCCAACAAGATATGAAGCTGCATCGTTATACCCAATAAACAATGTTGTACCGGTATAGTCGCAACCATAGGTTCGCGACATAACTCCAAATGTCATGCAATGCAATGCAATGTGATGCCACAAGATAAATACCATCTCCAAAATCTCAATACCACATACTCCATAATGAAAAGAGAACAAGCCATGATAATATATACAGAGAGATGCACAAAGATCCTATTGGACATAAATAGTATCAACCATGATTGAATGATAGAATCTCATGTATGTCAAGTATCAACAAAACAATTCTTCATATCATGTTATTTATAGGCCCCCTTCATTTTAACAGGTATATGATACAACATAAGTATTATCATTTTTAAAATATGCAGAAAAGCATCAAACCGTAATCTAAGCCCAAACCACGTATATCATATTAAAAGGGAACTTTTAAAATAGAGCTAGAACTTAATTCTTATGTTTGAACACATATACCCAAAGACTTCTGGAAACTATTTCTGATCTTACTCGTAATCCAAACTTCATTTGATCCGCACATGTTAGCATTAAGAGACATAAAGTAGCGTAAATACCACACCAAGATCAACTTTCCTCTAAAATAGACCCGTCAGCTACGAAACCACTAAGGATTCATAGACTTCAGTACAGTAGAAAAAACATATCATAAGATAAATCACCAAGTATATATGCTATATATAAATATACTTTCAGCCCCATATTTTCAAAATTCCTCGTCCATTGAACAATCCATTCATCTATTCACCTATGTTAAAGTAAAGAGCTATATACCCATCATATACCTAAATTAGCAATGACATATTCATACTCGTCTCATAATTACAAACATCATGTATAAAATTTCAGATTATCACATGTAATTATGTGTGCTGCATTTTATAAGTGGAGGCAGTAAAAATAGAATGTTAAAGTTGTAGCAACATATAGCTATGTTCACTTGCTTTTACCGACCATATAAACATACAAGCCTTGTAGCAACACCACCTGCTAATCCAGTCATGCATTTCAGCACAACAACTCGAAATGGTATTCTAATACAAAAATATAAAGTGTCCATATGTCCAAAATCCTGATATGAATAAGAATAGACAAACTACATTCTCTATCACAATCATCAATCAAGGGCAACAATGCCTACCTTTTTCGTACCTATTTTTATACAACAGATTAGGTAAAAAAAATATATTTGAAAACTAAAGAGAATAAACTATAACTTTGGTAGCAAAACTATAATTTTATCAGGCCACTAACGTCGCCTAAAACATTACTCAAAACAGCACTTCTGAATCTGCCTAACCACTAAACTATGCAACCAAAAATTATGAAATTTTGCTGGCAGTAAGAACTTTTATCCCTCTACAAAAGTTTCCATAGTTGGAAGAGCCAATTCGTCCATTTACTAGATAAAAAACCAATGAACACACCAGCTCAATCTGCTAGGCAAATATGAACAGTCATAATAATCCGACCATAGGGAGTTCTACTCCACCAAAAAATTATCATTAAATACAATTCGACACCTAACATATCGTGCCCTAGACAACTGCAGAATCTGCCCAGAAACCACAACTAGCAAACGTAGTTATACTCCAATCTGACCTCTAGTCGTCTAATCCCCACGCCCAAAACCTGCCAAAATACTTAATTACAGGGTATAAAAAGATGGATTCCACGCTTACCTATGGATCTCCCATAAAAATCCGCAAGGGGAAGTAGGGTAAAACACCAATCTAGCAAATCTTCGATCCTCTCTTCCTCCTCGATCCATCTTGCTCATTCTCTTCTCGATCCTTGCTGTAGTGGAGGAGATCTAAATGGGGAAGGGAGCTATGGAGAGAGGAGGAAGCGTACTGGAGAAGAGGTCATGAGGGGAGGTGGGGGGGGGGGGGGGGGGGAAGGGGGCGGCACTAGGTCGGCCAGAAGGGGGTGGAGGTAAGGGTTACGTGCCCTCCTCTATTTTCCTTGATTCATCATCTCATCCATTCATTCTTCGACTCCACAAAATTTCATAATGTTAACTCCAAATACTATGAGTAGTTAAACGGATTGCTTTCGAAGAGATCTACACATCCATGGTCACCGATTTTCTGTACGAGCTATGGATCAAAAAGTTAACTTTTGCCCCTCCTTGAAACACCCGATCAACACGTACACCTTTTACACTTTCTAACATACAAAGCATATTTTGCTCAAAAGCACAATCTATTTGTTCATAGACAACCAATCATAAAAATAATAAATTCAAATGTCTTATGAACTATACCCCATTAATGACACTTTAATTTTTGGGTCGTTACCACCGGTGATTCCATTGATACTTTCAAGAGATTTTATGGTAATTTTTTTTGTGAAGGGAAAAGAGCATAACCATTTGGAGAATGAATGTTTTGAAATGTTGAAAATCTAGTTTGACGAAATATTTAAAACATTTTGACATATTTTCTCAGGCATTTTTCAAGGAAAAAACTCAAGTATGTTTGAAAGTCTACTTGATAGGCACATCTTTACTTTCATGTATTTAAAGAAGAATGATCCTTTTAGCTTTTGTATCCAGGTTGTGAACTGTCAATAAAAAGTACAAGCAAACCGTAGTAATATGTCAGGGAACATCTGTAACACATGTAAGGAGGAACATCTGTTAACACATGTAAGGATGCAAGTGGGTATCCAATAGTATTTTCTGGATCAGCTGATTAATTACGATGGCATGCCACTCTAGTTCATATCTCCTCCCAAATTATTTACGTAAAATGCCATCCTAATTCATTTTGTCAACTTTTTGGGTCGACCAAATGACCCAAAATATATATAACTTGCATCCCTAAACACATGGGCTACTTTAGTATGATACTGTAATTGCGTGAAATACATGCATTTGTGCTTTACAATGACTGCAAGTGGCAACAAAATAAAATAAATTCCAGTCTCATAAGCAAGTGCAACTTAGCTTCTGTTTATAGTAGACCTAATATAGTCGGCTTGGAATCAATTTTACAGTGAGGTTCCAAATGTAGTAGTATATATACCTTCGAAAGTACTACATGGTTTTCTATTGAATTTGAATTCCTCAGGTTTAACCCAAGCAAGAATAAAGGACGAGGCGAACTGAACACAGACACAGGTTCAGCTAACGCAACAGGAAACCATACAATTTACAAGTTAAAGGGTTGCCCTAGAAACTGGACATGCTGGCAATAGTGGATTCTCGACCCTGGAGGCAACACTGTAATGATATGGAAACGCGCCGTCCTCATCTCCTGTCTAGCTTCTCACTGCGTCGATCCTCTATTTTTCTTCTTGCTAAAAAGTTGAGAGCGCATACCCCTGCATGAAAATAGACCGACATTTGGCCATCGTGCTCACATATCTCCGGACTCTTATCGACATGTTCTTCGTAATCCATATTGCCACAAGATTTTTCACTGCATATATTGATCCAGTCTCAATAGTGCTCAGCAAGGGTGAGCTTGTCACAGATCCTAAAAGGATTGCATACAGATACATCAGAACGAATTTCTTCATCGACCTTGCAGCAGCATTACCAGTTCCGCTGGTGCGTGTCTGTTATAAGAAGCACAGCCGCAATCAGAAGAAAGTGGTAGATGTGTAATTACTAACTAATGCACCTTCCTCACATGTGCAGATCCTTGTGTGGGCAATCCTACCATCTTTGAGCTTCAGACATATTGACACCTCTGTTTTTTATTATCTTGGTCCAATCTGCAGTTAGATTATACATTGTAATTCAGCTCAGCATAGACATTATCGAAACAGTGGGCTTTTTGGCTAAAAGTGGGTGGAATGGAAGTATCTATAACCTATTTCTGTATTTGGTCGCAAGTCATGTGAGCCTTTTCATTCTCTTTAATTATACTAAGAAATATCATATTCACAAAATTCAGTAAAATTATTGAGTACTTGAAAGGATTAGCATGCCATGAAGGAACAATGTGCTTTAGCCCTCAGCCCTCAGGGACCTGATTAGTACTAATGACATCAGTGTTTCATAGGCACTAAAAGCACGTGTAAGAAGCCACACAATCAGGTCTAACATAATAACATTCTACCAGGTTGTTGGATCAATATACTATCTACTTGCAGTTGGTCAGCAGAAGACATGCTGGGAAACGCAATGCTCC
Organism: Setaria viridis; assembly: GCF_005286985.2. Lineage (NCBI taxonomy): Eukaryota > Viridiplantae > Streptophyta > Magnoliopsida > Poales > Poaceae > Setaria > Setaria viridis. The sequence continues at coordinate 10,354,825 of NC_048268.2, forward strand.
GTCAAGGACCAGAAGACAGATAATGCACCATGTGATTTCAAGTTTCTTGACTGCATTTATGACACATCAAACCGAAGCCAAACTTGGGCAAAAAGCACGGAAGTATTCGCAAAATGTGATGTTAATAGTAACAGTATCAACTATGGCATATTCATTCAAGCAATGGAAAATGGAGTGGTTGCAATATCATTTCATGAAAAATATTTCTACTCCCTGTGGTGGGGATTGCAACAGCTAACGTACATCTCATGATCTTATCGCTACTGCTATGCATTTTGAATTTTGATAGTCCCAGTTTGGTACCATACTAGTATCAAGCAACAAATCACCCATACAATAGAATATTTGCAAAAGAGCTGTAATAATGCCAAGAGTGAAATGCCATTTTTTTTATGTTTTGGTGTCAGCACGTATGGCAATCCACTGGTGACAAGTTCCTACATTGGTGAAAACCTATTTGCAATAGCATTAACTCTTCTCAGCATTTGTTTGTTTGCTCAGCTAATCGGCAGCATGATGGTAAGTTATCTTCACAAACGGAGTAAATATCCATCTTGCTAACAACAGATACTTATGTAGTAGATCTTAATGAGGAAAAGGAATTGTCAACAGGTACATATGAGATCTCTTTATAAGAATTAGAAGATTGGAGGATGCAGAGAACAGAAATGGAGGATTGGATGACAGATCGTCAAATACCTGATGATTTGCAAAATCGCATATGCTAGTTCTTGGAGTACAAGTGGATTTCAACACAGGGAGTTGAAGAGGACTCGATCCTGAAACAGCTACCTGTTGATCTTCGTCGAAAAATAAAACAGTGGCTATGCCTTGATCTTGTTCAACGTGTAAGTGGTATTCTGGTTGTTGCTAACATATTCTGCAATAATGGCAACCATCTATTTTACATTTCTACTTGATATTTGAATGAGGAACCAGACCATAATCTTTCCATTGAAATTTTAGGTGCCACTCTTCTCTGCAATAGACCACCAACTACTTGACGCTATTTGTGAGCATATGACCTATTTCCTTTGTACTGAGGGCACATACATTATCCACGAAGGAGGACCCGTGAAGGTGATGACATTTATATTTCGTGGGAAGCTAGAGAGCTGCACAACTGATGGTGGCAGGACGGATTTCTTCAACTCTATCATCTTAAAACCAGGCGATTTCTGCGGCGAGGAATTACTCACATGGGCATTGCTTCCCAGCTCTGGTGACAGCTACCCATCATCAACAAGAACTGTCAGAACAATCACTGAGTTTGAGGCATTCTCATTGCAAGCAGATGAGCTGAAGTTTGTGGCCAGCACATTCAGGATGATGCATTCCAAGCACCTGCAGCACATTTTCCGGTTCCACTCACACCAATGGAGAACATGGGCAGCCAGGTTCATTCAGTCTGCATGGAGGAGGCACAGGAGCCAAGATAAGACAGCAGAAAAAGGCTTGAGCAGTAGATGGAAATTATTTTTCTCATTGATCGATGACAATGCCAATGAAAGGCATCATGATATTGAAGGGTCATCCAGCATGTCACAAGCTGCAGAATTTCCTTTCTCAAAGATTGCCACAATCTTCTTACAAGCACAGAACGATCAACCAGAGGAGCCTGATTTCTCTATCGGTGATCACCCAAACTAGCATAGCATAACATATACAACGATGTACACCTCAGAAATAGTAGAGTGATTAATTTAATAAAGATGGACCTTCCTTTTCACTTTTGTTTGTTTTATTAATTGAACACAACAATCTGGGGCTCCTGATGAACAGACAAGGAGGTGGGATGGTAGAGTTTCAGCATATGATTATTATTTTCTTCTGTTTCAGGAAATAAAATCATGATACAGTTACTATAGTTGAGGAAGTGTAATTGTAATTTTACCCTCGTTTTTTCAACTTTGTGATTTTACCCTCAACTATTCACAAGTCAATGCAATTTTGCCCTTGATCTTTGCGTATTTACCCCTGCTTTGACCGTTGACTAAGGGCAAAATCACATTGACTTGTGAATAGTTGAGGGCAAAATCACAAAGTTAAAAAAAAACGAGGGTAAAAACACAATGGCACTTAAAAGTTGGGGCAGGATCACCAAAAAACCTATAGTTCAGCATTAACGAATTCCAGTTGCACATGGCACCATTATAGATGCTAATCTGAAAGAGAATATGTTTCCAGATATCACAGAAGATGTACACTATAAAAGTGCTTCATGATGAATCTAGTAACATCAAGTTCATGTGGCTCATTCAGATATTTCTTTTCTTACATATTGATGGTTAAAAAAAGCTTGGCAGTCATGGATCCTAGTATGACACCTACTCCCTCCGGTCCCACAAAGAGTGTCCTTTAGTTTTGTGCTAAGTCAAATCATCTTATGTTTGACCAAGTTTATCTAAAAATATATCAATGCTTTTGATGTCTAACAAGTTTCATTAGATTTGTTATGAAATATATTTTCATAGCATACCTATTTAGTGTTACAAATATTGGTACTCTTCATTGTAAACTTGATCAAACTTAAAACATTTTGATTTAGGACAAACCTAAAAGGGCACTCTTTGTGGGACGGAGGGAGTAGTTGTTTCTATTGCTGCTGGAAACATCTGAGCCTGAATAAAATTTGGCAGTAATGAATTAAATAAAAGATTACAACCTGCAAGGAATTTAATTATATAAATAGAGTGAATAAAAAACTGTGCTAGAGAGAAATGTGTCAGATAAAAAACGAGCTGCACAGAGAATCAGATTTAGATAAAGACAACAAGAAAGGCATTAAGACCAAGCTTCATGCATACTGCAAAGAAAACAAGACTACAAATCTAGAAGTATCTGTTAAAAACTTAGCATGTCAGCTAAACTTGATTGACCCAATGTCCCTAGATGCCAGAACATTGTTCCATGATTATAGGAGTAGCTTATAGGACTTAGCATGTTCAGCTAAACTAGCTTATGAAGAATTTGTTTTCAATAATCCTGTTCACTACATAAAAGAGAATACACACAAAAGAAAGATGATTTGAGTGACAACTTCAGCCTTATGTTCTGTCATCCTTTCTCCCTAGACCCAACCACTCACCTAGTTATTCTGTTGTCTGTATCCTACCAGAGTTCATGTGAAAAAGGGTAACATAACTCCAGGTATTTTCCAGTTGAAAAAACTCCAGGTATTTTCAAGTTTTTTAAACTGTCAACATGCTACCTCAAGTGATGATAAAAAAAGGCAAATAGCACAAATGTTTTTGCAAACTGTACTGTGGGTGGCAGCAATGTCAGAATAAATTATTGAATATTCAGTGATGCAATGCGAAATGAAATGTCCACAACTACAAAATCACTGTCCAAGAAATAGTTCTGTCCCATGGTGGGGGACCCTAAATCCCTAATAGGCAACCTGTGTATTTCTAGACTAACTAATGAAATCTGATCATTGCAGTTTTGCAGCACAACAGAGTCACAAACAACAGCAGTTTATCACTAAAATTTTTTCTGTAACATTTTATTGACTTGGAGAAACATGCTGACGTCACTTTTCAGCCAAATGAATACATCCAACTTTCTTAAAGGCAACAAGGCTTAGAAACAAAAATGGATCATAAAACAAAAGAGGTACATAAGAAAAAGTTGTTAAAAAAGGTAGTCTCGAAATTGCAGAATAAAATCTATTTAGAGACAAAATTCTGAAGCCAACATGACATGTATTCAGGAAGTGACATAACGGGGTTTCTTTAGCCAACGACCCACTAAGACTCACGTATCTACAACTACATTCCCGAGCGGCAGTCAAACGGAGGCGCAGGGGGAAAAGCTAGTTCTTTCTAAAAGCAAAGGATCCATACACGCAGCAACTATGGTTGCTGCGGGGATTTTTCTTGTAGCTCGACTTTTTCAGGATTGCTGTACAGGTAGATTGACTCGGGTAAACAGTATCTTTTTCCTAGGATATTTTTGGTCACAGGATGTACTTTCATTGGTGAGAACATACTCACCATAAGATTAGCATTCCTCACTGCTAATGACCAGCTCTTTCAATTGTAGCATGGAAGTAAATTCATATTGCTTATGATAATCCCTGAGTTATACTTATTGATATCCAAAAGGCAAAGAAAAAATTATGTTCAATTTACATGACATGATATCTTTCGATGAATGCTAAATACAGCAAACAGAAATTGAGAAACAGTAATGATAGATTACCTGACAGATATACAGCATCACAGTTCTCAATTTCTCATTTCCATGATCCAATTAGCAGCATTCCAAAATAGTATTGCATTTGATCTTGTCCAACATGTGAGTAACTTCCTAGTCAGTGATTAGATATTCTGCAGTAAGCACCATGTTGCTTATTCTCATGTTTGAATGATGACATGACAAAACATTACTGATAAACATGTACATCGTGTTGCAAATTTAATTAATTTAAGGAGGAATGCTCCTGTCAAATGTTGACTGGGTGCTATATCTCTCAGAATTGGATCAGCAACTACAAGGTCTCTTACCTCCTGTACCTACAGTATCTGTGAGGGTGAGGTAGTCAAGGAAATGTTTTCAATCACTCAAGGACAATAACAAAGGTCCAGGATAGATGGTGAACGAAGAGACAGGACAATTGCTAACATCAAATGCTCATCGGTAACAGCCAAGTGGTAGCTAAGCTACCAGAAACAAGAACTCTCAGAATATAGCCACGAAGTTGAAATCAATCTTCCACCAAGTCAATGGCTCGATGTTTGTAGCAAGCACATCCAGGATGCTGCATTATAAGCACCTGCAGTACACATTTTGGTTCTAACCTGTAGGTGGGATTCATTCTTCCCATCGGTCATCAACAAATCAACGATGCAAAGTGTGTCTCAGAGGGTCCTTTAGAAACAAAAGCTCAGGCAAAAGTGGAAAAGACAAACCTAGAAAGGTCATCAGGCCCAAACAAGCATAGTTAAATGCTGAAAAATAATATTTTTACCATTTTGATAATCTATTTCCAGTATTTCTATTGATTTGCATGTGATATATGAACATATAATTGTATACATTTCTTGATACAGTCTGGAAAACCCAGAACAAAGTTCGGGTTAGGCTGGAGACTGAAAAAGAAAAGAAAACTGAGCTGGATTGATCATGAAACAGTTCTACGGTTAGTGTCTCGAATTTTCTAAAATTCTTCAGAAAAACAAAGAATGAGCAGCCAGAGAAACCTGATTTCAATGCAGAGATGACTCGGAATAGTAAATCAACTGCATCCATAAAGTTCAATGGTGTGAGTGGGAGAGTAGTTAATCAAACCCTAAATTTTCATAACCCTCTCAACTGTAAATCATTCTTTGATTCTACTGTTTCTGATGTTAACATAATGCTTGACAATGGTCAAGTGTCATGAATATTGCAAACACGAATGTGATGCCAACTCTAAGTGCAAAATGAATGAAAAAATATTGATCTATTTGCATGAGTCAAACATAGATCTTGAATAAAAGAAGCAGCACTTACTCACATAGTAATAAACCCACAAGATTAAAAAAGAGAAATTGAGAAGAGGTATCCACATAAGATGAGAAAATGAGTTGCACATGCACAAAGCATTCCAGCTACAGTGGAGTTGCCAATAAAAAAGGTATATGTACAAAAGTGAAACAGTGGTGTTCAACTCTCCATCCCTTTTTAACTGTCTATCTCATCTTTTCTTATGAACTCTTTATCACTAACAAAACCATTCAGTTGCTCCAATAAAGGTACACAACAAATATGGAAGGGAACTGTAATTTAAACTCCTTTTCAGAAAGGCAAAATTCATGTAACATCAATCATGAACATGAATTTTGAAAAATAAACAATGATCCATAGTTTTAAGATTTGAGTGTTTTGACATGTTACTATGCCAGTATACAGATGAATGTTTTCTGTATCTTAAATATAGGTCTGAGTATTATACACAGTACTCCCTCCATCCCAAATTATAAGTCATTCCAAGAATCTTGGAGAGTCAAAGTATCTCAAGTTTGACCAAATTTATATGATAATATAATAACATTTATGATGTCAACTAAGTATCATTAGATTCTTCATCAATTATATTTTCATAGTATACCTATTTGATGTCATAAATCTTTATAATTTTCTCTATAATTTTGGTCAAACTTGAGATGCTTTGACTCTCCAAGATTCTTGGAATGACTTATAATTTGGAATGGAGGGAGTAGAATTTAAACAAGATCAAAGTGAAGAATAATAAAATGCTTAGTTAAGGATCCCATATTCAATTACACAATCGAAAAGTTAAGTACAGGTTGAAAAGAATGACCAGTAAGATCAACTATTGGTCAAAACGGTTGACATCATAGAACTCGATATTCTTATATTTCTGGGAAATTATTTCTGCTTGAACTTTCCGAGCTGTGTCAGTTGCACACCCAACAAGGATAAGCACTGATGTACCAGCAAATCCCCGGAATGCCGTCAAGTGACTTATTTGTTCAACCACAGAAGGTCCAGCAGCTAGCACAGCAAGAAATGCAGATCCCAGGACAGATATACGACTGAGAACCTGCAATGACAGAACTATTTCAGTAAAATATAAGATAAGAGTTAGATGGAAATTCAGACTAATATTGAACTGAGTTAACAGGATGTAGGGCAATTTCTGCCATTTTTTTTCTAATTATGAATGCCTTTTAAACATGTGGACAAGTTCCACAATAGTTAAAATATCGCAACCAAATATATAAGTAAAAATATCATCTGCAACCAGTTTCCAGCTGTTGTATGCCAATATGCCATTGTTGCTACATTGTCTAATGAAGTACAAAAACATATGCAGCATAAAATATGAAAAGCTATCTAACAGAAATAGTAACTGTTTTTTTTCTAAGAAAACACCATTCTCACAGCAATTTCAAAAAATCAGGCAACCTTATGAAAACCTTCAAACACCATACATGAGCTAGAGGACATGCCATTTTGATGTACCATCTTCATATCTGTTAATTGCCAGCACCCAGTCCAGGTCTCTTGGTAGTTTTTCTATTTTCATGTTCTGATACTCAAATTTTACAAAAGCATAAACTATAAATTTCTTTCTCAAAACAATAATTTTTTTCTTGTCTATCAATTTTATAATGACTTGAGACCCCCACCACCAACTTCCCCAGTCCCCACTAGTAGGGATGAGCAAAAGAATCACTGAACCTAAAGAACCGAACCGGAGCTGAACCACCGAAATTGTTGGGTTTTAGGTGTTTGATTCTCAGTTTAACTCCCTTTTTTTGTGCTGTTCGGTTTTCAGCTCTTCTTCCAGTTCCCAAACCACAAACACTGAAATACTGATGCCCCCGAACTTCCATGGCCTCAGCCCATCACCCTCTCACATGCCAGACTCCGACCATGCCACTCAGCCCACATCGGCCACATGATGCCCTCACAGCAATTGAGGTGACCTTATCTCCCTTACAGCACATGCCCTCTCCTCCAAACCTGATCCAGTTATATTCCAAGCACTGACACTCATGCATCTGCGGCAGCAGCGTGCAGCGCGCACAGAGCAGGATGCAGTGAGCTGAGGCTGATGAGCTGCAATAGCACATGACCAGCAGGGTGTGGGCGACATACAATAGGGTGAGGCACAACCAGTGCATGGTGAGCAAGAGGAGACCATGGCAAGCGGGTGCAGCAGCAGCGAGCAGATGGGGGGTACAACAACATGTCAATCTCTCCGATGTTGTGAGCTGTGAAATTGTTGTTGGCTTGCAAACCATAAGTTTGTAGGTGATTTTGTTGAAGTTTTTTTTTTCTCGAACATGCAGGAAAACTGCGTATCATTGTATTAATAGAAGAAGAAGAGTCATACATAGACTCACACAAACACCCACAGAGCACACACACACACGCCAACACACCCGCACACACACACCAACACTCTTACAGACCAAAGAACCTGATTGCCTGAAAGGGAAAGGAAGGACCTGACCACAGAATAACCTGGGATTAACCCACTCACCTGGCAGTGAACTGAGAAATGTTCGATAATTGCTTAGCTCTTGTTTCACTCTTCCTTTTGCTGAAAGTCAATGGAGCAGGTAAGCTCCTTGGCCAATAGTGGCACTGCCAGCCGTATATGGCAGCAGTGCCATGAGTAGAAGGGCAGTATGCCCTGTCATGTATAGTACTACTAGTTGGTAGTTTCACTCATACCATTGTGTACTCTAGTTTGACTTTGTGCTCTATAAAGAGTAGATGAGCAGCTGCAGCTCAAATCAGTTCAGCAGCACCAAAAATTGAAACTGAGTGTGTGTGTGTGTGTGCTCTGTTCTCTATCTCCTTCTACCTTCAGCTTGTGTGTGTGAGTGAGGCTGCGAGTTCAGGGAACTCACCTTGGCCATTGCCAACAAGAAAGGCCCTTAGCTCCTGCCATACTCCACAGCTGGGCTTCATCCTTTGCCAAAATCAGAGCAGTAGCAACACTAGGAGAAGCGCCATTGAAAACACAATCATTGCGGAGCCTCCAAATGGTCCACCCCCTCAGGATGATAAGGGAGTTAAGGCCTGCCCTCATATCCCCACCAACCATCAACTCGACCTTTTCCCACCAATCCTCAAAAGAGATATCAGTAGGCTGAGGGGCCAGGGTAGCAAGACCAACCTGCTGCAGTAACTGAAACCAGAACTGCCTAGCAAAAACACAGCCCACCAGGAGGTGTTGGATACCTTCCTCTCCTTGATCACAGAGGGGGCAATGTTCTGGGTGAGGGGGACCACGTTTGGCCAGCCGATCCGCAGTCCAGTAGTGCCTATGAGCCACTAGCCACATGAAGAAACGACACTTGGGAGGAGCCCAAGATGTCCAAATGCGTTCATATGGATTAAAGAGAATTGCTCCCTGGAATAAAGCATCATAAGCTGAACTTGCTATGTATCCTCCCGAAGAAGACAACCTCCAGATGTGCTTATCAGGCATGTCTTGCTGTAGCTCAACCTCCTCAAGAATATCCCACAGGGCAAGGTACTCCATTAAAGCTTCAACACAAAGGTCTCCCTGTATATCTTCCAACCACTTCTGATTAGATAGGGCTTCCAGGACAGTGCGTCTACTTGCTCTTCGTTTGGGAACTAAATCATATATACATGGAGCAAGCTCTTCAATGCTTCTGCCGGCCAGCCATCTGTCTCTCCAAAACAGAGTATTAGCCCCATTACCAACTTCTGTGGTAACAGCTAAGGCAAGGAGGCCCTCAACCTCTTTACTGACCTGCAATGGCAGACTTGCCCAAGGTTTGTTGAGTTCTGACTTTTTTAACCATGGCCATCGGACCCTCAGAGCATAACCTAGTGATTTTAGATCTGAAATTCCCAAACCTCCTAGTTCCCGAGAACGACACACCTTTGGCCAGGCGATGAGACAGTGACCCCCTTTTGCTTCCTTGCGCCCTCGCTTGTTGCTGGAATCGCAAACTTGTTGGCTTGTGAGATGTTCTGATGGCGATTTTGCTTGTAATCTTATTCTGTTCCAATTATTTCAGTTTCGGACTTTCAATGCTCGATTAATTTTCTACTGGTAAAGGCACACATGAGTTCGATGAAACTGAGACACCAAACCGGTAAACCTAATACACCAATTCCCCAGCCCTACCCACTAGGTAGGATTCTGTTAGCCCAAGAGTTTATTTGTTCAAGCCTTTAGGGTAACACATCCAATTTGAAGTTGTATATGCATAGATTCCACATTACAAGAATTAGATAAAGAGTTGGAATATGTGCATCATAAGTTAAGAAAAGCATGTAGTCTAATATTAGTGTAAGAACTCACTGTTTTAATATAAGCAGCTGTACTTTTTCCTGGTCTCACAAGAGGTATAGAAGCACCTTGCCGCTTCAATTGCTCACTAAGATCATCGGGGTCCAATTGGAGAAATGTGTAATAGTAATTAAAGAAGGCTATAAGTAATACATTAGTTGGAAGATACAGAGAACCTACAGCAGAAAATTAACAATAGGATTAACTTGTGAACCAGCAATTCAAGAGCTCAGCATTATCCTAAAAATGCAGAACTTTCAATGAACTAGATATCTAGGCAATTTACCTCCTGGAATAAGGGCTACAGCAGCCTTCTTAAGAAACTCCAAGCCAGTGAACCGTGCCAAAGTACCAGGCAAAGCCAGGGAAGATGTAGAAAAAATGATAGGCATGACACCAGAACTGTTGACCTGCTCATAATGGTACTGAAGTAATTACTACATCCTTTGGTAGTTTGCAAGGTTCAACAGAAAAGAGTTTAAAATCAGGACAATTATGAGTTTAAAAGGGTAGGAACTTTTTTTTTGTGGGGGGGGGGGGGGGGGGGGGCTTCATTGAGTTATGAGCCTACCAGGTTTAAACTCTGTTAGGATAGAAGAACATTAGGAAGAATTAATGTAGTCATATTTCATATGGCGAAATCTAAAGGTAATCTAGATTGTTTGTTCATCCCCACAGATCATATAGCCCCCACACAGTTCAGTACAATTAATTATGGAAAACATTATACAATTAAATATAAACACTAAGTATTGATATGCAAGACAGTGAGCCGAAGGTTTAGAAGCTCTGCAGAAGACTACAGCATGTTTGCAAATAACACAAAGATTTCCAAACAAAACTTTCAGACCATATGATGTACACAAATTTACACCATATCACAAGCATAATCACACTGAATAGTTCAGAAAGACTAATATTTGACATCACTACCATAATGTCAAATCAAAACTCACTTTGCCCACATGCAAAATTCACAACTCAAATAAAATTATATGAAGTGTCAAACCTTAAATGGTAGATATGCAGATCGTTGAAGCCCCCCAGTTCGACTGCTGTATCGAGAAGCATAGTTGAGGGGTATTTTGCGTTCAGCTTCCTGAAATCATCCAAATGATCTGAATTAGGCAGTTATAAAATTGAAAAAAAATGTAAATATATCTTGAATAATGAAAAATCGCTTACTTGAACATAGACAATCCCAAGCACTAATAAAAAGAATGACAATATGATTGTGAGAAGTCCAACATAGTTCCCATCTTGAAATGCTTGTGACACTGTCCTCCCAAATGATGCCGGCAAATATGATATTATACTTGTAAATATAAGAAGAGATGTTCCATTTCCAAGTTTCAAATCAGATATTCTTTCACCAATGAATGTAGTAAAGACTGATCCAAGTGTCAATAATGTCACCGATGTTAGAACCCATTCTGTGCTGAAGTCATTCACATAAGGACGGAGATAAAGAACTTGTCCAATAGCCTAGAAATAAATATGGATATTTAATTCTGACAGCATCACAATAAAAAAAATAACATGATGAAATTGCATTCAAGGTAAAATGATAACATAATAAATGGTCACATTATAAAACACCAAGCATGTTAGTGTAATCCTGGTGCAAGGTCACTTAGTTCAGAGTCTTTTACCTTCAGTTAAGAGTCGGCCAGTCGGTTTTTGAGCTATTCTTCAGGGTTTTCAATCAAAGTAGTTAGGCAGTTAGCAAAGCATGCATCTCGATGATCATGCCTGAGTTTTTGGCGCCACTAGGGCCATGTTTACCGGTCTCTTATGCCTCGTCCAGTTGTAATCATTGGCTATAAATAAAGGAGAAAAACACCAGAAAAGCTGCAGCTTCATCACAGCACAAACACTCGAATTCAGAGCCTCTTTGGATCCCATGGCTAATGGGTGAAAGTTGTAGAAAGATAGAATTGGGAGGCAATTGGCCACACCTCAATAGGAGGGGGCGCCTTCTGTTATATAGGGCCGGCTGGCCTTGCTTTACAAGGCAAGGGTAATTCCCTTGATTTACATCTACTCAGTATAGTAACTAATCCCTGATTGACATCTGCTAATTATAGCAACTAATCCTTGATTTACATCTACTAATTATGGCTACAAATGCCGCAGCATATGGTAAGGGGCTGCGGCATATTCTATTGCCTAACACCCGCCCGCAGTTGCAGCGGGAGGCTCCCGGACGCAAAGACTGGATCGAAATTCTCGAAAGAGTGCTGTCGGAAGCCCTTTAGTCATGATGTCGGCGAACTGGTGAGAGGAGGGCACATGGAGAACCCGAATCTCACCGAGGGCCACCTTTTCGCGGACGAAGTGAATGTCGATCTCAATGTGCTTCGTTCGCTTGTGGTGGACGGGGTTGGCTGTCATGTAGACGGCGCTGACGTTGTCGCGGAAGACAACGGTGGCGGAGGGCAGCCGGATGTGGAGCTCCTGGAGTAACTGTCGAAGCCAGCAGCACTCAGCCACAACGTGAGCCACGGCCCGATACTCTGCCTCGGCGCTAGAGCGGGACACCGTGGTCTGGCGCTTGGAGGACCAAGAAACCAGATTGTCGCCGAGATAGACGCAGAAGCCGGAGGTGGATCGTCGAGAGTCTGGACAGCCTGCCCAGTCAGCGTCAGAGTAGGCAGTCAGCTTGTCGACAGACCCGGTGCCAATGTGAAGACCCGAGGAGAGAGTCCCCTGTACGAAGCGTAGGATGCGCTTGATGAGCGCACGGTGAGGCTCGCGCGGGGCGTGCATGAAGAGGCACACCTGTTGAACAGCATATGCCAGATCAGGACGAGTCAGGGTTAGGTACTGGAGAGCCCCCGCCAAGCTCCTGTACTCAGATGCGTCCTTCTCTGACAGTAGATCCCCATCGGCCGCGGATAGCTTGGCGTGAGTGTCAACAGGTGTCGTGGTCGGATGACACTCAGCCATGCCCGCGCGCTGAAGAAGCTCGACAGCGTACTGGCGCTGGGAGAGGAAGAGGCCATCGGAGGAGCGTGTGACAGTGATGCCGAGGAAGTGGTGGAGGGCGCCAAGATCCGTCATGGCGAACTCGGAGCTCAGCCGAGCCATAATGCGCTGAAGAAGAGCCGAGGACGAGGCGGTGAGAACGATGTCGTCGACGTACAGTAGTAGGTAGGAGAGGCTCGTCCCCTCTCGTAGAATGAAAAGGGACGTGTCGGAGGCGGAGGTGACGAAGCCGAGCTGCCGGATGAAGGTGGCGAAAAGCTGGTACCAGGCCCGCGGAGCCTGCTTCAGTCCATACAAGGACTTCTGCAGACGGCAGACGTAGTCTGGGGCGCCAGGGTCGACAAATCCTGGAGGCTGTTGGCAGTAGACGGTCTCCTCGAGGTGGCCGTGAAGAAAAGCGTTCTTCACGTCCAGCTGATGAATTGGCCAGGCGCGGGACGCGGCGATGCTGAGTACAGACCGAATGGTGGCCGGTTTGACAACCGGGCTGAAGGTCTCGTCGTAATCGACACCCTCACGCTGGGAGAAGCCTCGGACAACCCAGCGAGCCTTGTGGCGGGCGAGGGACCCATCGGCATGGAACTTGTGCCGGAAGATCCACTTCCCCGTCACGACGTTGGCGTCGGGGGGCCGCGGAACGAGCTGCCAGGTGTTGTTGTCGACGAGGGCCTGGTACTCATCCATCATCGCGGCACGCCAGTTGGCGTCGGCCAGCGCGCTGCGGTAGTTCGTCGGAATCGGCGATGGAGAGGATGACGTCGTGGCCGCCAGCCCTTCATAGCTGACGCGAGGGATGGCACCCGTCATGGTGCGGGTGACACGCGGCGGCGGCGGCGGAGCAGGAGATGCCGCCGGTGCTGGTAAGGGCGCCGTAGGTGGTGCCGGGGCGGCAGGAGCCGCAGGGGCTGCTGGGGTAGCGGCCGGCTCGGACGTAGTCGTCGTACGGGAGCGGCGGACGTAGACCCGTGGGAAGGGAACCACGCTGGGTCCAGGCAGGGGCACGTGACCACGCCCGCCCGGTGGCGAAGAAGGCGATGCCGCAACGTCTGAGGGCGGCTGCTCCACAGGCGTCGAGGAGAGAGTCCCACCTGCAACAACAGTAGGGCAAGGCACCGAAACCATATCGTCGTCGAGGAAGTTGAGGGAAGCGGGGAAGGAGGTGTCTAAGGTGGCTGTAAAGGGAAAAGTGGTTTCGTCAAATATGACATGGCGAGAGATGATGATGTGACGGGTCGATAGGTCGAGACAGCGGTAACCTTTGTGCGAGGGGGGATATCCGAGGAAGACGCATGCCGTGGAGCGAGGGGCGAGCTTATGTTTGGAGGTTGCTTGCATGTTGGGGTAACAGATGCACCCAAAAACACGCAGATGACTATAGGTTGGTGGCTGGTTATGCAGTCGAGTGTAGGGAATTTCATGCTTAATGGAGGAGGATGGGCGCCTATTATGGAGGTAGCAGGCTGTTAGGAGCCCCTCAGCCCAATATGGGGGCGGCAGGGAGGCATGAAGGAGCATAGTACGAATGGAATTGTTGAGTGTGCGGATGATGCGTTCGGCTTTGCCATTTTGGGGTGATGTGTAGGGGCAGGAGAGGCGGAGGTGAGTGCCGTGAGCAGCGAGGAATTTGGTGGTGGCGGTGTTGATGAATTCAGTGCCGTTATCGGCCTGAACACATTTTAGGGGAAGACTGAATTGTGTTTTGGCAAGCGCAGCAAGCTCGACTATGTGTTGGTGGACCTCAGATTTTTTCCGGAGTGGAAAAACCCAACAGTAGTGACTATAATCATCCAAACATACCAAGTAATATGAAAAACCAGACAGACTGTTGATGGGGGAAGTCCATACATCACAGTGAACAAGTTCAAAGGGTGCATGAGTTATGGAATGCGAGGAACTGAAGGGTAGACGCGTATGCTTGCCTAACTGACATGAGTGCCATAGGGAGCGGTCCACTTTATTACAGGAAACAGCATGAATTTTATTAAGACGTTCTAATGCAGCAGGGGCTGGATGGCCGAGACGTTGATGCCACAGTGTCGATGAAGCAGCCAAGAAAGCATGAGATGGGGCGACAGGTGTGCCGGCAGGCATGGTGTATAGGTCCCCGTCGCTGTTACAGCGGAGAATCACGCGTCCCGTCCTGAGATCCTTAACAGAAAAACCATGTGCGTCAAATTCAAAGGAACAACTATTGTCGCGAGTGAACTGACGGACAGATAACAGGTTGCGGACTATGGATGGTGCGACAAGAATATTGTTAAGAGCGAAATTTGTTGTAGGTGTAGGAAGGACAGAATGACCTCTAGACGTAACAGGAATGGTAGTGCCATTACCTACTGTTATTGAGGAGATGGAGGGGGGGAGGCGTTGGGTAAGCATACCATCCGAGGACGTCATGTGCGTGGAGGCGCCGGAGTCAACGACCCAGGGCGAGTTGCCCTGCAGTTGCATGTTCTGCAGAGCAGCAATGAGGCCGGCTGCATCCCAGGTGCTGGTGGAGGTGTTGGAGCCGCCGGAGGACGCCTGGAGCGGAGCGAAGGCGGTGTGGGCCTGCGGGGAAGGCCCGAGGATGCTCTGGTTGCGCCCAGCCTGGGCACCAGGACCTCCAGGGGCGCCAAGGCCTCCTTGGCGGCGCTGTCCAGGAGGGGTGACGCGCTCTCCAGGGGCCACACGTTCGCCGGTCCAGGGATTGAAGCCCCAGGGAACGCGTTTGTTGGTGCTGGTGCTGCCGGAGGTGTTGGAGAAGCCGCCGTAGGAGTTTGGGAAGGGCTGCTAGCCGCCCTTCTTGGTGTTAGGCCGCCTGCTGCCCTGCTGCTGCTGCTGGTTACCACCAGGAGAGGAGGCAGCAGCCAGGAGGGCGGTGGTGGAGCGCACTTTCTCCTCGTTGTGCAGACGCAGTTCTTTGAGAAGGAGCTGGTGCCGGGCGTCGGCGAAGGTGAGGGGCTGCTTTCAGGCGATGGTGTCGGCGACGGTGGAGTAGACCTCGTTGAGTCCGCGTAGCAGATTGAGGACGAGGTTGGGCTCAGATACGGGCTGCCCGACGTCGCGCAGTTCGTCGGCCTTCTCCTTCATGCGAATGCAGTAGGCGTCAATGGACAGGTCCCCCTGAGTCATCGAGTGGAATTCGTGATTCAGGAAGATGGCGCGAGGAGCTTTGTTCGCCTGGAATACATCGCTGATGGCCGTCCAAAGGGCGCTCGCCGTCTGCGTGTTGTCGGTCATGGCGAGGTTGAGGACAGCGTCGGAGACGGTGCTGTACATCCATCCGCGGACGCAGAAGTCAGCCTGCGTCCAGGCCTCGTCGGTGGGGCGCGAGGTGGAGGCGGTGGCGAGATGACGCAGCAGCCCGAATTTCCCACACGTGGCCTGGAACGCCGTCGACCACTTGGTGAAGTTGGAGGGCTTCAACTCAAGGGTCATGGGGATGTGGAGCTTGATGTTGATGGTGGCGAAGGGGCAGATGGCGGGGGCAGAGTCGGCCCCTAGGACGCCGCTGGTGGCAGAGGAGATGGCTGCGGTGGTGGCCATGGCAGAGGGGGTGTGGGGGGGCGCAGGAGGTCTGGGCAGAAGGTGGAGAGGGGCCGGGAGATCAGATCGAGACCCGGACTGCTGATACCATGTAGAAAGATAGAATTGGGAGGCAATTGGCCACACCTCAATAGGAGGGGGCGCCTTCTGTTATATAGGGCCGGCTGGCCTTGCTTTACAAGGCAAGGGTAATTCCCTTGATTTACATCTACTCAGTATAGTAACTAATCCCTGATTGACATCTGCTAATTATAGCAACTAATCCTTGATTTACATCTACTAATTATGGCTACAAATGCCGCAGCATATGGTAAGGGGCTGCGGCATATTCTATTGCCTAACAAAAGTGCTAAAGTTTATTACCTTTATGCATTAGCCCATCCAAACGGGAGGGCTAATGGGAGGGCTAAACTTTAGCCCACCCCCTAAAAGGTGCAAAAGCATTAGCTGGTGGGGAGGAGCTAATGGTTTGTGAAAAGACAAAAAGTGGGGGAGAGAAAGGGAGGAGGTGAGGAGATAAAGGGCAAAAGTGACATTTCATGGACTTTAGCTCTATCCATTAGCCATGTCTCCAAACGGGAGTGCTAATGGATGGAAGTGCTAAACTTTAGATAGGCTAAACTTTAGCACTTGCTTTTTTTTGGAAAAAAACTTTAACACTTGCTAAACTTTAGCAATAGCACATCCAAACAGGCTCTTACTACAATACAATTTAAACACAAGAGTAGCAAAAGAATTAATGAGAGGGCAAGCTTAAAGTTAATTGATTATGCTAGAATTTTGTTTCTTTTTTTAATGGTACTTCAGTAATATAGGTAATATGGAAATGGAAAAAATGAACTTCCAGTAAACTTTCTTTAGATCGGTGCATGGAAACTTGGAAAATTGTGTAGTGGTAAAAATTTTTAAACAGCTGTAGACATTGAGGATCAAAGAGCAAGTTCTTTAGCATATTCACGAGTACTAGAATATCTCAAACTTAGCATTTATCAATGATAGATCATATCCTATAGAGTTTAGACCGACCTGTTTTCTCTTTGTTTTTCCCCTTTCCTTGTATATACCTAATCCTTGTTTGTTTGTTTCTATATCTGCAAAGTGGGGCACTCCCCCACAGTTTTGCGTCAAAAACTACAGGTAATTTGCCAAATACATGTTAGCATCATGTTGGGTTTCAACTCTAGCCTACCCCAACTTGATCGGGCCTAAAAGGCTCTGTTGTTGTTGATGTTAGCATCTCTAAACAAGTTCGAGCCTCTTTCTTCTATGTTAAGCTCATTAGTTCTTTGCCCTTCAGGAGGCATGTCACAGTCGTATATAGTCGTAACTTCTTTTAAAATTGAGAACAGTCTAGGCATCCAACATTCTATTGGTATAGCAATATTTTTGGTTAAGTTGCATGACATGTTTAATACAAGTCAACTATGGGAACCTTCCCTGGTAGAAGTGTCACTTTAATTTTGCATGTAAAAACGCATGATTATGGAGGTTGAGACAGAAGAGTTCTGGTAAATGGTACCAAGCTAACTACAAGGCAACTGAAGTGTCCTGTAGTGCTCTCTTGAAATTAATCACATGTTTGAGTCATCTCACATGTTTTTTTGTAAAAAGACAAAAAAAAAGAAGAGCTCGTGGAATTTTCATAGCTAAACCAATACCATAGCATAGAAACCTACAAAAATTTCACTATAAAGTCACATGAGCATAAAATTCCACTGCTCAGGTATTTGGAGGAATCTAACCTGGACAATTGCAAAACCAACAGAGGCATATCTTGTATATTGAAGAACCTTCTTTCTTCCTGCTTCCCCTTCTTTCCGCTGAAGGTCTTGCAATTTTGGGTAAAGTTGTGCAAGCAGTTGAAACACAATCTGTGCATTAATAAATGGCACAATGCCAAGGGAGCATATTCCAAGACGACCGATACCACCACCGGAGAAAGAATCTAAAGTGCCCAGCAGGCTGTTCTGGTCAAGATTCCCAGCAAAAGCTTCTCTGTTCACCCCACCCAAGGGTATATACACACCAAGCCGAGATAAGGCCAAAAAACCAAGGAGCTTCAGGAACTTCCCAGGTAGAGGGCCCTTGAAGAAGTCATCAATGTCAATGGAGCTATCCTCAATAGCAGCTGCTCAAAAGGTTACTTGGATTAACACACATTTTAAACAGCAAAGCCTGATTGGTTAAAGAAAGTGGATTCCAGAAAATCCATGACCATTGACCAGAATGGATCCTAGCTGTTAAATCTTTAAAAAAATAGCAGTCAAAGAGGCAGTGCCTAGATGCTAGGGGAAGTAAAATTTTACAACAGTTGGAAAACCTAGACATCATATGAGGCACAAATAATTAATTGGGCAAAAGAATGCTCATAATTTCTACAAAATTCTCATAAACCAGATCCAATTTTCAAAACGGTGATGGAATATGGGTTCTACTTTCGTTTTCATGGTTGTTGGTTTTATTTGGGCTTGTCAAGACTAAACAGATCAGATTTGCTCTAAACCACACTATTCCTTCAACTAACATGGAAGTAGTTTTGCCCCTCATCTCTTCACAACACTAATTAAATTACATAATTTTTCACACTTTGACACAAGTAGAACATTACCGATTGTTTTGTTTCAAGAATATCCACTTCAAATTTTACTAGTATAAGCTAACGAAGTAACGAAGGATTGTGCTAACCGCTAACCTAATCAGCGTTTGCGGTAGCATAGCATTATTGCATGATCCACATGAACAATGCAACTTATTCCTAAGCAGTATTTCTGAAAAAAGTGAAAGTGATAGCTCTGAATTGGCAACCTGCGGCTCCTCGGTTCTCCCTCCTGGCCCCACCACCGTTTGAGCTCCCAAAAACCGGCGCCAGGATACCAAAGAAGGTCGACAGGGGCGACCGCGAAGAGGAAGCAGACCCCGATGTCCTCTCCTTGTACAGCCCCAGAGGGTCGAAGCCAGCAGGGCCAGCCGTCTCCAGCGTGCACCTGCACGAGCAAAGCGCAAAGGAGGAACCCAATCAAAATCCAAAAGGACGACGCGACAATCGTGGCTGCGCGCCGCTCACAACCAGGAGATATGCTTATATTCCGTTGATTTGGTACCTAGGGGAGCAAGCCAGGGCGGCTCGCCGTCGTCTGACTGTAGTAATGGCGGTGCGGCACCTCGGGGGATGGAAGGGAGCGGCGAGGGGGCGCCGCCAGAGGGGAGAGCAGAGAGGTGGAGGTGTCCGCGCGGGGGCCGGGAGCCCTCGCCAGCATTGCGGCGGGGTCGCCGTGGCAGTGGCCATGGAGGCGCGCCGGAGGGGGGGGGGGGGGGGGGGGGGGGGGGGGGGGGGGGGGGGGTCGGCGATGAGTGGTTTCGGGAGGTGATAAGCGAGTGGGGGAAATGGGAATGGGACGACGGTGGACGGGAAAGCGTCGCTGGCTGGAATGGGCCTCCAGCGGACCCACCCGCTGCTGGGGGCCCATTGTCGACTTGGGTGCTCTTGCTCTTGGCCCGGCCCAAGTAAGTTTGGGAAGATTAAAGTAACTTTGTCATAATAAACCACGTGGGTATCACTTGATTTTCAAGCAACTTGCCAGGATTTTGCAAATTCTAGCACGCCTTGAGTAGTGCAAAAGAAATACGGAATGACGTTTTTGTGAGCATATGTGTCTGTACTGTGTGAGTTGCAAAAACCTACTCCATATATAAAAAAAGAAATGCTGGAGAAAATGGTTTCATACTAGACCGGTTTGTTCCAAGAACTCATTTCTCTTACTTCAGGACATCAAAATAGGAATTCGTTTTAATTTTGATTGTAACATATTTCTTTTGCCGTATGTATTAGATTCATATATAAATTTTTCTTAGTTTCTTCTAAAAACAATTTTTCCATATACTTGATAAGTACTTTTTCCTACTTTTAACACCAAAATTCAATAAGTAAAAAAACATTTCATATTCTTTTATTATGAAATTTATCTTTTTGCTTCAATATTTGTGTGGAAATATAGATTTTTATCTATTTAATGATTGTATTTAGTATGGATTCTTTGTTTAAAATTGGATCATTTGATGACCATAACAGTCAACGGTGTAGATATTTCCATTTTTCGAACTTAAAGTGATCATTCCAAGTTCTCCGAGTAGATATGGTCCCTTTATTTTATCAGTTCTTGATTCTTAAATAGCTCTCACATTTCCTTGCATTACCAAAATCCATGCATAAATAAATAATCAGAAATAAATATAAATTATTCAAAGTCATATCAATACTTTTTTATCTTTTCCTCTAAAAACATAATCAAATGAAAAATCATATGTACTGTCCAGGTGAGCACACACACGTGCACACCTCACCTTAAGCTTTAATCGAAGAACCAATTCCGAAATCATCACAAAGTTTAAAAAAAACCAAATCTCCAAAACTTGACAAACATGTACAACTCCTCATGTTTAACCAATATTGCGCTTCAAAATGTGTCTCAGTGCTGCTGGTTGCTGTTCGGCAGCCTGAACGACCCGCCGGCGTACAGCGCCCGGAACACCGGTCGTATCCTCGCCGCCAGCACCAAGCTCACCGCCGTCCCCAGCGCACAGCACCCGGCCAGCACGACGAACGCGACCCTGAAGCACTCCGGGCCAATGCACGCGTGCGGGTGCCCGCCGCTGTGCCTCTGCCTCGCGGCCTCGCCGTCGTAGAGCCGCCCGGCGAGCTCCTCGGAGAAGAGCACAGCGCCCAGCGGGTTAGCCACGGCCATGAGGTTGTAGAAGAGGCCGAAGTTCTTGAGCCCGAACAGCTCCGACACCGTCGGGATCATCACGGCAAACTGCACGCCGTAGCAGAGGCCGACGACGGCGGCGCAGGCGTAGACGACGCCGGGGGTGAGGGCGTACGCCAGGCAGAGGTAGGCGACGGCCAGGACGGTCTGCGTCAGCGACATCCAGATGGGCCGGGGAAGCAGCAGCACTGACCGGACGAACTTCTCGGAGATCGCGCCGCCGCCGAGCCGGCCGAGGAAGTTGCCGAGGCCGAACAGGGACAGCAGGATTGTCGTGTCGGCGATGCCCGCGGCGGCGCCGATTTGGGCCAAGTTGTTGAGCACGGTGACCCCGGTGCCGACGCCGATGAAGTAGCCGAACCAGAGCAGCCAGAAGTCGGCCTTGACGAGGGCCTCGGTGAACTTGAAGTCTTCTCCCCTCCTCGGCCGCCTCTTCCTCTTCACCACGGCACCCTCGCCTTCGGCCAGCAGCACGTCCACCTTCTCGGAGTCCTCGTCGGCCGGCGGTAGGTCCGATGGGATCAGCAATGGCTCCTCCTCGGCCGACGCCGGCGGCTCTACTAGAGTTGGCTTCTTTTTCCTGAACAGCGTCATCTTCACCGGAATGGCAAGGGGCGCCAGGAGCAGGAGCACAGTGACGCCGAAGAGCGCGTAGCTGGCTGCGTCGGAGAGCTTGACGGCGCTGCCGAGGACCGTCGTGCCGACTAGGTACGCGCCGAGGAGGACGCTGGCGGCTTGCGCGAAGGCGAAGTGGCCGTCCTGCATGGCGTCCTCCTCCTCGCCGCCGGCGCCGATCGCCGGCTTGCACGGCCTGACGTAGTACATGGTGGAGAGGCACACGATGGGGATGCCGACAGCGAGGAGGAGGAGGAGCGCCGTCGGCGAGCGGTGGAGCAGGCCGGAGAACACCTGGGTGAAAAGCGCCGCGCTGAGGCCGACGTAGCCCTTGAGGAGGCCGGCGACGACGCCGCGGCGGAGCGGGAAGTTGCGCATGTTGGTCACCAGCACGGCCGTCACGAACCACGCGTTGCTGTTGGTCCCGATCGCCAGAGCGATCCATAGCTGCCATTATTGTTCATGATCTAGCATGAGCAGCAGAACACAACCACACAAGAACTGAAGAAGAAGATCATCGATCAAGACAATGGGCCAAAATGAGGAGAATGCATGCTCGGTTGTTACCAGCCAGTACGGCATGCCAATCACGGTCCCGCTGACGGCGAGCCAGAGCGTGCCGAAGCCGAGGAAGCAGAAGGCGGCGCCAACGAGCAGCACGAGCCAGGGCGGGAAGCTGTTGCAGAGCACGCCGGCGACGACGCCGAAGTTCTCGCCGACGTCGTTGGCGACGCCCAGCATGGCGAGCTGCCGCTGGTCGTAGCCGAGCACCGACTTGAGTGCCGGCGAGTAGAGCGGGAACGTGTACGCGTTGCCCGCCGCCATCTGAACCCACACCGCCGCCGCAAGCCCCACCCACGGCGGCCGCGTCCCGGCCTTCACCTTCACGTTGCTGCTCGCCATCTTTGTGCTCGGACTCGGCTTGCCGGTGATGCCTCTCCCCTTTGGCCATTTCGGCAAGATTTCCGTTTGCTTATATAGGAACAAACGTTCATTGCTTCTTGAGTACGTGATCGAGAGCGAGTCCATGGCGCCAGCTGCTCACTGTTGTCTAGCGCCTAGCTCAGAGGCTCATCCTCCAAATTTTAAATCATTTGACCGGTGTTGTTTTGAGTGATCATAAATTCAGAATTAGTATATTAGTATTAGATTTGCAAGCTGCATGCCATGGCTACTTTATTTATTAAAATTCATTGACATATTTATTCAGCAGTTTGTGAGACACTTGGCCAATGTTGCCTGGTGTTATAGCCTTGCAAAATTCAACCAATAATATACTATATAGTACTTGTAAATTAGTGATAATCTGGGATTGATGCTTCATCTCTGCAGATTGCTTCGACAAATTCTGCATCCTCCGGAAACTTGATGCCGGTAGCTGGCGTGGAAGAGTTCATGGAACTAGTAAGGCGGGTAACAGGAACCGTGGCATATTAACCAAAACAAGAAAAGAATTTTTGTATAGTAAATACACAACATTATCACATTTTTCTTTGGTCTTCTCAAGAATAGGTACCATTCATTGTTTACTATTTGACAAGCAGGTGAATAAATGAGTAATATCTTTTGCAACCACTAGTTTTATATGTCTTGTGAGTGGGTTACAACTGCCCAAAATACAGCTTGTAAGCACAGCGTTAGAGAAACAAGATGCAAGAACAGGGACAGAATTCTGTCCACGTTCATCTACAGTGGCGGATGCGGCTTATGAGCTTAGGAGGGGCCTTCCCTCCCTTCTCTTCTCCTTCCTTCTTCCTAAAAACTATGGAGGGGCTTAAAGGGGCTCCATTATCCGAGTGGCGGTAAGGGAGCACCCCACCGCTAGATCCGCTCCTGTTCATCTAGTTTTGTGCACTACCTCACCATGTCGCTTCGGTCTTTGTAACCTGGGCTGGTCGCTTCATTAGGGGAAAAACATACTCTCATTAAAACTATATGTGACCGGAGCAAGTCAAACCCTTCACTAACTCAAAACATAAAAATCATACAAATCAAATGCATTATACAAAATGTTGTCACCAAATCTGGATATGTTTTTGATGAAATACAGTACAAATACACACTCAGATACACGCATCCACACTCTCCATGCTCGCTTGCAAATGCACTACAAATATAATAAGCACCTCTAAAAGATTGAGCTAGCATATCTTAAAATTGATGAGGTCACCACATGCATCTTGATGTATGAACAGAGATCTTAAACAAATATGAATACCGAAGATTACACACATATACCATGATCAGCATACACTACATGATCACCGAAGACAACTTAACAAACAAGTTAAAAGAGTACTAGGGAAAACAATGTAAAAGATAGATGTTTCTTTTTCATATCTATGATTAAAAAAGTAAAAGTCATGTATACATATGGTGTACTTGATCTTGATGTTAAACAAAATTCTGCCAATAGAATCATGCACAAAATATAACCTTAAATTGGATCTTACACCACTGCAAACTCGAATTCCCCTGTGGGTGGCAAAACCGACAGGAAAATGAGTAATTCATGCGATGCAAAGACAGTAGGAAATGAATAATTTTCCTGTGTGTTTTGTGGATTTCCCCGTGCGTTTTATGTAACCCATAGGGAAATGAGTATTTTCCCACTGGGTTTCGTTATTATTTCCCTGTGCATTCTCTTAAAACCGACAAGAAAAGGCGAATTTCCCTGTGTGTTAGGTCATTTCCCTGTGCGTCCTTTACAAGCCGACAAGAAAATTACAATTTCCCTGTGTGTGCCTGAAAAAACCCAAAGGGAAATTGGGCACACACAGGAACATTCCGTTTTCCAGTAGTGTTACACAATGCTTGGTGCCACTACTAGGCCTAAAAAACTAACATAATCTTTATTCAATATGTCTTACCTTATATATATAATCTTTCAATCTATATATGTATTAATAGAATCTATAGTAGTCTTAAATAATAAGATCAAAATGAAGATATAAATTGTGGATTATTTCTTTCTTTTTCATACTGGAAGTCATCAATTCAAGACTGATTATCCCTAAACCTTATCTAAGCTATTTTGACTTACTCCCCCCACCAGATCGGAAAGTAATAAGCATATTTGGAATTAACATAAATTTAGAACTAGTAATGAGCCAAAAATATTACTATTTTAGTATTCTATTCTAGTATATTGGAAAGGGCAAATATAATAATTCAGAATTTCTATTCTACTTAAAGTGGCGAGTAAAAAGAAAGTTCTATTAATTTTTTTCCGAGATGTATGGATACATGTGTCTACATACCTATATTCTATTCATGGATTAACGAAAATGCCCTTGTTGGTAGGATACTTATATTTATGAGAGTAGAAACTACTAGCTCGCCTAACTTATTCCTTTTATTGGATTTTCCGTCATCATCGTTCTCTTGTACGGTCCCGTCTTGCCATGCACGTCTTTGTCACGTGCTCTATACCTATACTAAGAAAAAAAGGTGCCTATGCTTGCATCATTAGGCATCGTGTGTTGTCTGCCCTATTTGGCCTATGTCCATATTTTTGCATCCATCCAATTTATAAATGGACACAAAATATATATTAGTTTGTTTTCAAAATATGGATATGGATGTGTAAGGTGTAATCATGATATGAAAGTCGATAGGAGCACATTAAATTTGTGTTCCTAAATGAAAGTCATGCCATCGATGCTTCCATGTAGGTATGCGTAAGAATGGTGATAGTATGATCAATCATTACACATACGATGTGCTAGATCATAACCTCTTGGTAGGACAAGTGGAAATCTTTGTGGGATTAGAACTTCATCATCTAGTCCAAGTGCTAAAAATACATTTGATAAGTTATACAGAAGTCTAAATATAAAGATAATTTTTCTTTATTATAGATTTGGCACATATATTGTGATCTTGGGGAATCTCGAAAAGAAAATAAAAAAAGATATGAACACCTAAAGAGCCACCGAATAGAGCCTACAAAGATGCTACTCCGCATATGGAAAAGATCAAGATGTCACCAAACGCAAACACTACGTTATCATCTTCGTCATTGCCATTACCAACTGCATACTGGTTCAACATAGCGACCCAAATCCTTAATTAACCCCGTTAGAGATACTGTATTCCTACATGATACTAACACTAAATACAGAGAAAATAATTAGGTAACAAAAAAATTACAACTCCAGATATGCTTGGTTTAGCAGACTAGTTTGGTTTAAAATGCATAATATATTTATAATATATTAAAAATGTGATTGATCAAGAGGTTATGATCTAGTTAATTTGTTATTTGGATTGTGGTATATAATTGTTGCAACTACAACAAAACATGTTTAGAACTCATTGATAGGTATGCGCACATTACTTGGCATCCATGCGCAGCCTCATACTATTAATTTGGTGCTGGAGGATGGATAACTTTTCTCTAAGGTTCTAGATGTGGACATTAAAAATTTAAGTATGTAAATTTTTTATAACGAAACACTTGTGTTATTGTTTATGGTACTAATTTATCCCATATAATTACAGAATTAATTGTTAATCATACTTGTACATTTGCACTTAATTTTTTATTATCTTTTCAGGATGCACTCTACTATGATAGAAGATAGGTAGCGAGTTGATTGGGTGAAATGCCACTTGTTGGTACAGAAAAGTTTACGTGTTCTTATAAAGTTTTGGGGATAATCACTGCTGGGGAAAGCGCCCTTCGTACCGGTTCGTAACCCCCCCTTTAGTATCGGTTGTGCAACTGGTATTGCTACTTCGATACTAAAGGGGGTTTTAGTACTAGGTCAAATAACCGGTACTAAAGGGGTATTAAAAAATAAAAAAGAAATCTTGCCGGCCGCCTGGCCCCGCATCCCGCCGGCCGCGCCTGGTTGCCCCGCCACCGCCCCTTGTCAGCGCTGGCTGCCCCTCCCCCGCGACCCGCATTCCGCCGGTCACACCTCACGCAGATCTGGCCGCCGAGATCCACGGCCCCATCGGATTTGGCCGGCCGCACCCCGCCGCTGCTGCCACCATGCTACCCCACCGGATCCGACCGCCGCCGGAGCTTGGAGCGCCAGGCCTGGGCGCAGTAGGAGGGAAGGGAGGGGAGGAGAGGTGCAGGAGAGGGAGGGAGGCATGGTGGCCCTGCCGCCGTCAGCCCCAGAGCAGAAAAAAAGAAAATGCATGTGCCCCGCGCGCCGCTGCGTTCGGCCCGCCACCGCACCCTGCGCCCCGCCGCCTTCGGCTGGCCGCCACTCCCACGCGCACCACTACACCTCTGCACGTCGCCGCTTCCCCGGCTTGCCGCTGCTTCCCCGAGCACATCCGCGTACACCGCACCTCACCGCGCCGCCCAAGCACTGCCCTGAGCCTTGCCCCGCTGCCGCTCCTCATTGCCAGTAAGGGGCGACCAGAGGGGGAAGGGGATGGGCAACACAGCTGGCTCATGAGTAGAAATTGGGGGGGGGGGTGGCGGGAGAGGGAGAGAGTGGGACAGTGCGTGGGGGGAGGGGAGAGCGGATAAGGAGGCGTGCGGGGGTGGGTGCTGGGACTGCGGGTTAGTACCCACCCGTTACTAATAGGTGACCTTTAGTATCGGTTGGAGCTCCCAACCGGTACTAAAGGGAGTCAGGGGGGCTCCTGGAGAACTAGCCGTTAGATCCGGTACTAATGCTCACATTAATACCGGGTCAAAAACCAACCGGTACTAAAGGCTAGGACCAATGCTCAATTTTCCAGTAGTGAATAAAGATAAGTGCAAGCTTGAAAGGTATGGATATGTGGCCTCCGGGCTCTAGCATCATGTTTTCCATGATGGTTTCAAGGTGAAAGATGAAGATAAATAAATGGTACAAGGTCATTGTAGATTGAAGAATATGCCCGTGTAAGTCTTGGGAACCTTATGAAATCCCTTGTTGTCTTGCAATTTTGCTCTTTCTTTTTAGTATCTAAATATGTTGAAGAATACATTGCCTACGACTTGTAATAGTAGAATAAGACTTATGCATATTGCATGTTGCGAGTGGAGGATACATCAAGATGACCTATATCTTATAGTGCATGAACCTCCACGCCTAGATATGTGAAAATGCTAGGAAGGACAAAAAAAGTACAAGCTGGGAAAAATACTTTTGAGGCACACAAAGGTACAAACTTATCTAAGGTGTGCACTAATTAAGATGAGATGCAAGCTTTAGAAGCCATGAGGACACTTCAAGGAAATGCTTGAGGAATCCAAAGAGAGAAAAGAAAATATAAAGAGGAAAGGCAAAGAAGTTGACGCATCAACTGCTGCAAATATCTCAAAGTACATTTGTACTTCACATACTTTTTCCCAATGTTTCTTTCTCGTATCATTTACTAATTACCATTGTGATGGTATGTTTAGAAAATACCAAGAAAAGCTAGATCTCAATGGATGCCTCCAAACAATTTGTGATTCATAGCTCCTAAAATCTTACAAGTAAATTCCATACGTTCTTCAACTCAACTTTATTTGTACCTTGACTTATATTTTTACCTAAGGATATAACCGTTATTGAGGGAAAGGACTGATCAGTAGACCATTGGAAGTCATGTTCTATATATGTTCTATCATGAGTGAACTTGTTAGTGTCATTAGTAATATTAGTGAAGCGATTAGTGTCGAATGGTCAATTGCACCTTTTGGCATCTCTTAATCTTCCTGTGTGATTAATTGGTGAATGACCAAGTGAAATGAAGCTATAGTGGCTGTCGAACGATCACGTGGATCATGATATGAGTGTGGGGGCCTTACTCTGAAGGTCCTGCTGATCACCTGTATTAATCCCTAGATCAGTAGGCTAATACAGTCATAATCACAGTTCAGTATTTTAAACAATAAAAGACGCATAAATTAATAAGAAATCAACTTCACCTTAACGCAGTGAAGAGAAGAGTAGGTGCCCATCCACTAACAAGATGGTTGAAACACCTGGAGACCTATACCTATCGATGTTTTATACCCGGCAACCTACCGAAGGGTATCTCGAGGTAGTAGATTGGTTGGTGGGGGATCGCCGGACCTAGAACTCGAAAGTAAAAGCGAGGACACAAGATACAGATTTATACAGGTTCCGGCCACCAGAGTAGTGTAATACCCTACGTCCTGTTTGGGGTGTTGTATATTGCACCCTACGCTTGGGGGTTGTTTGGTGTTAAGGATTTGATCCTCTGTTGTGGTTCTATGATGTCTTTGCCTACTGATCTAGGGACCCCTTCCCTCTTTTATATACTCAGGGGGCGGGATTACTAGTTGGTTACAAGGTAGGAGTCCTAGTAGGATTACATGATATGAGTCCTACTAGGATTACAGAGAAATCCTAGTAGTATTCTGTCTTCTTCCTTCCTTGTGGATACTGAGGATCTATCCCCAAAAAGCCCCCGAGTGCTTCATAGTCGAATGCAGCAGCCTTAAATACTGTTTAGATCCTCGCCGAGTAGTTTTGGTGCTCTTCGAGTACTTTGTCTGGCTGAATCTTTAAAGTTCCTCAAAGCTGCCATGAGGCTATTGTGTGCTCAAGCCCTTGATCATCTTGATTTTGTAATCTTCATCTTTAAAATGTGATATGGAGGGCGGCGGAATTCATACTCCATATGGAGTAGCCCCCGAGCCTTAGGTTGAATCGAAGAATCTGGCTGAGGGTCAATAAATCTTGAATCTTCTTCTTTCATCTTGAAAAATTAATCAATTGTTGGGTGTAGCTTATCAACCCCCGAGCCTTTGAATGATTAATTAATCAATCCGAGGGTCTTTAGTCTTCACACAAGTCATCATCCGAGTAGTTTTGTGGCATCCAGCCCCCGAGCTTATGCGCCAGATGAGCCGTAGGAGCCACGACGAGTAGTTATTAGTGCTTAGCCTCCGAGTTTGGGAGCTAGCGGAGCTACCGGAGGTATTCCGAGTAGTAATTGGCACTTTAGCCCTGAGCTAGGAAGCTAGCTGAGCCACTAGAGAAATTTTGAGTAGTAATTGGCGCTTAACCCCCGAGCCTAGGAGCTAGCAGAGCCATTATAGGTACGCTGAGCATCCTGGAGACCCGTCACCGAAACTTGATCTGAAAAAAGAAATACATACATTATGTAGCATATTTGTAGAATTTGGAACTACTGAAATTTATTCAATGATGAATATAATGTAAATATTGTGTGTCATGCTCTTGTTTCGACCATATTTCTCCCAAGTAGTTAGCGTATTATGTTTAGGCTCTCAGTCCCTGTTTAGCCATTGCCACTGCGTGTGAGATCTTTGTCTTGTGTACATGTACTGGCATTGCTGCTACGGAGATCTTTATCTCGCGTCCTAGCGTTTAGGCATGACAGAAGATCCAAGGCTATCATGAATTAAGGCGTGTTCTGCTCAAGGATATTGGCGACTGCTAAGAGAAGACATTTAAAATAAGTAGTCGGCATTGGGACAAAAAAAGAGCGCGATTGCGCTAAAATTAGTCCTTGAGACTTTTCTACCTTTTGGCGAGAAAAGCGTGTGTTGCCACGCATAGGATTTGTGCCTCCTTAGGGTGTAGCCGCTGCGAGCCTCCAGCACTCAGTGCACCAAACTTCATGGCAGAGCCTCCTAATTCGGTGTACCAAGCCTGTGGCAGAGCTTACAGAACTCGGTGCACAAAACCGGTGGCGATATCCTCCGTAGTTTGGTGTACCAAGCCCATGGCTATCGGTCAACATGCCCCAGGAATAATTAGCAAAGTGTAGTTCTGGAGGGTAATTCCTGTTGAGAGGCATACACAAATAAGTAGTCGGCGTGTTACCTTGCATGCGGAAAACAAGCCAGAAAATTTATATAAATTAAAAAAGTGACTTAGCTTGATTTGTGGATGATTGTCGACGAAGCCATGTCGATTGTTGATGAAGCCAACTAGTCGGAGTCAATTTCGACTGGTTGTTGGTCACATGGAACCTGCCCTCGACTAGTTTTCTAATCGAGACGAGTAGTCAAAGTAGACCATCCTATACTAGTTTTCTAGTCGAGACGAGTAGTCGAAGTAGACCGTCCTCGACTAGTTTTCTAGTCGAGACGAGTAGTCAAAGTAGTCGTCGGCGACTTGATTATTTGCCTTAATCTGCGCGTGACTTGATTGATGAGCCGTATGCAGCAGCCTCCGGCGGAAACCGACTTAGTCTTAGATTGGAACGCAGAGCGCATCAATTCTACCTCGACGTAGATTTGTCTACTCGGAACTCCGACTCGGCGACTTGCTTCTTGTCAAGTAGATTGATCTTGATGATGATGTTCTTCAAGCTTGCCCGATGATCTCAACGATCACCACTACCTGACGCGCCAGATGTTGGTGTTTTATACCCGCAATTTACCAAGGGGTATCCCGAGATAGTAGATTGGTTGGTGGGGGATCACCAGATCTGGAACTCGAAGGTAAAAGTGAGGATAGAAGACACGGATTTATAAAGGTTCAGGCCGCCAGAGTAGCGTAATACCCTACATCCTTTTTGGGGTGTTGTATATTGCGCTCTACTCTTGGGTGTTGTTTGGTGTTGAGGATTTGATCCTCTGTTGTGGTTTTATTAGGTCTTCGCCTACCGATCTAGGGACCCCTGCCCTCCTTTATATACTAGGGGGCAGGACTACTAGCCAGTTACAAGGTGGGAGTCCTAGTAGGGTCACATGGTATGAGTCCTAGTAGGATTACAGATGAATCCTAGTAGAAGTCCGTCTTCTTCCTTCCTTGCGGGTACTGGGGATCTATCCCCGACAAGACCTGCATAATGAAAGCAAGGCTGAGTACACTTATGGTTGGTACTCAGCAAATCCAAGTGTTGAAATTATATTATATGCAGGGATGATCAAGGAAAGAGTTTGGTTTAACTGAAAGAAACTTATTTTAATGTAGGGTGAGGTAAGTTTTGGAAGAAGGAAGAGGTAGAAAGCATATTTTAAGTTGTTGGCCCTGGAGGGGGAATCTTACCTCCCCTACGAGTTCCCAAGTTTTAAAGAGCAGCAGAGACCATCAGGGTCCTTCTGAGCCAGCTTACGCCTCATTTCACAATTACTCTCATAGGGCCTCGGCCCTACCTCACCACTACCCAAAACACATGTGGGCTCGTGACCATGAGCCCTGGCTATCTAGATAGATTTATGACTCTACGCAGAGGTGTACACTTTACCCATATGTTTGATCAGCCCATACCTTGATCATAGGCTGTACTGACCTACGAGACCATACCCACCGACGTCTATTCCTAGACAACATTCCCTAGTTCCATCCATAGATACAGCTGGGGTCTAAGCAGGGGTCATACTACGTCCACACAGGGACACTATCCTAGGAAAAAAATAGATGCATCATAATGTGGCATAAGATGCCACCAGGTCCTCTAGACCTCAACCTATGACCCGTGCCGACCGAACCTAGGACTATGCAAAGGTCCTGCTCCAGTCTACCTGTTGCCCACCGTGGCCCCTTGGGATGGTTTATTAGGTTCAGCTGGTGGGGTGTGAATCAATGCCTCACATTATTAGGCACTCCCGACAGTTGTACCTTTTTAGCATGTATGGTTGTACAGATCACTACAAAGACTTTCCCGTGAACTGATCCTTATACGACCGGAGTAAGCATTGGGATAGAACCCTTCATCGAGGCTTCCCCCTTACTCCGATGTCCTGTTTTTAATGGTTTCTACCCTAGAACACACGACTTTTTGGGGTTTCCCCATGAAAAACATTGTGAGCATATTGTTCCTTTTAAATTATATTTCTATAATGATGCTCGATCATCGATCAAGTCGTGATTGGGGTTATTAATAGGATTTCTGGCTAGACACGGCTTCAAGTCAAGGCGAGAAAGGGAAATAGAGGGGTTGCTCCTATAGTCTTACAGAATATGTAGGTTAGGTTATTATCTTGGTAAGTTTTATTATTTCTAAAAATATAGGACAAAATATGATCAGGGAGGTTGGTGCTAGGACTTGCCTTCATCAACGTTTCCTAGGTTGACTAGGGCTTTGGCTCATCACCTTTTGGATCTTTGGCTTCTTGTTGGAGCCTGGTCAGGCTAACATGTCTACTCGTCTTCTAGCCAGACCTTCAGCTTCACATCTTCTGGATCCTTGTTTTCTGACCAACGCATCCTCGGCTCAAACAAACATACAAACAAGCAAATAATTCTAACAATCGATATCTAGTTTAGAGAAAAAGAAAGGAAATGGATGATGCAGGTTTTGGAAATTATCCGATATCTAATGAATAATCCCAGATAAAGAAGAATAATTCATTAATTATTAGAAATGGATTTTTAAATGATTAATGGATTGTATGGTTGGAATTTATAATAATTTCGAGGGATTACTAATGGATTTCCTGGGGTTCTGGATGGGCGGCATGACAGCTAGGTTTTGTCAATATCTAGGGTTTGAATTGGGCGGCATAACGGCTAGATTGGGTCGATATGTATGGTTTGAATTGGGTAGCGCAACGGCTGGGTTTTGGAATGGATCCTAAGTATGATTCGGGTGCTAGGCGGTGTGAAGAGATTCCAAGGCTAGGAAACTTGTACGACAAGCTCAGCTTCGACCCTACGGTGGGTGGAGCTCATCAAAATTCCTTATCTAGGGGTGGAACTTGAGAGGTTTTGTGACAGTTGGTCTGTCCTTGTACTAGGGGATAGTACACACGACGACAGGGCAAGATGAAGTAGAAGCCAGAGAGCTCATACGGTGGACACCACTTGACCTGCCTCGGTGCTAGGGGATAGCACACATGACGGCAGATGGGTCTGGTACAAGATTAGGCAAATGGAGGTCAGAGCTTGTTTGGCAGACTCACTTCGGCCTCTAGGGTGGAGCCTGGATAAGATGACTTGGATGGGCATGGGAATAGGCTTATGTGGCTCTAAGATATATTTAAGAATTTTCCTAGGGTTTTTGGAATATGGATGGACAAGATGGGAATTCCTGGGTAGGCTTATATAGGGTTTTCTATTTATGTGGGGGCTAGATAATTTGGAAAAGAGGCTTGGATGTGATGAACAGTGGTAAAGGAGGGCATGATTAGGTTTAGAATATTTCGTAGTATTTTTATGAATTTTGGGGATTTTTTGGAACAGTGGAAGGGCTCGGACTAAAGTTTGGGGGTACAAGAATGGGGTAGACCAAGCATTTTTAGAAGGGCTAACACATGGTTGGAGCCCCTGGTGTATTGTGCTATAGACCCGTGAGCTTGGGTTGTGGACCAGGGTGTGGGCTAAGCGGGTGGTTTTGGTGAGCCGAGTGCATGCGGTGGGGGAGTGGAAGGGTGGACGGTGGGGTGGACGGCGTTAGTCGGGGGCTCACATGGTGGAGAGAGAGGAGGGAGACGGTGGGGGTACCACATACCGGTTCGAGGGCCGGGGCTAGGCGGCGCTGTCGTAGCTTCATGTGCGCCACTGCAGGACGCGCTGGAGAATCACCGGAGAGGCGTTTCCGACCGTCGCCGGGCGCATGGCTCACACCAATCGAATGAGCAGCTCAAGGGAACTCGTTCATGGAGTTGAGAAGGAGGGAGAGGGAAGGGATATGGTGTGGCCACTAGTTGATAGTGGACCTGCCGGCCTCAGTGGTGTGGAGCTTGGGAGAGGGCTGGGGGCACCTTTTATAGGCACCGGGGAGGAGCCGGTGGCCGCCACGTCGCGTCAGCCTTGCTTAGCGCCCAAGGAAGGAGGGGGGGTGAGGGAGGGGGGCGGGGAGCACGGTGGCTGCTGGCAGGGATAAGGGCTGGTCGGCAACGCCATTAATGTGGTCAGAGGGGATGAGGTGAGGTGGCGCCGTAGATAGGGTGGCAGGGGGAGGATAGGAACGAGCAAGGCGGTAGGGTTTGCTTGGGGACGATGGCAGCGAGGGAAGAGGGGGGATGGCTTGGCGCGGCAGCGTGCGGTGTGGCGGCAACGCTGGCGTCACTGGGAGAAGGAAGGCAAGTTGGCCTGTGCATGCGGTAGGTTGGAGGTGAGTTGAGCCGAGCGGGCTGGTTGGGCTGGGCTGATCGTGCGGCATGAAGAGCAGGCTGGGTGGGCCGTGGGGGCATGCTGGGCCAGCTCAAGCGTGGGATAGAGCGGGGTTGAGTCGGGCCGAAAGGGGAGGCGGGCTGAAAAGGAGGTTGCGGCCCATGTCCCTATTAAAAGGGTTTTCTATTTGTTTGAGGTTGTATTTAATATTCAAATTTGAAATAGATTTCAAATTTGAAATAGATTTCAAATTTGAAATGGATTTGAGGTGTGGGCTTTGTTTGGACTTAAATATAGAACTTTTTTTGGAAGGGTTGTAATTTAAGTGGGTTTAGATATTTTTAAGGTTTGAGGGATGGTTTTATAGAGGTTTAAATAGATTTATTATTCAGATTATATTTGAATATTAAGTTTGGGGTTTCTAGGAAACGAAATATTTTGGAAAGGGTTCCTAGGGATTTAAGGAGTTTGAATATTATATTTGGACTAGCAAAATGCCTGTGCGTTGCTACGGTAACAGATCAATTGTGTTTTTCAAACTAATGACACTGTCCGGACGCACCAGAGCCGCCTCCCCGACCCGACCCCGTCCGCCCGTGTCGCGCCGCCCGGCCTGTGCTCCCGGCTTGGCTGGTGCAGTGTGGGCGGCTGGGGCCGAGGCCGGGCGGCGCGGCTCGGGCGCGGCCGTGGCAGGCGGCCAGGGCCGAGGCGGCGCGGGAGCTCTCTGACAAGTGATGAATTTTTTTTGGCAAAAGCCTTACTTGCTTTAATATTAGGTAGAGATAGAGATTATGTTCTGAGCGAGCTCAAAGCGCTTGCCCATTTCTTTCCAACTGACGTTGCGGAGTGCTAGAGCTTATCTCGCACAGACCACCTCCTCTCCTCATTTCTCTCATCCTACTCGTTTCTTCCTCTTTTCACCATTTCTTATTTTTCCCTCAGATCCCGGAGCTAGCAAAGCATACGCTTCCTGCTAGGAGGTGGTGGCCCGGGTCACCAGTCAACACTCCCGAGCTCCGCCGGTGAGCTTGAGCATGACGTTGAGAGGGAAAGGATGCAGCTTCTCTTCCCCCTTCTCTTCTTCTGATCTTCTCATCTTTCTCTCTCGGCTTCTCCAATCCAGCAAGCGTAGCAGTGTGGCTGAGCAACGGTGGTGGCACCGATGCAAGCGCGGCTCCTGCACAGATCCAATGGCGGGCCGAGCGATGCGCGGCAGCTGGAGAGCTACGGCGAAGCTCGCACGCGTTAGCATTGCGGCCACGCGGCGTCCTCACTCGCAGCAATACCAGGCTTAACAGAGCACGGCCGATCGAGCGGCTGGCCTGCCTAGCACAATTCAGCGGGAGCAGGGCGGCGAACAGTCTACGTAAGAAAGCAAGCAAATAAAATAATGAAATTAGATTCCATAGGATGATATGAAGTAGATAATAGCAACAAAGGGAACGCCAGCATTATAAGAAACCAAGAGAAACAAATTGAGGAGTATTCATCAACATAAAGAAAACACCATTTTTCCAAGGTCAAGCAGTAAGAAAAACAGAAATAGAAAAAAAATGGCATCTCAAATAGCATTGCTAAATCAATCTAGTGGCACAAACTATGTGTTCCACCACAGGCCTAACATTCTAAACTATCGGTTTAATAAACCTTGAAACAAAAAGGAAAAATGCATGAGTTGCTACTGGAACAGACCTAACATTCTAAACTATCGGTTTAATAAACCTTGAAACAAAAAGGAAAAATGCATAAGTTGCTACTGAGGGACTACTGCTACCCTTGCTGGGTAACATTTTAGATAGCGTATAAAAGGACAATAGTAACAAAAGCACTTTCTCCAACCAGCCATCAGCATTCGTAGTCATCTCCTAGTAGTAACACAGAATAAAACCAGCATATATTAACTAAAAAGATATGGTAATTCAGATGGCATAAATGAGTTTCCAAGTAACCCAAAAGGATCTGTCTCTGCTGGGCTTATTTATATACGAACAGGCAACATCCACTTATTGTCATAATCCAAGGAATGGTCGCTGATGACACTGTATCTACCTCCCCTTTATTCCTCTCCTCATGTGCATTATACTTAGGCCTGATTTGGTTGCTCTTGCTTATTTTTTAGCACCCGTCACATCGAATGTTTAGATACTAATTAGGAGTATTAAACGTAGACTATTTACAAAATCCATTACATAAGTGGAGGCTAAACGGCGAGACGAATCTATTAAGCCTAATTAGTCTATGATTTGACAATGTGTTGCTACAGTAAACATTTGCTAATGATGGATTAATTAGGCTTAATAGATTCATCTCGCCGTTTAGCCTCCACTTATGTAATGGGTTTTGTAAATAGTCTACGTTTAATACTCCTAATTAGTATCTAAACATTCGATGTGACACATGCTAAAAATAAGCAAAAGGAACCAAACGCCCACTTACTACGACAGCAGGGAACTGTAATACTATTATGTATGTAGAAACTGTAATCATTTGCGATGGAGCAGCCACGGTAATGATTCGATCATTATTTCTCGCCATGGTAGGAGGAGAGAAGAGCCTTCGGTTAGCCTCCTACTTCTTGATCCGGCGCACCTGTTCGATATGAGGGCATTCTTTATATTTGCCAAGCCTTCATAACCATTGCACTTACATATGCATTCCAGCTTGGTTGATAGAAACACACACACACATCCAAAGAGGGGGAAGAGACTCATTCTGGATATTGTAGGAGCAGCAGCAAGAGAGTAGCAGCAGCAGCAGCAGACCATCAACCAGAGCAGCTAAGCAGCCTTCAACAGGAGAAGTGCATTCAGATTTTTGCTCTCAATGCAAATAACCCGTGATCATCAGGCTGGTACATTTGAATGCCCCCATAATAAAACCAAATTTAATATCTTTCCTTTCACATGTGTCTGCCAAAGCCTTCATATTTCGTTTTATCTACACACATCTTATCCGGAGCCAGCTCAGCCAGCTTGGTGGAAGAAAATCAGAGTGGGGTGTACATGTATGGATGGACTTATAGTAATTTGGAACGAAGGGAGTATA
The DNA here is from genome assembly GCF_005286985.2 of Setaria viridis. Lineage (NCBI taxonomy): Eukaryota > Viridiplantae > Streptophyta > Magnoliopsida > Poales > Poaceae > Setaria > Setaria viridis. Next base: position 10,392,498 of record NC_048268.2, read on the forward strand.
TGGTCCACCAGAGCGGCCAAGCCAGCTTCTACGGTCAAGTGTATTCCAATCTCCATTATAGTATTGAAGAGGTAATCATCAGGCTGGCAAAGAGGCAAATCAGTGTAGGGATACGAGGTAGGCTACACTAGCGCAATTCAAAATTCTACCGCGTATAACCAGGAAGAACTGCCGTATAAGGATCACGAGATTACCACTCAACGCACTACTGGTGTGGAAGATGTAGATATGTGTCGATGCAGTGAAGACGATCACGTAGTCGTACGTAGTCGATCAACGTAGTCGTACGTAGTCGATCACGTCCAGCAGCTCCTCAGCAGCTCGTCCACGTGCAGCAAGATCGCCTCCGGTACCGCGGCTCGTCGTTGGCTCGTCGTGGCTCGTCGGTGGCTCGTCGGCGGCTCGTCCAAGTGCTGCAGGCGCAACACCTCCAAGGTATCCACACGTGCAGGGAGGAAGCGTCGCAAGCCGGACTGCTAGATCCGCGAGTTGCAACAGGCGAGGGCGTGGGAGGCGCGGCAGGTGTGTTTTGCCAAAAGGTGTAAACCCTAGGGCGCCCCCACCCCTCTATTTATAGAGGTTCCTAATGGGCCTCTAGGTCCGAGGCCCATTAGTACTTCTAAACCTAATCCTACTCGGATCAGATCCGAATTGGGCTTCCAGCCCCTTAAGTGTGTGACCCTATGGGTTCGGATACGTATAGACATGGCCCGAGTACTCCTACTCGGCCCAATAGTCGGTAGCGGCCTCTAGCAAGACGTGCCAACTCCTATATGCACACGAAGATCATATCAGACGAACCATCACAACATAATATACATGCTATTCCCTTTGCCTCACGATATTTGGTCTAGCTTCAAGCCGACCGCTCTATCTCGATCATGTGATTCGGAATCCCTTTGTAGGTTAACTCTGAACCGTACGTAGCATGGCCATGCATTTTCGGATCCGATCACTCGAGGGGCCCAGAGATATCACTCTCAATCAGAGAGGGGCAAATCCCATCTTGATTGACCATGTCTCATAGCATGCTTCTTGACAAACCCGAAAACTACCTTTATAACTACCCTGTTACGGCGTAGCGTTTGATAACCCCTAAGTAGGTCGATCCACATCTAGAATACATGCGACAATCTCAGGTCTAAGGACAAAGCGTATATGTTGTTTAAAGAGAGAACTACTTCTCGTGTTGGGTCAGTCCTAGCACATGTCTCCACATGTGTCCATATTATTAGTTCAACATCTCCATGTCCATGACTTGTGAAACATAGTCATCAACTAATACATGTGCTAGTCTAATATTCATGTGTGTCCTCACATGAACTCCGACTAGGGATAACTTTAGAATAACCATACAAGTAAAGAGTTTCACATACAATTCACATAATTGCAAATCAATTCAAGTAGCCTTCAATGGATATTCAATGAACACAACATACAAATCATGGATACAAATGGAATATCATCATCTCTATGATTGCCTCTAGGGCATACCTCCAACAGTCTCCCACTTGCACTAGAGTCAATCTAGAAGGTACCTAATACCCATAGCTCTTACATGCGCATCATGCTTAGCCTGCGGGAGTGGTTTTGTCAACAGATCAGAAATGTTCAGATCCGTGTGTATTTTGCATATCTTGATCTCACCCCGGTTAACGAAGTCTCGAATGAGATGAAATCGCTGCATTACGTGTTTGTTCTTCTGGTGGTTCCTTGGCTCCTTTGCTTGCGCAATTGCCCCATTGTTATCACAGTAGAGATTTAATGGGCTGGACGCATTCGGGAACACACCAAGCTCAATGAGGAAATTCCTTATCCAAACACCTTCCTTCGCGGCTTCCGAAGCCGCGATGTACTCGGCTTCTGTCGTAGAATCGGCCACCGTCTCCTGCTTGGAACTCTTCCAACTAACAGCACCACCATTTAGCGTGAACACAAATCCTGATTGTGACTTTGAATCATCTCTGTCGGTTTGGAAACTAGCATCGGTGTAACCTGTTACAACGAGCTCCTCCTCACCTCCATAGACGAGGAACATATCTTTAGTCCTTCTCAAGTACTTAAGAATGTTTTTCACCGCTGTCCAGTGATTCTCACCTGGATCAGATTGGTGTCTGCTTGTCATACTTAGCGCATATGAAACATCTGGGCGAGTACTTATCATTGTATACATGATAGATCCAATAGCCGAGGCATATGGCACTCTACTCATGCGATCCCGCTCATCAGCAGTCGAAGGACACTGAGTCTTGCTGAGATGTATGCCATGTGACATAGGCAAGAACCCTTTCTTTGCCTCTTCCATGCTGAACCGCTTCAACACTTTGTCAATGTAAGTATCTTGGCTTAAACCTATAAGCCTTCTTGATCTATCTTTATAGATCTTAATGCCCAGAATATATGCCGCTTCCCCTAAGTCATTCATCGAAAAACTATTTTTCAGTGAAGTCTTTACGGACTCAAGCATAGGAATGTTATTTCCAATCAGTAATATGTCATCCACATATAAGATTAGAAATACTACAGAGCTCCCACTAACCTTCTTGTAAACACAAGACTCTTCTTTGTTCTTGGTGAAGTCAAACCCTTTGACCACTTCATCAAAACGAATGTTCCAACTCCTAGATGCTTGCTTCAATCCATAAATGGATCTCTGAAGCTTGCATACCTTTCCAGCATTTTTCGGATCGACAAAACCCTCGGGCTGTATCATATACACGTCCTCAGTTAGGTTTCCATTCAGGAAAGCTGTCTTGACATCCATCTGCCATATCTCATAATCGAAATATGCAGCTATAGCTAGAATAATCCGAATGGACTTAAGCATCACTACGGGCGAGAAGGTCTCGTCGTAGTCAACTCCTTGAACTTGTCGAAAACCTTTTGCGACAAGTCGTGCTTTATAGATGTGAACATTTCCATCCATGTCCTTTTTCTTCTTATAGATCCACTTGCACTCTATGGCTTTAACACCATCAGGCGGGTCAACCAAGTTCCAAACTTGATTGTCTCCCATGGACTCTATTTCGGATTGCATGACATTCTGCCATTTTTCGGAGTCTGGGTCCACCATTGCTTCTGCATATGTCGCAGGCTCATCATTGTCCAACAATAATATTTCCCGTATTTCGCGGAGCCTTGCCGACCTTCGTGGTTGTGGCGGTGCTTCTCTTGCCATGGGTATCTCAACTTGTTCTGCTACGTTAGCATCACTCATTGATTCTTGCCCGATCGACTCATTTTGAACTTCTTCAAGATGCACTGTCTTTCCACTCTTTTCTCCTTTGAGAAACTCTTTCTCTAGGAAAACCCCGTTCCGAACGACAAACACTTTGCCTTCTGATCGGTTGTAGAAATAATATCCCAAAGTTTCCTTTGGATATCCCACGAAAATGCACTTATCCGACTTGGGTGTGATCTTGTCCGACTGAAGTCGCTTGACAAACACTTCACATCCCCAAATCTTTAGAAAAGACAAACTAGGAACCTTTCCAGTCCATATCTCATATGGTGTCTTAACTACGGATTTAGATGGTACCCTATTAAGTGTGAAAGCTGTTGTTTCTAGAGCGTATCCCCAAAATGACAACGGTAGGTCCGACTGGCTCATCATTGATCGAACCATGTCTAAAAAAGTTCGATTACGTCACTCGGACACACCGTTTCTCTGAGGTGTTCCAGGCGGCGTAAGTTGTGGAACAATTCCGCAACTCTTTAGATGATTGCTAAACTCGTGGCTCAAATACTCGCCTCCACGATTAGATTGTAAGGCCTTAATTTTCTTGCCACGCTGATTTTCAACTTCATTCTGAAATTCCTTGAACTTTTCAAAGGTTTCAGACTTGTGCCTCATCAAGTAGACATAGCCATATCTACTAAAATCATCAGTGAAAGTTATGAAGTATTGGAATCCTCCTCTAGCCGTCATGCTCATTGGTTCGCATACATCACTATGTACGAGTTCCAACAAGTCTATTGCTCTCTCAGGAAATCCTGTGAAAGGTGTCATGGTCATCTTGCCTAGCAAGCAAGCCTCACATGTCTCGTATGATTCAAAATCAAACGAAGTTAGAAGTCCATTAGAATGGAGCTTCTTCATGCGCTTTTCACTTATATGACCCAAACGACAATGCCACAAGTAGGTAGGACTCAAATCATTAGGCCGAGGCCTTTTAGCACTTACATAACAGACAGGTGAACCATCAAGATTTAAAACAAATAATCCATTCACAATGGGTGCAAAACCCATAAACATATTATTCTTTGAGATCACACAACCATTGTTTTCACTCGCAAATGAATAACCATCCTTCATCAAGCATGAAGGAGACAAAATGTTTCGACTTAAACTAGGAACAAAATAACAATTATTCAACTCCATAATAAATCCTGACGGGAGGTGGAGTTGCATCGTCCCGACGGTCAACGCAGCAACTCTTGCATTATTGCCCACGCGGAAATCAACTTCTCCTCTTTCCACGCTTCTACTTCTTATCATTCCCTGCATCGAATTGCAAATATGAGCAACCGATCCGGTATCAAATACCCAAGAATTAATAATTGTATCAGCGAGAAATATGTTGTCTATAACATTAACAACAAGCGTACCTAAGGTAGAAGTACTCTTACTTCCGCCATTCTTCAACGAAGCTAGGTACTGCTTGCAGTTTCTCTTCCAGTGACCAAGTTCATGACAGTAAAAGCACTGTTTGTCTGGAGCAGGTCCAGGTCCAGCTTTAACCTTGGGCGCTGGGTTTGGCTTGGACGTTCCAGCCTTGCCCTTCTTCTTCCAAGAATTGCCCTTCTTCTTTAAAGCTAGGCTTGTTCTGTATAGCCATCACATGGCTGGTACTAGCGCTTTTCTTGATGTCTACCTCTGCTGTCTTGAGCATACCACACAGTTCATTCAAACCCTTCTCCGTCCTATGCATATGGTAGTTCGAGATGAAGTTCCCATAGCTAGGCAGAAGAGATGAAAGAATGAAGTCAGTGGCCAACTCTTTGCCCATTGGGAAGCCCAGCTTCTCCAATCGCTGAGTGTAACCAACCATCTTGATTACATGTGGTCCTACTGCTGCGCCTTCTGCTAACTTGCACTCCAGAAAGGCTTTGGACACATTGAACCTTTCGGTCCTAGCCTGTGTCTGGAACATGTCCTTGAGCGCCACGATCATATCGTGTGCCTCATGATTTGTTTCGAACTGCATCTGCAGCTCGGGTTCCATGCAAGCAAGCATAAGGCAGCTTACCTCAAGATTAGCATCAAATGCCTTCTTGTAAGCAGCCTTAACGGCAGCAGATGCATCATCAGCAGGTACTGGTGGTAGTGGGGTGTCTAGAACATCTTCCTTTTTATCGGCCCTGAGAACAATTCTCAGGTTACGGATCCAATCCGAGTAGTTTGTTCCATTCAATTTTTCCTTCTCAAGGACCGAACGCAAAGCAAACGATGTGGTGGTGTTGCTAGGTGCCATTTAATCTACAACAAAAGTAATGCAAAATACACTAAGACAAACGTATCCATGATAGAGCAAATTACATTAAACTATTTTAACAGAATCTACTCCCACTAAAATCAATATCCCTCTATTGAAACTTAGTGATTCAGGATCCACAACTAACAAGTCCACTAGTGAGCTTTAGCATCATCGCTAGCAAACGAGGTAGATCGGTAAGCAACTTTTGCTAATCATATCACATATGACTCCTGTTGTTGGGTGACATCTCTATGTCTCGGCGCCCAACCTTTATGCCCCAAGGTCCTTAACCGTTAAGATAACCTTGTTAAGCAAACCAACCCTTATGCGTGTAAGTGTCCGACACAAACCCGTCTAGTCAAGGAAAACTAGTGGCACCCTAATTTCATAGACCCACCACTAATTGTACAAGACATGGGACGGTGCAAGTTTTAGTTGGGAGGGCATACTAACTTAAACTTTGTGAGGGATCGTTCTACTTCTAACATCACAGCATGCAGAAAGTAAAACATAAACAGAATAGCATTCACACAGCTGTGACACAATATGGCCCGTTTTTATATGGTGATCTCCATCTCCATAGAACCTGTTCACCATGGTGATCTCCATCTCCATGTTCCATGTGCGCCATCCTCCTGGTGATGAGTCCTCCAAGAACTAGAACATGCTATTACGCCTAACAGCTAGTAAAGAAGCTAGTAATGAAGATTACATAGTTGCTTGGATCATCACAGATTGGTACGCAGACCATTAAATACAATAAAGTGACAACACATATGGCTCCTGCCGTGTTGCCGTACGCGCGACACGCAGGTCACGAATGAGTTACACACATGCATCACATACACAAGGGAGCCATACTGATCACAAGATACATACATACATCCTGCAAAACAGAGTTAGGCGCCCTAACATTCCAAACTTTGGAGGCCCGAAACTCCATCTTCCAAGCCGAATTTGGGAAATCTAATTTTGCCGAAAACGGCGAAGCGGTTGAATTTCATGTGTAACTTTTTCTGTAGATCAATTTTCATATAAAATTCGCCCCGATCCGAGATCGTACCGAAAAGTTACGGCTGATTTACCGAAGCATACGCATACGGCAAAAATCCCGACCCCGGCAGTAGATCTCATCTACTATTGCACATCTAATGCGCCTGGCGTATGACCCTGGATCTCGATTCGACCAATCATATTGATCTTCGCTCACTGCAACTGGATTTACGTGTATCACTTAACTCCGATGGCGGAAACCGACCGGTAGGAGTATGTCGTTACACTACCATTGCAGCAAGGGCACGAAACCAGGACATAAATCAAACGGAAAACTCGCATATCTCCATATGCACACATCCCGAATTCAAAACTAAGCAGCTACGGCTCTGATACCACTGTAGGGATACGAGGTAGGCTACACTAGCGCAATTCAAAATTCTACCGCGTATAACCAGGAAGAACTGCCGTATAAGGATCACGAGATTACCACTCGACGCACTACTGGTGCGGAAGATATAGATATGCGTCGATGCAGTGAAGACGATCACGTAGTCGTACGTAGTCGATCAACGTAGTCGTACGTAGTCGATCATGTCCAGCAGCTCCTCAGCAGCTCGTCCACGTGCAGCAAGATCGCCTCCGGTACCGTGGCTCGTCGTTGGCTAGTCGTGGCTCGTCGGCGGCTCGTCCAAGTGCTGCAGGCGCAACACCTCCAAGGTATCCACACGTGCAGGGAGGAAGCGTCGCAAGCCGGACTGCTAGATCCGCGAGTTGCAACAGGCGAGGGCGTGGGAGGCGCGACAGGTGTGTTTTGCCAAAAGGTGTAAACCCTAGGGCGCCCCCACCCCTCTATTTATAGAGGTTCCTAACGGGCCTCTGGGTCCGAGGCCCATTAGTACTTCTAAACCTAATCCTACTCGGATCAGATCCGAATTGGGCTTCCAGCCCCTTAAGTGTGTGACCCTATGGGTTCGGATACGTATAGACATGGCCCGAGTACTCCTACTCGGCCCAATAGTCGGTAGCGGCCTCTAGCAAGACGTGCCAACTCCTATACGCACACGAAGATCATATCAGACGAACCATCACAACATAATATACATGCTATTCCCTTTGCCTCACGATATTTGGTCTAGCTTCAAGCCGACCGCTCTTTCTCGATCCTGTGATTCGGAATCCCTTTGTAGGTTAACTCTTAACCGTACGTAGCATGGCCATGCATTTTCGGATCCGATCACTCGAGGGGCCCAGAGATATCACTCTCAATCAGAGAGGGGCAAATCCTATCTTGATTGACCATGTCTCATAGCATGCTTCTTGACAAACCCGAAAACTACCTTTATAACTACCCTGTTACGGCGTAGCGTTTGATAACCCCTAAGTAGGTCGATCCACATCTAGAATACATGCGACAATCTCAGGTCTAAGGACAAAGCGTATATGTTGTTTAAAGAGAGAACTACTTCTCGTGTTGGGTCAGTCCTAGCACATGTCTCCACATGTGTCCATATTATTAGTTCAACATCTCCATGTCCATGACTTGTGAAACATAGTCATCAACTAATACATGTGCTAGTCTAATATTCATGTGTGTCCTCACATGAACTCCGACTAGGGATAACTTTAGAATAACCATACAAGTAAAGAGTTTCACATACAATTCACATAATTGCAAATCAATTCAAGTAGCCTTCAATGGATATTCAATGAACACAACATACAAATCATGGATACAAATGGAATATCATCATCTCTATGATTGCCTCTAGGGCATACCTCCAACAATCAGAACATCCCATGAACAAACACTGAAATTGGCATATACGTAGGCTGCAAACTGCAGGCTTCCATTATGCCAATTTCTAGAACCTGCTTAAATAGATTCATTGTTTTAAAAGCATCCACCTATCTAACCCTTACCTCAAAAGAAAAACAAAATAATAAAAGACTCTCAGATTAGGTGAAGATCACTGAGGAATGCTAAGGCAAAACCCAAAGCAAAACATGATCCAAGAAAAAAAAATACATGTATGGCGAGATGGAGTATTGATAGACTGGTTAAGCAGCAAGGCATAGTACAATAGAGATGCATATTCAGATCTCTATTCCTGCCGCAAACAATTTGATCATTAAGCTACAGACATATCAAGATATCCCTTCTGATCCAAATCTCACATGTGAGAGAAGATAAAAGGTTATGAAATAAGAAAAATAGTAACCACTATGCACCTTATAGTAAGTTGACCCATACAGCTTCATAAAAACATTCACCGCTGGCTCCTGTAATACCGACCTCCTCCTCCTCGTGTAATACATATCGGATAACAAAAGGTAAATAATCATCTAAATCTGAGGTGAACTTCAAATTCTGCAGTAAATCCAAACAATGGGAGTACCAACACTCGAGTAAACAATCAAGGAATCATTTCGCACGATTAGCCTTGCTCAGAGCTACCGAGCTAGCTTGGGTCGAAAGCAAATGACGCGAAGGGGAAACGGACCTTGCAAGAAGCGGCGGAGCGAGCCGGGACGACGACCAGCGGGGAGTGGTCGCAGAGGGTGGGGAAGAGCCTGCCCCGGCCCTGCGGCCGCGATGAGGAGGAGGAGAGCGACGCGTGGTGGGGGCGCGGGGAGGAAGGGTCCGATGAGGAGGCCCTGCGGCGGTGCTGCTCGAAGGCGTGGAGGAACTCGAGCACGGCCGTGGCGAGCGGACGGGCGGCGCGCCCACATGCCTCCTCTCCTCCTCCCTCCGTCCCCACCTCCTCTCCTTCCTCTCTCTCTCTCCTCCCTCTCGCCCAGCTCCTCCTCCCTCTCCCCTGGCCGAGGCGGGCGGCTGGGGCTGAGGCCGGGGAGGGGGCGGCACGGGGAGGGGCGGCTCGGTCGGCGCGGGACGTGGAGGGCGGCGCGGTTGGGTTGGCGACGCGCCGCCGGGTCGCCCCTCGCCCTCGCTGCGCCCGGGGGCTGCGCGGGGGCGCGCCCAATCCCCCGAAGAAAGAGAAGCTTTTTCCCCTTAACCCCCTCCCTTCCCTCCTTTTTGCACCCGAGCCCCCGTCTCTTTAGAATTGGACTGCGGGTTGATTTCACGAAACGTCAGGGCTTTTTTTGCAAAATGACCACGACGTACGAAAACCTCAGGCAGAGACGTTACTTGCTTTAATAATAGGTAAAGATAATATTCAAAGGGAGTTGACGTAGGATTTGGATAGGATTAGTATTTGAATAAAATTCAAATATTAATTCTAGGATTTAGAAGAAGGAAGTATTCCTAAGGTTGAGAAAAAGAGAGAGATAGAGCAATCAGATGCAACACCTATGCTCATGTTCATGCAAGGTTTATTCGCAAAAAGAGTTTTGAATGTTTTTGAAAGAAAGTAGGTATAGTTTAAAGAAATTATTTGAAAAAATCCATATTGTTAAATGATCTAAAAAGCGGGATGTTACAATGAGCACCTTATTTGCGGGACTTTTGTGTCTTGCTTTTTTTTTCCTTTCATGTAATAAACACATCTTACAAAAACGTGATGCAAAACCAGGCAGTGCATACGTCTATTAAAATCCATTCCCCACATCTCCTGCTCAGGATAACCTGCATACGTCTATTAAAATCCATTCCCTACATTTCCTGCTCAGGATAACACGCATTCTTACCAAAACTTGAGAATGTGACCACAGGCTAACGGGACAAACTAGTGTAAGAATTAGGTAATGGGGTTAACTGCAAAATAATATCCCATGCATGGACAGTAAGACATTCATAACCAATGTAACTTAAAACTCTGCTGCAGGGAACATCCCATGGGCAGTAAGACACTCAACAGATTACCCAAGAAACTAAATATCACAAGTAGTATAAACATAGAGTATACAAACACTCATGCTACCATACAGCACAGAAATATCATCTTCCTAGGGAAATTAAGATCAGTCGTAGTAGTTGCCGGACATGACATGGTATGCTGATGATTCACCTCATCCTGACTCACATCCTCGCTTAGTAAACTAGGATTCAGGTCTGCTGGCAGTGGTGAATCACTTTCCAGGTACAGCATCACGCGGCGCATGGAAGGCCTTGCATTTGGCGAGGAGTGCGAACACGGAACACAACACGCCAAGTCTCAGTACCAGTTCTATCTCCTCCTCCACGGAGTCGTACAACCTTGACTCGACGGCATCAATGATGGATCCACCTTGCCATGCAGCAAGCACAAGTGCCTCTCCAGTGTCACTCGTCCAGATTGGCCGTCTAGCACAGGCAACCTCCATCATGAACACACCAAATCACTAGTAGAGAATTGGGCTTTAGTCCCGGTTGGTAGGGTGCAAATATCCCGGAAATCCATCCGGGATAAACCAACCGGGACAAGGGGGGTCTTTTATCACGGGTCACTCAACCGGGACAAAAGACCCCCTTTTATCCCGGTTGGTACCAACCGGGATAAAACAGGTCACCACGGCCGGCGCTGCAAAAAAAAAAAAATTCCAAGCTCCCATCACGCGAAATATGCGCGTGCACGGTTCGTGGGATTCGAACCCACAACCTCCAGCCTCGCGCGTAGCTTCTTTGCCATCCCACCTACACACCACATCTAAGTATGTAGGGGATGCTATCCTTTTGTATTAACTCGTGGGGACCCACCAACCGGGATAAAAGGGGATCTTTTATCCCGGTTGGTGTTTCCAACCGGGATAAAAGGGTTCGAGGATTTAATCCTCTTCCAGTCACCTTCCAGTCACCTCGTTGGGGACCCTTTTATCCCGGTTTGAAACACCAACCGGGATAAATGACCCCCTTTTATCCCGGTTGGTATTACAAACCGGGATAAAAGGCTCTTGACCCTTTTATCCCGGTTGGTGTTACCAACCGGGATTAAAGGGGGGTCTTTTATCCCGGTTGGTGTTTCAAACCGGGATAAAAGGCCTCTCAGAGTCTTTTTTTCCCACTAGCCTTTGCAACCGGGATAAAAGGTCCCGGTTGGTGAGCCCCCCACCAGTGACCAAGTTTTAGTCCCGGTTGGTGAACCTTTTGTTCCGGGCCAACTTTAAACCGGGACAAAAGAGGGCGCATGGAAAGTCAATTCTCTACTAGTGAATGCAAACATATCAGTGGCTTTGGTCGGCTTGTTAGGTCTGAAAAGTTCAGGGGCAATGTAACCTCGTGTGCCTGCCACGTTTGTGGTGAAAGCGTCAGCTCCATGATCATGCGACCTTGCAAGGCCGAAATCACCCAGTCTTGCATTTAGCTCACCGTAAAAAAGAACATTACTTGTCTTGATGTCCCGGTGGATGACGACCTTCTCCCAGTTCTCATGGAGATATAGGAGACCAGACGCAACACCTTTGATGACGAGGAACCTCCAGGCCAGCATAGATTGGTTCTTTCAGGACTATGCAAGTACCTGTGGAGGCTTCCGTTGGGTATGTAATCATAAACCAAAAGGAGCTGTTTCTCACGCCGACAATACCGAAACAGTTGCACAAGGTTCCGGCCATGAACTCTTTCATCCCTTGCTTTGACTCTGGCGATACCCGCTTAATACCAACTGCCTTCTTTGAGTGGTGCATTTCTCCTTTATAGACACTCCCAAAGCCTCCTCTACCAAGGAGCATCTTGTTACTGAATCCGTTGGTGGCAGCAAATAGATTTTTATATGTGAAGGATGGAGGGCCATCCATCTCCGGCTCCAATACATCCTTGATCGCTTTAGACCACCTCTTCATGTAAGCCCTATCAAGAATAGCAAACACAATCACAGCATTTACAACGGTTGGTTTGTAAGAGGACACATGTGCCATTGTCTTGTAGTTGCATGATTTAGCTTCAGATTTCCGCCAAAGCAGGACTCGTATGCCATTTCCATGATAGAGAATGGGAAGGTATGGTCATCCTTTTTATTAGGAAAGATTTGATTGAGTTGCTACGGAAGAACTAATTAAGTAGTCGGTCCAAAAACAAAGTTGGCAGGCAGAACAAAGTCATTCCCATCTCTGAAGCCAGTCAAGAGACTACCAGTCAGTTAAGTCAAGCCTTTTTTTTCCCGTAAGAGACTGCCAGTTAAGTCAGGCCTGTTCTTGCACTACCAGAAACAGAAAGTTCGCCGAGTGCCTAGGGCACTCGGCAAAGGTCCAAAAACACTCGGTGAAACGTTTGCCGAGTGTAACACTCGGCAAACGGCATACTTTTTTTTATTTGCCAAGAGTTTTTGGCTTAGCACTCGGCGAAGAGCTTGTTTGCCGAGTGCTTGAAAAAAAACACTCGGCAAAAAAAATACACTTGGTAATTTTTAGCTTTCCCGTAGTGTTGGCTACATGTGGTTACACAGGCGCCGTGCCGTGTGGAAGGTGTTCATTTATTTTTGCTGTAGACTGCCGGCCAAGTCATGCTTCCCATTCTCTATTTAAGTTATTTCCATATCTCGTAGAGCTGTAGACCAAGTACTTAACACAGACCTACTCTCTCTGGCTCTCGAAATGAAGTAGAGATTACGAGCGAGGCATGGAGCAGTACCTCCTTTTCATGTCAAAAACTTCTACCGCGCATTCTTATTCTTCATTCAATATCCATCTATTCCTTGGAAACAAGCTACGAAAAGATGTCTACTCAAGCTGCAATTTAGAGATTTTTCCTTCCTTTTCTTTTTCTTGTGTAGATAAGTGATTTCTCACCCATGTCTGGGCTATGTGTTCTTAGAATATATGACTAACCTTATAGCGGTAGCTATTTTCTGTAATAAATCGTGATATGATACGTCCACGGAAGATAAATATATCACTCCCTTATCTAAAAAGATAAAAGGAACCCAATCTGTCCGCAGATATGCTGCTCCCCGTCTCGCCGGTCCGTGGTCTCGAGGGCATGAGCAATGTTTGTGGACTACTTTTTTTTTTGAGGGGATGTTTGTGGACTACTTGGTCTTTATGAGTGGGTCCCATATAAGTGGGCTTTAGTTGTTTCTTCCTTGTCACAATGGTGAGCCCATGGATGACTTTAACGTGGACTTGTGAGGAAATAAAAAAAAGTATGCCAGCCCAACCATTTGCAAGAGAGGAAAGATGAAAGATAGAGCATTGTTATTTTATTTTATATGGGCGGGCTATAGGCTTATGGGTAGCTTTTAAGCTTGCATGGCTACATGGACTACTTGCACAGTGATGAGCTAGGACATGGGTACCACTTTCTCTCACATTGTGGCTGCCTTAAAACATTGCAGTTTGGAACTTTGAGTAGCTGTGGCACTAGCATGAGAATTTTACATTTTTTTTGTTAAAAAAAGCTATCCAAGTTGCTTTGATTGGGTCAGGCCGCAAGCTGAGCAACCCATTGACATTTTCCTGTATACGATTCAAACTTCAAATTCACTGTAGTTTTGTTTTCCTTCTGTCTACAATAAAATGAGTTTGTTAAAACCTTGGACTACACAACTGCTGAAATGTGCACAGAGCACTAGGAACATTGTACCTAATCTCTGGTGGGCATGCTAACCAACTGTTCTAGGCTTTGTGTGCTACCCAAGGCAGAGGAAGAAATATCATATGGAAGATTAATTAGCTAATAAATCATGCAATCGCCACTACATTATAAATATTTTGCTATCGGCTACTAAGTCAAAATTCCTAAATTTTACCAACAAGTAACCAAACCATATGAGAGCATATTGTACAAAAAGTTATATCACTAGATTCGTACTTGAAACTACTTTAAGTAGCATATATACTGATTTTGTAATAACTGACAACATATTGTAAGAAAAAAAAGTGAAGGTGGAAATATCGTATGAAGGCTTCCTCAAATAAATATATGCATCATCAAAAATCAAAACCTATCTGATTCATTTAGGTACTTCCCTCCGTCCTAAATTCTAAATTATAAGTTGTTTTAACTTTTTTAGATTCATAGATTTTGCTATGCACCTTGATATATATTATGTCTAGATGTATAGTAAAAGGTATGAATCTAGAAAATCCAAAATGATTTACAATTTAGGATGGAGGGTCATACCCTCCGTCCTAAATTCTAAATTATAAGTCGTTTTAACTTTTTTAGATTCATAGATTTTGCTATGCACTTTGATATATATTATGTCTAGATGTATAGTAAAAGGTATGAATCTAGAAAATCCAAAATGATTTATAATTTAGGATGGAGGGAGTATGACCGTTGAACTTGTAACCACGTTGGTTTGATCATCAACCGAATTTTTTTACTATGCTTCCAACCTGCTATAGACACATGATCCACCTACCACGTACTAGTATTTGCTTTCTTTACAAGCGTGGTTTTGGATTGCGCGAGTATATATACCACGTCGAGATGCTAGTGCATTGGGATTATGTTGGAGAAAATTCTTTATTTGACACTGGGAAAATGAGTCATTTCTTTCTTGGCTCTGAAATTTTCTTTGTTCCCTATTTGACACTCACTTCAACTTTCGTTCCCTATTTGACACCACAGTTAAATTCATGGGCTAACGGTGTTAAGTCACTGTTAAGAAGATGTTTTTGCCCCTAAGCGCATGCTGGCGCCATGCATGCATGCAGGGGGTGGCTGGGCGCTGGCGCCATGCAACAGGGGGGGTGCATGCATGCAGGCTGGGTGCTGACGCCATGCATGCAGGGTGCATGCGCATGCAGAGGCGCGGGTCTCTGATTTTTTTTTGGGCAGTTTTTTTTTTCTAAAATTTTTGTTGCTGGCTGGTTTGCAATATTTATACAACATTTTTTGCATGATTTGTAACATATTATTTTTGCATGATTTGTAACACATGTATACAATATTTTTTCAACATTGACAAAACATGATGATGACACATGATATAGAAAGTTCACATACAGACACCACATTAATTCAAATTCAGGAGTTCAAATTCACTTGCAAGTTTACAGGAGTTAACATTCACATGCAAGTTCACAGGAGTTCAAATTCACATCCAAGTTCACAGGAGTTCAAATTCACATCCAAATTCACAAATACATGAGGATCACAAGCTTAGCCTTCTTTTGCTTCTTGTGCTCATTGCTGGCTAGCAGGATCCACCCTTTTGCTTCTTGTGCCCATTACAGGGCTATCAAGTGGCAGCATAGGAGTTGCGGTTTTCTTTTTAGTAGTCTGCATTTTCCTTTTGCTCTTTGCCTTGACTGGAGCAGCAGTAGGCAAAGGTTCATTTGAATCTAAAATTGATATGTGTATGCCAGAACTAGACTTTTACATATAACAGTAGCAACAAAATAGCACTAGTAGTATGATCAATTTTTAAAAATATGTGTATTACCTTTTTGATGCTCCAGAACTAGATTTACCCGTATTTTCCATTTTCTTGGATGTAATCTCCTCGCTTTTTGATGCTCCAATACTTGAAACGAGTTGGTTATCCTTACTGTTCGTATTTGAGGTCAAATTTTGACTAACATAGCAAAAGTAAAGTGACAAAATAGTGAGCTAACATGGCAGGTTGTTTTGAAAAAAGTGACAAAATCATGAGCTTACCTTGGTGGAAAAGACATAGAAGTAGCTGGTGCTTCATTGTCCAAAGGCAATATAGATGACTCAACTGTTTTGGTTTTCTTTGCCTTCTTCTTAGGTGGTCATCTGCATAATAAAGAAGGAAGTAGTTAGAATCTATATTTTGATAAAAGGAAAATGTAATGAAAAATAAAGTACTTAGTATGTATAGTACCTCACAGCCATCATAGCAGCAATGTCCTTTGAATTACCTTTCTTGCAGTTGTGCCAATGATGCTCATAGCCTGTACAAATAGGGCACTGGTGCTGTCCTTTTTTCCTCTTATTCTCACTATAGCCTTTGTACCTCTCAGTTTTTGGCCTACCAGCAGTTGCTTTGAATAGAGGTGGATGCATGAAAAATCCATGTGTTGATTTAGGCCACTGGCGTTTGTCAATCATAGCAGGGATTAAGTGTTGATATGCTGCCCTAAACTTATCAATAGAGTAATACATGTCTACATACTTCTCTAGAGGAGCATTGTGAAGTGATGTGATAAATGCTACTGCATGTTTGCAAGGAATTCCAGAAACTTGCCACTGTCTACATGAACATGTCTTATCTTGCAAGTTGACAACAAACCTAAAGCCAGTACCCCCAATGCTGTAACTTCAGCAACTTCTTCTGAGCATTCAAGCACCTCCAAGTTTAATTCTCTACTCATTTCATTCAGCTTCTTAATTATGTGGGGCAGAATCAAGCCATCTAACTTCATTGCTATTTTTCTCCTTTGGTTCCACTTGATCATAAGCATTTGCCTTAATTTGTCCATTAAGTAATCCAAGTTCAAGGACTTGTGGTGCTTAATCCAATTGTTGAAGCACTCAGCCAAGTTGTTGGTTACATAATCAACCTTGGAAGTGGTTGAGAACTGACTCCTTGTCCATAGCCTAGTTTATTGAAATAAAAGGGTGGAAATAATGGTTTGCACGGGGAAGGCAAAGGGGAGGGACCCTTTAGTCCCGGTTGGAAATATCACCTGGGAGGTATTTTCAACCGGGACTAAAGACCTCCCTTTAGTCCCGGTTAGTAATACCACCCAACACTAAAGACCTTTTAGTCCTGGGTCGTACTACCAACTGGGACTAAAAGGGTGGGAGTATAAATATCGAAGCCCTTCCCCCTCCTCGGGACTTAGCCGATTTCACGATCCTTGTCACCTCCGTCGCCCGCATTGCCACTGGCGCTGCAGTCATCTCCTCTGCGGGCATCCCCCTCGACCTCATCGTCGCTCTGGCCGACGTCTTCTTCGCGGCACCACCCTGGCATGTACCCTAGCTCCTCGATGACGCCTCCAGCGTCCCCTGGTAGCAGCACCCCAGCCCTTCCCGCTTGCCGCCCCTTTGCCTACGTGCCTTGACTCCCCGTTGGCGCCCTCCTCCCCGGCCCAGCATCATAGAGAGCCGCCCCTGATGCCGCCAATCACCATGCGCTGCCGCTGGTCGAGTCGAGCTCCATCGGTGCCGTCCTGCCATCCCCTGGACCCGCACACTGGCCCGCCACCCCGCCGTCCGTTGCTGCACGCCACATCGCTCATCCCCGGCGCCTCCCAGCGATGAGGTATGGGCGTGCCGCCTCCAACCGCGTCTTGCTGACGCAAGTCGCGTTTTTTATTTCATAGGAAATTGGAATAGAAAATTAGATAACTTAGAAGAATTATATAAATTAGAATAAATCCATCGAAAATTAGTATAAATTAGTTTTAATATTTACAAAAAACTATTTAAATTAGTTTAAATACTTAGAAAAATTTTATTAATTAAGTATAACTGCTTAGAGAATGCTCAATATACTAGAATTAATATTAGTGCAAATGCCCTAGACAATTAGTGGAAATTAGTACAAAATAGTATAAATACTTAGAAAAGTAGTAGAAATCATTATAAATGCTTAGGAAATTAGTAGAAATCACTATAAATTCTTAGGAAATTAGTATAAATTTGTATAAATGCTTCAAAAAATTGTTATAATTGCTTAGGAAATTAGTAAAAATCACTATAAATGCTTAGGAAATTAGTACAAATTAGTATGATTTCATGTATATACATTTATTTTACAATATTTAATTTAATGTATCTATGATTACACGTGCATATAACTAATGTCATTATTAGTTGAGATGGGAGACAAAGAGGACCAAAAGTGCCAAGAACCTACACCGAGGATGAGGGTAGCCACGCGGACATGTTCCTCAACATATCCGGTGATGGCAATGATGATCATGAGACGGTGTTGATGACAATGCGGAACAAGACATTGCCGTGATGGAAGGTTTCAACGAGGTATATATCATTTTCATTGTTTTACCCTATGTATAACTTCATATTGATCATTACTATGTACTAATTAACAAATCTTCAACTTTTAGCCCTTTGGATCGTTGACGCGAAATAAGCTACGAGGTCGTACAAAGATAATGGAAGGAAGGCTTCATATCACCGAAGTAACAGAAGAGGGCTATTCAATTGCTCCCGAAAAAGTCACTAGAAAGTTTGTGAGTCAATGCGGTACTTTTGGAAGGGACAACGTGTCGGGGATACATCCCCAATACCCGCAAGGAAGGAAGAAGTCGGACTCCTACTAGGATTCCCCTGTAATCCTACTAGGACTCATCCCGTGTAATCCTACTAGGACTCCTCCTTTTAACCAACTAGTACTCTGCCTCTTGGAGTATATAAAGGAGGGTAGGGGTACCTAGCTCGGCAGCTCACCTAAGCTCAACACCCAAGCGTAGGGCGTAATATACAACACCCCAAAATAGGACGTAGGGTATTACGCTACTCTGGCGGCCCGAACCTATATAAATCCGTGTCTTGTGCCCTCGCTTTTACCTTCAAGTTCTAGGTCCGGCGATCCCCCGCTACACATTCTACTACCTCGGGTACCCCTTGGTAGACGGCCGGTATAAAACACTGACATTGGCGCCCACCGTGGGGCAGATCATCGCGATCATAGGGCGAGCTTGAAGGACCTCATCTTCAAAATCAATCTACTTGATGTTACGCAGTCGGCGCTCAACGAGCCGCCCAAGTCGAAGTCACCGAGTTCCTGTCTTGTACAATGATCAACACAAGGGCACCACGCGCCATCTACCAATGTGTCGCTACTTCAGTTTTCAAGACGGAATCGACGACAACGCTATTGATTTACCATAGCACGATGCAATCTTATCCAAGTCAAAGCCGCCAAGCATTGAGGGCAGCCATGCTACTGCTCATCAATTCGGAAGAGGGATTAGCGTAAAAATTAATCAGAAGCAAGCAGTGCAAGCATCGAGATCAATGTGGAAGCCGTAATCGAGTCGAATTAAAGACTGTTACACATGCATGTTCGATATGAGGAAAGATCATGCTGCTGTCCGATCCAAAATGCAAAAGGAGTCATGATTGCAACATGCAAATGGAGTCATGATTACTTTTTGCAAATTGTCATGATTAACTTTTGCAAATTATTTTCTACCGTGAGAAGCAGTTGGACAAGCATCCTGCTATGCACACACGAAGGCTTATCAAAAGACTCCATGATCTTTTCCTAGTGAACACAAGAGATGCACGCGAGTACGAATACGTCGACGTCCGGCCGCATCTACCTATGTACGACTACTTCAGCTTCGTCGACAACGACTTCGACAACTCAATCCCGACTACTTCGTTGGGTGGCTTGTCGGTGACTACTACCGGCTACGTCGCGCCACTCACCAACGACTACTCTGACTACGTTGTGGCGTTCGCCAACTACTACGGGCGGCTCATCGACGACTTCTCCGACTAAACCGTGGCACTCGCCCACGACTACTTCAACTACTCGTCTCGACTGCAAAATTAGTCAAGGACGGCTACTTCGACTACTCGCCTCGACTACTTTGCTCGGCGACACACTGACGACTACTTTGTCACGGCGCTTGCTGACGACTACGAGCGGCTCGCTGACGACTTCTCCGACCACGTCGCAGCGCTCGTCGACAACTACTTCTACTCCTCATCTTGACTAAAGAATTAGTTGGGACAAACTTCATACCGTCGACAACTAGTCAGAATCGGCTCCGACTAGTCGGCTTCATCAACAACCGTCAACGAATCAAGCTAAGTCACTTTTCTAATTATTTTTTGGCTTACTTTCCGCTTGCGCGCAACAAGCGCTCTACTTGCCAGAAGCTCTTGCGCACAACACGCGCTCTTCTCGCCGGAGGGCAGTAAACTCTCTCGCGCTACCGCGCTCTCTTTTTATCGCAACAGCGACAATTCCTTTTTGTCTTCTCTTAAGGTCACTACTCTTCTCGAGCAGAACATGCCTTAACTCATGAAAAGCCTCGGGTGCACCTGTGACGCCAAATGCTAGCACACATACACGTGCAAACAGCAATGCCCATATGCGTACACGAGACACAGCTCTCACACACGTAGCGGCTACAGCCAAACGGGGACTGAGAGCCTAAAATGTTACATGATAACTTCTCGGGAAGAGTATGACTGAAACAAGAGCTTGACACACAACTTTCATATTGATCACTGAATAAATTTCAGCAGCTTCAGTATTCTACAAAAATGCTACATGATGTATGCATCTTTTCTTTCAGGTTAAACTTTGGCGATGACGTCCGCTAAGCATGCCTCCAACGGCACAGGGTAGTTCCCAAACTCGGGGGCTAAGCACCAATTAGTACTCGGAATATCTCTAGTGGCTCAGCTAGCTCCCAGGCTCGGGGGCTGGACGCCGCAAAACCACTCGACGTGGCTCCAACGACTTACCTAGCGCACAAGATCGGGGGCTGAACGCTGCAAGACTACTCGAATGATGACCTGAGTGAATATTCAAGACCCTCGGGTTGATTATTCAATCAATCCAAGGCTCGGGGGCTCATAAGCTACACCCAAGACTTTTTTTAAGCTGAAAGAAGAAGATTCAAGATTTTGATCCTCAGCCTAATTCTACGATTCAACCTAAGGCTCGGGGGCTACTCCATATGGAGTGCGACTTTCGCCGTCCTCCATACATGAAGACTACAATATCAAGTTGATCAAGACTTTGAGCACACCATAGCCTCATGGAAGCTTTGAGAAGCATTGAAAGATTCATCCTAACAAAGTACTCCAAGAGCACCAAGACTACTCGGTGAATATCTCAAGACTACTCAAAGACTGCTGCATTCAACTATGAAGCGCTCGGGGGCTTGTCGGGGATACATCCCCAATACCCGCAAGGAAGGAAGAAGTCGGACTCCTACTAGGATTCCCCTATAATCCTACTAGAACTCATCCCATGTAATCCTACTAGGACTCCTCCTTGTACCCGACTAGTACTCTGCCTCCTGGAGTATATAAAAGAGGGCAAGGGTACCTAGCTCGGCAGCTCACCTAAGCTCAACACCCAAGCGCAGGGTGTAATATACAACACCCCAAAACAGGACGTAGGGTATTACGCTACTCTGGCGGCCCGAACCTGTATAAATCTATGTCTTGTGCCCTCACTTTTACCTTCAAGTTATAGGTCCGACGATCCCCCGCTACACATTCTACTACCTCGGGTACCCCTTGGTAGACGGCCAGTATAAAACACTGACACAACATGCCCATCAACATTCGAGAATGGAAGTGTAGTAAAAAAGACGATCCATACATGCTCCCACAGACACAGAAATATATGTTGTGGGCAGATGTCAAGAAACACTTCACACTTCCTGACGACGTTAATGAAAAATTAGTGAAATACTGGACGCTCAAGAAGATGGCAACCCAATTTCAGACCTTCAAGAAGAATCTGGATACCAACTATATTAAGAAGGGCTGAACTCCAGATTTTAATGACCAATCAAAGTTAAGAGACCACTGGAACTTATTGCTGGAATACAAGAGAAGTGACGATAGTGCAAATAAGGTTAAGATCAACATAGGCAATGCCCGTTATAAGAAGTACTATCATCATCTAGGGCAAGGTGGTTACAGGAGTGCAATTCCCAGATGGAGAAAGATGGAACAAGACCTACTCAATCAAGGTATCATACCAGCGACTATTGACTGGCCCGATCGATTGAAGAATTGGTATTACGCTCACGAAGGCACCCTTAGCCCTGAGGATGGGACACTTATTTTCAACAAAACAATATATTAGAAGGCCGTCAGTCTTATAAAAAACATTGAAGATTCTAAAGCGGGAAAGTTCAAGCCTGATAGAGAGAACGATGAGCTCACTTTGGTGCTCGGGAATCCCAAACACCTAGGACGTTGCCGAGGCTTCGATGTGGTTTTGTGGAAGTATGATTTCTGTAGGGACATCGACACGTACAGAAGCCGGAAGAGAAGAAAGGAACAGCAAGAGGAGAGGTGGCGGTGCATGTTAGAAGCTAAAGTGCATGAACAAGACGTAAGAATGTAGGAAGAAATTAATCGGTGAGTGGCCCTGACTGTTACTAAGATGGCCCAATTTGGAGCACTGCCGGATCTCAATGTCATCATCAGCCCTTCTCAATGCCGAAGCAGCTGTGCTTCCACAGGGGTTCCCAATGAGAACATGCCAAGCTTACCCGTGGTTGTGCAGGACAACCAATGGTACCCTGAGGATGACATCACTCAGTGCACCTCATGTGAGCTGTACAAATCATTTGGCAACCTCACAATTAAGGTATACATATATACAATTATCACAATTTATCCACACCTCGGGCATTTAATAACTTCTTCATTTGTCCTATATGTATAGGTGGTGTATGTAAGTGCTTTACCAATCCTGCTAGGATAGACAAGCCATGGCATGAAGATTCCACCTGGCTACTCCATAGTTGGGGTGGAGCAGATTTTTGATAGTCAATATGAAGGCCTAGAGCTCAAACTCTCAAGAGGTGATGGGGAAAGGACACTACAAGAAGCACATCATAGTATCATTCTATGGTGCAAATGTTACATCATCATCCCCGATCAGGAGGCATCATTACTTCCCAGAGATCCCCCGCAGCCACTATCTCCTCAGTTGTCAAGACCGTCATCTCCAACACATCCACCTCCAGGACCGTCATCACCATCGGGACCATCATATCCTGCTTGATCACTGTCTCCAGCACCACTGAATCTTGGAGGTACGAGCAACGACGACCAAACCACCCCTCCTCGATCACTGTCTGCAGCACCGGGACTAAATTTTGGTACGAGAAAGGAAGCACCTGCAGCACCTCTGAAGAAGTTGCGACCACTGCCTTCCAAGCCAAAGCAGCCAAAAGCAAAAGAACCGAGGAAGAAAAAAATAAGTCTAAACCTATTAAGAAGCTAGCAGGTGATATGACTCCTGAGGAGTTGGAGGAGGCATCGCAAGCACATATAAGGGAGTGGTTTGAAAAACTCGTTGCAGAAAGAAAAGCGAAGGAGACACAGTAGATCCAACCAAATTAAAGTTTTTTATTGGCATGAAAAAAGAAGTCAAGAAGACGTTACTATCGAACTACGATCGTTCGTTAGTTAAGTCTCATCAGAAGAAAAACCAAGGAGAGTCATCGTCCAGTCGTACTGTCCCCCAGCTCGGCGATCAACATCAACAAGCTTTTGCAGCTTTGCCTTTAAAACAACAAATCCGGGCCATTAAGTTTATAGAAGAGACAAGCTTCTCGCTTGCTGAAGTTTTATGGTGAGTCGAATTGCCATCCCCAGAAAAGACTGTACCTAAATGGCCCTTTGAGTTAGGCAAGCCTCTAGTCAAGCCTGAATTTGTACAGAAGCTCTCAACTAAGATGCATGAATTCCATTAGTGGTACATAGAGCAGCCAGCCTAGGAAAAGCTCATGTTCGCTCTTCTTGTTAAGCCGATTGATTTTTTTTAGTGAAGGTGAGAAACTGTTGTGGTTGGAATACAAGGATATTTATGAAGCGTACCATCAAGATGCCCTTGATGTCTCTCTCATCAGCGCTTAGGTTTTGTAAGTGTGTGTTTATTAGATGATAATTTTGGCTCAGCTCATTATTTTGTGTGTGTCGTCATACTAACTTTTTCTATCATTTTATGTACGATGCAAATTCAGAGGTGCCGCTGAGAATCATACTTCAACGTTGGCTTCATGGACCCAACGCTTGTTAACCAAGATCAGATTCAGGATCACCCAAAGGATACATTGGACCGAATATACAAATTCTTGGAGCAACAGAATTACAATCAATACATACTACTGCCTTAGAACTTTAAGTAAGTGTGGATACCGTCTATTTTCCTTTTCCTTTTCCTTACCTAATTAATGTTAGTTAGTTCTAATATGAACATTTATGTACGCAGTTTCCACTGGATTCTCCTTATAATTATGATTGATCAAAGTAACATTATTGTGTTTGATTCGTTGAGGAAACCAAAGGACGAGTACCATGATATTCAAGACATGCTTAACTTGTAATAATTCTGGACCTTTATCTCTATGCAAAAGTTTGATTCCTAAATTTTCACCTAACACTGTATCATTCATTATTTTAATTCGTAGCACATGGAAATGATCCTGTAAGCATCACCATGGTGATTTCAAAGAAAAAATTACATTCAGTACAACATCCCGATATGTATAAAGTTTGCACATTTCGTACATTCTATAACACAAATATTTCATAACTTATTTTTTCCCACTAAAGTGCTTGAGATAGGAATAAGGGAATAATTTATGTGGACACTACGTCTGTGAGCACATGTACCATTTCGTGAGGGACAAGGCGACATCGGACCATATAACTGTACATAAAATAAACCTATTAATAATTAATCATTTTATAGCTATTGACACCGGACTTTGACCTATCCTATAAATTCGGAGTATGAGATAATTGGAGTCACGTATAACAATAAGAAGCTAGCATGCGCGCACATGGGCATGGAGTCCAAATCGGCTTCATTGGATTGATCGGCAAGGAGAGGCAGCATGTATGGATAAAAATGATTAGAATATACAACATGGATTCTAGTGCACTTTGCATGCCATACATTGAAGGCTACCAGAATAATTATGCATGCGGCCGATCTTTGCATGTATGGGAGGTTATTTTATAGAATAAAATACTTTAGAGAGTTGGGTTAGTTAGAGATAGAAATTTTTATTAGAAAAGGTTGTGTACGTGATTTGCCTTGTACGTGGTTAGATGCCAAATATGTAACGTCCGCCCTATAAATATAAAGGGACGTGGCCATTGTAAAGAATCATCACACGATCAATAAACAAATATATTTACGCATCTACCTTTACCTTTCGGCTTCACGCCATTGCCCTAGGAGTAGGAGTAATGTAGCTTCTAAACGAGTTCCTTCTAGCAAGCTGGGCTGCATCAACTTCGATCTCCAGCAAACTGCAAGTTCCGTCACCGAGTGTTCTAGACTTTGACCATCGGGCGCATCGTTGTGGTTTCATCTAGTTTCACCACCAGGCGCATCGCTATGGTTTCATCTAGTTTCATCTACCAGTTATCAAGTATCTTGGATTTTTGACTTACGACGCATCACTTCTGTCTCGATCTATGGTATTTACCAGTTATGCTACCTTGATTAAGCTTGCATCGGCTGATATTTATCTATTCTATCATCTTGCCATTCCGTTTGCTTTAATTAGCTTTAGATCGGCTCATCATAGATGATAGATCGCTTGATAGCCTGTTGCATCTTAATCATGGCTACCCTTCAAGTGCTGTTGAAATCAAGTTCCATTGTGATTAGATTCATCGGCTGGCAGGGTCTGGATTGACATCCTGCTGAGTGTTTCTAGGTTGCAACTACCGAACGCATCACTATGGTTTCACCTCGGAATATTGGTGGTGACGTTAGTTTATATCTAATCAGTTTGTGGCCCTAGCTATGGTGGAGCGAGAACTCGACGAGGCTCTGTCTCCTATCGGCTGTCTAGCCTATGGTTATTGTGAAGTTATGTTGAATCGGCTTGAATAGCCGATGAGCCATTTGCATTCATCAGGATGTTGGAATCGACCTCATGGCTGATATTTTGTTTATCATGATTTATTTTGCTACACCATTATCGCTACTGGCGCTCGGCTCACATTGGCCTGATGGGCCGGTTGCCTCCAACTTCGAAAGGATCATCTTCCTCTTATCAGTTGAATGGTCAAACTGACTGGCACGCCCATGCTCACCACGCACGTCGATTTGGATTCCGCACTGGAGTTAAGTAGATCTCCCAGGTCCTCATGTGCTGATGTAGGGTCCACCACTGTCAGGATTTTGTGTCAACATATTTTGGCACGCCCGGTGGGATCGATCAAACTATAATATTGATGTTGGAAGCTGATAAGATATGTGTATAGTCTACATGCTATTCAGAGGAATTTGATGCCAGATTAATTATGGAAGAGACCGATACAACATCGACACCATCGTTACTGCTGGTGTTATATATCGGCTAGTTCAAAGGAAACAAGCATCGGCTGGGCACATAGTAGCCGATGGAGTTTTTTTTCATTATCAGCCAGTTCAAAGGAATCAAGCATCGGCTGGGCACATAGTAGCTGATGGAGTTTTTTTTATTTGTCAGCCAGTTCAAAGGAAAGCAAGCATCAGCTGGCCGATGGAAAAAAAAAATTCAAAGAAAGCAAGTATCAGCAGGTATAGTGGCCGATGGAATATTGAAGAGAAATAGATAAAAGAGGAAAAAAAAGGGCAGCCGATAGGAGAAGCTCTGGCCGATGGATGGGAAATAAATAAAAGAAGGAAAAAAGGGCAGCCGATAGGAGAAGCACCGGCCGACGGACAGGAAAAGAACAAATCGGCCGATGGGCAAAGGAACAAATGAAAGCAGTCGGCCGATGGGCAAAGGAGTAAAAACAAGAGCAGTCGGCCGATGGGCGAAGGAATAAACGAAAGAGAAAAAAAGGCAGCAGCCAGCCGATAAGAAAAGCAGTCAGCCGATGGGCAAGAAATAAATAAAAAAAGGGATAAGAAGAGCAGTCAGACGATGGGGTTTTTATTTGAGCCGATAGTACTACAGGCTATATTTCAGTCAATAGTATCGGCTGGTCTTTTGCATGGTGAAATAAAAATATCTCTTCATCTCGATTGACGCAAAGATGTGGCCGATGGCAAGTCCGATGGGGTTAAAAATGCATCGGCCAATTGGAATAATAAAAAAGAGGGGAGTTGCATCGGCTGATTGATTGCTTAGCTAATAAAAGAAATAGTATCAGCCAATTGACTGCTTGGCAAAAAGCATCGGCTGATTGCTTGGCTAATAAGAAATTGCATGGGCCGATTGATTCAAGCAAAATAGTATGGGCTGTTTATAGAATGTATCGGATATTAATTTCGAAGCATGAAATATTCATACTCCGAAACTGGGGGCCTATGTTGACAACAAAAGCTTGCTAGTTACTTCACAAAGTTTTGGTGTCAACAAACTGATCTGTTGTTTCTACTGCCGGCAAAGCCGATGGTGTTCTTTATATTTCAAGAGGAGTCGACGTGGCTTTGGATATTGCAATCAGATGTTATTAGCTCTGAAGACAAGTATCGAACTCCTATAATTAGTTTCGGAACATGAAGCATTCATACTCCAAAACTGGGGGGTCTGTGTTGACACCGGATTTCGACCAATCCTATAAATTTGGAGTACGAGATAACTGGAGTCACGTACAACAATAAGAAGCTAGCATGCGCGCACATGGGCATGGAGTCCAAATCGGCTTCATTGGATTGATCGGCAAGGAGAGGCAAGGCTGATATAAAGGAAAGGCCAGCACGTATGGATAAAAATAATTAGAATATACAACATGGATTCTGATGCACTTTGTATGCCATACGATGGGAGGCTACCAGAATAATTATGCAGGCGGCCGATCTTTGCATGTACGGAAGGTTGTTTTATGGAATAAAATATTTTAGAGATAGAGTTGGGTTAGTTAGAGATAGAGTTTTTTATTAGAAAAGATTGTGTACGTGATTTGCTTTGGTTAGATGCCAATTATGTAACGTTTGTCCTATAAATATAAAGGGATGTGGCCATTTTAAAGAATCATCACACGATCAATAAACAAATATATTTACGCTTCTACCTTTACCTTTCGGCTTCACACCATTGCCCTAGGAGTAGGAGTAATGTAGCTTCTCGACGAGTTCCTTCTAGCAAGCTGGGCTGCATCGACTTCGATCTCCGGCAAGCTGCAAGTTCCGTCACCAGGTGTTCTAGACTTTGACGACCGGGCGCATCACTGTGGTTTCGTCTAGTTTCATCTACCAGTTATCAAGTATCTTGGATCTTTGACTTACGACGCATTGCTTCTGTCTCGATCTACGGTATTTACCAATTATCCTGCCTTGATTAAGCTTGCATCGGCTGATATTTATCTGTTCTATCGTCTTGCCGTTCCGTTTGCTTTAATTAGCTTTAGATCGGCTCATCATAGATGATAGATTGCTTGATAGCCTGTTGCATCTTAATCCTGGCTACCCTTCAAGTGCTGTTGGAATTAAGTTCCATTGTGATTAGACTCATCGGCTGGCGGGCTCTGGATTGACGTCCTGCTGAGTGTTTCTAGGTTGCAACTACCGGGCGCATCGCTGTGGTTTCACCTAGGAATATTGGTGGTGACGTTAGTTTAGATCTCATCGGTTTGTGGCTCTAGCTATGGTGGAGCGAGAACTCGACGAGGCTCTATCTCCTATCGGCTGTCTAGCCGATGGTTATTGTGAAGTTATGTTGAATCGGCTTGAATAGCCGATGAGCCATTTGCATTCATTAGGATGTTGGAATGGGCCTCATGGCTGATATTTTGTTTATCATGATTTATTTTGCTACACCATTATCGCTAGTGGTGCTCGGATCACATTGGCCTGATCGGCTAGTTGCCTCGACAAAGGATCATCTTCCCGTTATCAGTTGAATGGTCAAACTGACTGGCACGCCCGCGCACGCTACGCGTGTCGATTTGGATTCTGCACTGGAGTTAAGCAGATCTCCCAGGTCCTCATGTGTTGATGCAGGATCCACCACCGTCAGGATTTTGTGTAACAAAAGCTTGCTGGTTACTGTACCATGTTTTGGTGTCAACAATAGCTCCTTATATTTAATTGTTGGTGTAACATTCACATATTTCCAAATTATAGATGATGCATATTAGAGAAGAACTCTTAGAGAAGGAGAGGCTTTTCACAATACAAGAAGCTCTCATAGGATTTCTGGTGAATGAGGTGATAAATCCCTATAGAGAATTTTATTACGATGGACATTCAATAGCCAAACCGAGTAACACTACGATGGGAGAATCCTAAGAATGAAGAGGACAAATTATTGTATATATAATAATTATATAAATACTAGTTTGATGTGTATAAACTATTAAGAATTGTATATATAATAGTTACAATTAATATTATGCATATACTATCATGAAATATATATATACCACATGCATACAATACGAGCGTATACGTGTAAGTAGTGTATCCTAAGGATGTATACGAAGCAACAATTAGCATTAATATGGAAAAGAATTCAGGATAAAAAGAAAAAAGGTCTTTAGTCCCTGTTGGTATTTACCAACAGGGACTAAAGGGGCCACGTGCATGCGCAGGCGTGGCGGCCCCTTTAGTCCCGGTTAGTATTACCAACCGGGACTAAAGAGGGACTAAAGAGGGTCTTTAGTCCCGGGTGAGTGACCTAAGATTAAAGAGGAGGACCTTTAGTCTCAAAAAATTAGTCCTAGTTGGATATTCGAGATATATGAGGCTATCCAACCATGACTAATGTTCACTTTTCCACCAGTGTGCACATCTAGATAGAAACTGAAATAGGTTTTTATATGTGCTTGGAGTCTCAGTATTTAAAACACTTAATTCACCCCCCACTTAGGGTGTCACGATCCCCTCACCTATCATCGAGAACAGGCAGACGCAGTACCTACAGCTGGGAAGGGTGGATTCGAGCGTGGAGGAGATGGATCCGCCGAGCAACGACCTTTGTGACTGAAGGATGGGCTTGAGCAGGTTGTCGTCTCTTGCATTGTTGGGAGTAACTACCCTAGGCCTGGAGAGCGGATCCAAGGCTCGGATCCAAAGCTCCGGTAAGGATAGGCGACCTTTGGGAGGGTTGGAGCTCGATAAAGGTGGGGTACGGTAAAGGAAGGAGGGGAGATGGAATGTGAGGAGGGAGGACACGCATGAACACCGACCTTACCTTTGGCATTGTCATGGGCCGCCACCTAGGGTTTGGTTCGGAGTCGGAGACCAACTAGATCTGCAGCCCCGGCATCGTCTCATGATCTAGTTTCACCGTAACGTCCCTAGCTAGCCGTTAAGATTCGGGTGGTTAAGCTATCACCTACGCTTTAGAAAAAAAAAAGTTGTTGCCTACGGTGGTGGACGAGGGTTAATTAAGAACACAAAGATCTCGTGCACGGGCTGTAGGCAAAAGCAAGGAACCAACATGCACACTAGCCTATTATAAGGCCGAGACAGACCAATCTAATCTCGGGAACCCTAGGTAACTTCCCGAAGATTTTTTTTCCATGACTTCCGATGTTGGAGATTTGTGCAATGGTTGAGATTGTGACTCAATGTAAGTGTAAACGGGGTTCTCAGGATTAGGTGGGGAGCTGGTGGACATGCGTCAGCTGTCCATTTGGGTTTCAAAGTTCAAATGCCTTTTTCTCCTAAATTGTTAATATGTTTTGAAATCCATTTGAACGACCGAGTTATTTGAAACTAATGCAACAAAATAAGATCCAATATATGTATATTTTTAATTTTTTATATGTATTTTAAGATTTGGAACGTGTTGTTTCAATATTTTGAATAACTACTTCAACATTTCTACATAAAATGTTGATCTAGTCTATTTAAATTGTTGAACCAAACTTGAGAAAATGTTGAACCTAGAATTTGAAACTGTTGAATTTTTATGTTTAAAATGTCAAAATAGTATAATCAGAATGCTGGATTATTTTTTTAGAATGTGTGGAACTAAACTCTTTGTGTTAAAAATCACCTTACCGTACATCTTAGCATATAATTAGGTAATAGCTAGGACAATTAGAAGAATGAAGAAAGAAAAAAATAAATAAAAGCTCCTATGCTGTGATGACTCTACCGCTGCATTTGTTAGTGGAGAGTAATGCAATTAGTATTTGGACCTAATGGGCTTTAAACTTTCAAAAGCTAAATAGGAAACTGGTCACGCGGGCCTGGTCATCTCGGCCCGTGAAACTCACGGGGGACGCGGCTCGCCGGCGCGGTGCCCTCGGGCCTCGGCGACGACGGCCACCGACGACTTCGCTAGGAACTCGCCCACTTCCGCGCCGATCGGCTACTGGCCACCTCGGCTTGCTGCGTCCGTCCTCCGCCCCCATCATTTGCGCCTCTCTCGCCGCAGTTCGGGCAAAGACATCCATGATCCATCCGTGAATTTTTTTGGCACAAGTTTGCCCCAATATATCCGTCCTGTTTACTTCAACATGAATCGCTAAATTTGTGATCTAGGCAGTTCGGTTTTGACTGCAACTTGTTGATTCTCTCGAATTGTAAGGGTTTCACTGAGCTTTGTGTTTTTCCCCCGGATACCCTGATGGAGAATCATCAGATAAAATAAATTCCGAGGTGACCATGTGCCCGGTCGACGATCTCACCGGACTTTTGAATTCATCAGTGTCAATTGTCAGGTAAGCAAGCTTTGTGCTTTTCAACGTTTTGGTTCTGGATCTCTCTATACCTTTTCCCCCTTCTCTGCAGTTTTGATTGTTCCAAGAGTTGACAAATGCTAGGGCTTTATTTAGTTCCCAAATTGGGAGTGGCAAAGTTTGCATTTTACCATAAATGCGCAAACTGTAGCATTTCGTTTGTATTTGTGAATTATTGTCCAAACATTGACTAATTAGGTTCAAAAGATTCATCTCGCAAAGTACAACAAAATTGTGCAATTAGTTTTTGATTTCGTCCATTTAGTACTTCATGCATGTACCGCAAGTTTGATGTAATGGGGAATCTTTTTTTGCATAGTGTCAAAGTTGAAATTTTGGGGGAAACTAAGCAGGGCCTAGGTTAGTTATGGAGCGATCTTGTTGATGTCAACTGTCTTTCACCCCGGGTTTGGTGCTTTTCACCATCACTTTCGTCAGCACTTTGGTGTGAGTTCATCCTTGCTTTGCATTTCCTCTTGGTCGGTATATGCTACAAAATCCATGTACACGATGATTGGTTCAGAATTAGAAAGACATATAAGATGACACTGGATTGTTATTGTTCTAGTTAATTCTTGCCTTCACCGTGCCTTATTTACATAGTAGGCCACAATAAAAAAAAATCTAACATTTGTAACATAATTAATTTTTAGAAACATAAACTAACTGAGGAGTGTTGAATGTGTTCCCTTTTAATGTGCGGATAATTTATTTGTATATATTTGCCTTGCATGTCGCTGCTAAGTACTTTAGTATGCTTGAAGATTTTGATTTGAATTCAGTCAGTCACCTGACTTGAGTATCTCACTGTCTAAAAATAAAACCATGTAACAGAACTGCATGGACATTTTTAGATAAACTCATGAACATTTGAAGCATACAAGATTTGATTTATCCATTGACTTGTAGTATCAGTTACACCATATCGATCATAATGTAATGTGGAAAGAAAACAAGAAGGCTACTGAATATATAGAGAACTCTCATCATCTGAATGTAGTAATGAACAACCCGCTTGCTTGCTTTGCCTACCCTAGCACAACAACGCACTAGCTAGAGCACAGAAGAACGCAGTAACAACGGACTCTTTGATCTCTGAACAAAAAATATCAAAAGGGTAAAAATTAAGAGAAGAAAGTCTAAAAAAAAATAATCCCTGTCGACGATCCATCCACCGGACTTGTCCCTTCCCATGGCTGCACCCTGCACGCATCCATGCGAGGCTGACTGTGCATGTGGCCTGGATCGACCGACGACGATATGGCGAGCCGGCCGCTAGGTTTATTCTGCTGGCGGCGGCTAGCTGACCTGCTCGCCGATGAGGTCGAGGCCGACGGCGAGGAAGGTGACGCCCTGGAAGAGCAGGAAGTAGAAGTGCAGGCCCTGCGCGGACAGCAGGCTCCGCGTGGCGGCGGTAAGCAGGAGGAACGCGAGCGCCAGCTCCTTCTTGAAGATCCGGTTCGGCTTCTTGGCCTTGCTGCTCTTCTTGGGCGTCGCCGGCGCGGCGGCCAGCGCGGCGGCGGCGTCCTCCTTGTTGGTCCACTCGGCGGCCTCATGCTCCCTGAGCTTGCCCCACTCCTCGAGCCCACCCTCGGAGACGCCGCGCACGAGCTTGGCGGCCGGCCGCGTGGGAACGTGGGTCTCCTCGGCGAGCGCGAGGATGTCGGACGCCGACGAGGTGCGGCCGGCCTTCTTGGTGACGATCCACTCGTAGGAGCTCCCCAGCTGGAACAGACCGGACACCATGGCGTTGAACTTGGTGACGGACATGGTGTTCTCGAAGAGGAGGTAGGGGATCACGAAGGGGAACGACTTGGGCGCCGGCAGGATGTTGAGGATGGACATGAGCACCGGGATGTAGCAGATGACCCAGATGGGCAGCTCCGCCTCGGGAACGAACATGGTGAGCGGCAGGATCACGCAGAAGAGCGTGAAGGAGTAGAAGGGCAGCACCAGCTTCCGCAGCAGGAAGAAGAGCATCACCAGGTTCGCCTTCTTCCAGAACGGGATCTGCACATCACAGGTTCATGCATTCACTTCAGTGCTCGAGCTTTGCAAACCATCAATAGTGTTTGCTTCTAGACTGCTGCTACGTTACCTTGGACTTGAAGACCGCCGGGAGGCAGAGGCGGAAGAGCTGCATGGGACCGGAGTGCCACCGGTGCTGCTGCTTCCGGTAAGCCTCGTAAGACTCCGGCAGCTCGCAGAGGACCTGCACATGTGTCACAACGTCAATGTCTGACCAATGCAAACAACCATTTACAGGCATGTCAATGATTGAAGATTGAACGTTGTTCATGACTGTTGAAGTACCTTGACGTCGTTGAGGAAGATGAACTTCCAACCGTTGAGGTGGGCACGCACGGCGATGTCCATGTCCTCGACGGTGGTGCGCTCCATCCAGCCACCCGAGTCCTCGAGGGCCTTGATGCGCCACACACCAGCAGTGCCATTGAAGCCAAAGAAGTTGAGGTACACGCCGTTGACCTGCTGCTCGACCTCGAAGTGGAAGCACAGGTTGATGTTCTGCAGCCGGGTGAGCAGGTTCTCGTCCTTGTTCACGAAGCTCCAGCGTGCCTGGACCAGACCCAGCTCCGGGTTCCCCTGCACCGTCGTTTCAGTCAGTCCACTGACACAGAGATTTGTCAACGATAACATTGTTTATCATATGGATCCAGATTAATTAATATTATTGTCCTACGGTCGAGGTCATTAAGGCGTTCGCCTTTTTTTTTCACAGAAACCTATAGTATGTGACTACGTGCACCAACCAGTAAGTCAATAGCTTACTAAGTCAACCGAATCTGGGATTTGGACATACATGGGTCATGCCCTACTAACTTTCAGATTTGGAGTGAGTGACTACCATGACACTGTCCTGTCTCATTGCTAAACGGGGTTTCAACACGTCACATATTGTTTATTTCTTGAGAAATGTACTAAACAGACTACATTTAGTTGCGGATCTTGAAGTCATGGCTATAACTAGGCTCATGGACCAAGTTGTAGATCACATGTTTATAGAATAGTTTACATCAATCTCAATCTACTAGAATGTATAGGCGTCATATAATACTTGCACTAAACGTTGAGATCTGAGAATAGGATGCGTGAGGAGATCGGTGCAGGAAGAGTAACCATACCTTGAAGTGTGGCACGGTGAGCTTGAGGAAGTCCGGGTTGGGCTGGAAGTCGGCGTCGAAGATGGCGACGAACTCGTAGTCCTTGACGTAGTCGCAGCTCATGGCGGACTTGAGGTTGCCGGCCTTGTACCCGGTGCGCGAGAGGCGGTGGCGGTAGATGATGTTGACGCCTCGCTGGCTCCACTTGGTGACCTCCGCCTTGATCAGCATCTGGCACACCTCGTCGTCCGAGTCGTCCAGCACCTGGATCAGCAGCCGGTCCCGCGGCCAGTCCATCTGGCACACGTGCGAGATGGATGTCTCGTACACCTGCAGGATGAATGATCAGTCAGTCCATGGAACGAAGCATGGTCATTCACTCTTCATGGCAGCTAGAGTGCACCATTCGCACGTGCGAAGATAGTTGAAGAAGAAGAAGAAGGAGCATTTCTGACCTCTTTCTCGTTACACATTGGCATCTGGATGAGCACCATGGGGAAGTAGCCGTCGGCGGCGGCGTCATCGGCGTCACCGTTCTCGACATCCGCGCTCTTCTTCTTGCCACGGCGCTTGCCGGAGGCGGCAGCGGTCGCGATACGGGGCTTGATGCCGCGGATCTTGATCCAGAAGCACGCGAGGCACTGGACGATGCGGTCCACGGACTGCACCATGAAGAGCAGGATGCAGAAGGTGGAGAGCTTCTGGATGGCCCAGGCGATGTAGTCGACCCGGAACTCGAGCCACGCCACGTACGCCCGGTGCAGCCACCCCTGGATCTCCCGCCGCTCCGGCACGCGGAGGTGCTCCGGCAGCTGCCGCAGGTTCTCCGGCAGGTGGCGGAGGTGCTCTGGCAAGTGCTGCAGGTGTTCCGGCAGGTGCTGCAGCTGCTCCTCCAGCTCCTGCAGGTTCCCCGGGAGGTGCTGCGGGAACTGCCACCCCTTGAGGTGGGCGACGGTCTCCAGGGCGAGGAGGGCGAGGGAGAGCAGGAGGAAGGCGCGGAGGAACCGAAGCATGGCGCGGCCGCGCCCGGAGGCCTCGGCGTCGGGCTCCTCGTCGGCGTCGCGGCCGCGGCGCACGCGGCGGTTGACGGCGCCCAGGACGCCCCAGAACCCCGCGGCGAGCCAGGCGACGAAGCCCACGGCGCGGTGCGCCCGGAGGAGGAGGACCCACGTGAACTGCTTGGCGTTCTTGCCGCGGGCCTTGTCGGAGGCCGGCATGCCGGGCCCGTCGATCTCCACCAGGGAGTAGGGGTTGTCCATCTTCACCACCACCGGTGTGCCACGCTGCTCCTCGCCGCCCCACCACGAGCTCGGCGGTGCCATGGCTACCTCGTCGGAGCGATCAAAGCGTCCGCCGATCAGTGGGATCTCGGAAGCGCAGCCGTCAAGCTTTTTGCTATCGAGAACACCACAGCATGTGAGGTTGCTTCCAACCTCTTCCACTTGGCCCTCGGAGACCTTGGGTTATTGTGCTAGTGAAGTGATGGTGCTAGCAGCTGCTGCTGTCTAGATCTTCAGTTCTTACCTCTTGGTGAACTTAATCACCTGCACACATCATTATATACCGAAAAAATGAACCTTAATAAACTGCAAAACAGAATCCAAAGAGCAAATTAAAGAGCCAGGGATTATTACTGACCTTGTAACCTGATGAGAGAAGCCTTCTTCGTTCTGATGAGCTTCAGATCCGAGAAAGGTGTGACGAGGACGTACCGCGCCTCGGACGAGGCGATGCACAGAGAGTCACACACGGACTTCCACACGCACACTCTCACAAGAGCACACACTCTGGTGTCTAGAGATGAGCTCACACAGTGGCTAGCTGGTTGAGTTTGAGGATAGTAGAGATACAGTGGAGAGTAGTAGTGAGTAGCTGAGCTCGAGTGTCACCACCAAACTGTGCTACTGCCGTACTACAGGCTCCAGACTCTAGACTCCAGAGTAAGGCATCAGGTAGGCCACTAGGAGGGTTTTATAGAGAGTGGTGGCACTGCAAGAGAAGAGAGATCTGCAAAGCAGCAAGTGCAATACTAGTGCAACACTACCAGTGGCCAGTGCATAGACTAGCAAGCTCTCTCTTTTGTTTAGAAAAGAAGAAGAAGAATCTTCCATTTTAAAATAAATAAAAAATACAAAAAGTATTCACACTGTTTTACTTTTTTTTGGATGCAGGAGAGCATAGTAGAGGCTGCAAGTTTTGACCCTGATTTGTGCATTAAATTCGTGCTAGGGGGAGGTGGAGGTGGTGCATATGCGATCTTGACTTGGGCGGGGGATCGAGCCGGAATCTGCCATTGCCGGCGCCGTGTGCGTCGATCGAGCCCATGCCATGTGGGGTCTTTAAATGAAGCACAAGCCCGTGGCGTTGCAAGAGGGGGATGGAGCCTCTCTTGGTTAGACCTCAGATAAGTATATTATTATCGCTAATCTACACTTGTGTGCTACAAAATGCATCATACTAGGTGTGAATTAACCGTTAGGCACACAGCTAGTTGCAGCATCAGATGGGGATTAAGAAGCTTCCTGGGAATATCTTGGGATTGGTGGTTTCCCCCCTCTGGTTGGCATTTTTT
Organism: Setaria viridis; assembly: GCF_005286985.2. Taxonomy (NCBI): domain Eukaryota; kingdom Viridiplantae; phylum Streptophyta; class Magnoliopsida; order Poales; family Poaceae; genus Setaria; species Setaria viridis. The sequence goes on from NC_048268.2 coordinate 10,429,785, forward strand.
TTCCTGGCGGAATTTCTCATGATTTGCACAGTGCCCTGCTTTAATTTGTGTCATATGCTATGGGCTGGGCCTACAAGTTGGACCTGGGTTTATTGGGCTTGGATCAATTAAATTCTTGATCCACATTTTTTTGTCTTAATAATATAACATAAGCTTATATTTGTATCCAGTTCTCCGAGACACTTTGTCATTGTTAATCTTGGTTTTGCTTCACTACCCATTTCTATCTGTACCCAACATTTTCATTACATATCAGAAGATTAGGTATATTAATTCTTAATCGCAGCACAGACAAATAAAATGCAACGACTTTTTATGACACACACACACACACACATATATGTATGTATGTATGTAAATTTTAGTCAGTAAAAGAGGGGAGTTGACTCCTTGAGAAATACTACTTCAAACTTGTGGTAGCTACAAAAGTTGACACTATTAGGGTTAGTTTGGCAGCCAAGTTCCCCGCAGGGAACTGCGGCAAACATCTGAGATATCTTATTTGGAACTGAATGCAAGATCATTAATCTTACAGTTATCAATCATATCTGCCATTATTTTGCCCTACAACTAAAATTGCATTTGCTCCTGATCATCTCTGTTGATGTTTGCAGCCTTTAAAACTAAGAAATTATGAACACTAGTTATTTTGTAGGCATAATTAGTGTAGCTAGGAAATTAGTCAACTTACAGCAACAAATTGTTCCCAGCAGAAACTCTAGCTAATTTGAACCTGATATCTGCATAATACCTGCATCGATTGTTTGTTTCAGTTTTATAGTACCAAGTATATGATAAATGCTTAGTTCATTATGCTAATTAAGAATATAGAATATGATTTATATATACATAAACTAGATAATGGGATCTTGGGAGGAGCAAGTTAGGTAGTTCTTGTTGTTGGAGGAGGAAGAGGACGATGAACTGTTCTTTGTAAGCATTCCTGCCATAATTCCGTGCCTACAAGAAGAAAAAATGCCTGTGCACACATCTTCTCTTCCTAGTGCCAAAAAAGTTAAGGAAATCCTTGAAGGGCACCCAAGCTGGTGCAAAGTTGAGTTTTGAATGGAACCTGAAATATTTAAAGCCACAGCTGACTTTCTTAGAAGAGAGAATTTGCTCCGTGACAAATAAGGTGTTGATGTTGAGGAGCAGCTTGGGATGTTCATGTTCATCCTCTCACACAATGTTAGCAACCAAAGGCTACAAAAAGCTTTTCAACACAGCGGCGAGATGATCCATCAGAAAATAACAGAAGTTTTCGAAATAATTACTACCTTGACTCATCAATTTGTGAGACTTCCAAGTTTAGTCCAAACTCATATCAGAATTGTGACAGATCCTCAGTTTACGCCCTTCTTTCAGGTGGGCATAATCCTTTCCCTAATCTTTTCTTTCCTTGCATGCCATGTCCTTAATTTACCAATCACCATCACAGAAGACAAAGGACCTCCCTATAGAAATAGGAAAGGAACCCTATCACAGAATGTTATGTTAGCCTGCAACTTCGAACTTAACTTCACATTCATTTCATGTGGATGGGAAGGGTCAGCATTAGATGCAGGAGTCCTTAGATCTATTATTAGCAAAGGATTTAGTGTGCTAGACGGGAAGTTCTATCTAGTAGATGGCGGGTACGCAGATACATCATCATTTATTGCCCCATATCGAGGTGTTCCGTACCATCTCAATGAGTTTAGAAGGCGTCGTTCGTCTCAAAGTGGCTATGCAAACTACAAAGAATTGTTCAATCATCACCATGCATTGCTTCGCAACCATATAGAGACAGCCATTGGTGTTCTAAAGAAGAGGTTCCCAATTCTAAAAATAGTCACTTTCCATCCCATAGAAAATCAAATCAAGATTGCAGCTGCAGCAGTTGCATTTCACAATATAATTAGAGGGCAAAATGGTCAAGAGGGGTGGCTGGATGACCAACCAGAGTATATCCCAACAGATCAATATGTTAACGTGCCAGAGGGGGACAACAACTATCCAAGTGAGACGGAGTCAAACGATGGCAGTACTCTAAGAGATCAGATCGCACACCAAATGTGGGCTGCTTATAATAATAATAATTAGTCTACAATAATGTATTTTAGAGGAGTATGGTTCCTCTAGTTTGTGTATGATTTGATTATGTAATTATTTGGAACTTTCTATTGCAAACAATATTGTAATCAGTGCCTTTTTTTAATGCAATCGTTATCTTTGTAGTTGAATTTCTTTTTTTTGAGACATCTTGATCTTGCATTCATGTTTCTATCAACTACATGTTAACATATTTTGGGAAATGTAGCCATGGCAGGAGAAGCTGATAGGACTTCTTGGAACTCCAGTGATGAGAAAGGTCTTGTTGAAATATTACATGACTACAAAGATAACCCCAAATATAAAGATCAACATGGTTGGGTATCGGAGGGCTGGAGGATTATCACCGACAAGTTCAATGAGAAGTTTCCCATAGCTCATTTCACAAAGAAGCATGTGCAGGAGAAGGAGAAGGAGCTCAAAGCTAATTACAAGGCACTAAGAGATGCCAAAAGAGACAGTGGTAATGGCTGAAATGAATCTTTGTGTATGATCCTAACATAACCAAAAAGTATGGGAGAAGCTAATTGCGGTAAGATATTTGGACTCTATATAAAATATGCTAAGAAGTAGCTAAGTTATTGCTGTTAACTAATTATCCTTTTCTGTTACATTCAATAGAATCACCCAAGAGTAGTAAAGCTTCGCAAAAAGCCATTTTCTCTCTTTTACCAATTGGAATTACTATGAAGTTCCCTTACTTGCATATCTTAATTGGTTACTTTCAGTATCAAACAATAAATTTATTGGTTCATCTAATCTGAGTTCCAATTATATCTATGAACAGGAAGTGTTGCTACAGGAAACCTAAACTTTACGTCAACTTCTGCTCCTACTCCTGCACCAGCTCCTGCTCCCTCTCCACCAGCTCCTGTTGAAAGAAGTAATTCTAAACAAAGCCTTCGTAATGGTGTCAGTCTCTATGGTACAAATCCCTTTGCCTTAGATGGCCAAGAGACCTCGAATGCATGTAATGAAAACAATGAAACTCAAACTACCTCATCGAATCAAGATTCAAGGCAGGGAGAAGGTGGAAAAAAGCTTAAGCAAAGTTAGGAAAAAAAACGTAAGCAAAGTCACATTGGATCTGCTCTTGAGGGATATGTGGAGTTCAAAAAGAGCCAAACCAACAAAACTTTGGAAACTTTTGAAGAAAAGGAAAGGCGAAAAATTTTCAGTTGAGAAGTGTGTTGATCAAGTGGATACTATGATTGAATTAACTAATGAGGAGAAGTCATATACTTTGGATCTTTTGAATCTGAGACATACAGGAAGACATTCATTACAACCAAGAATCATAATGTTCGATTACTATGGCTAAAGCGAAAAATCAGGTATGTCTCTTTGAATATGCTCAGTGTATGGTTCATGAAAAATATACTTGTCTGATCATGCTAACTTGAAATGCAAGTAGGGTCGGTATAAATATGATTGAACAGATAAATTTCTAATGCTTGTGTAACCATGTAAAATTTTGCTTTGTGTGAACCTTGTTCTGCTGACATGGCTAAATTATTTCACTTTTTTTTAAAAAAAATTGCAAAGCCCTTATGGGAAACATTACATGATCCGAGAGTCAGTCGCCAAGATCCTAAAGGTAGCTGTGTTGTGCAACCACTGGTAGAGAACTCACCTTACATCCAACGTTTTTTGTCTTGGTTGTCTTTGGACCCGGGACTAAAGGGTCTTTAGTCCTGGGTCAAAAATGAACCACCGACGTGGGGAGCTTTAATCCCGGTTGGAAAGATCAACCGGAACTAAAGCTTCCCCCTTTAGTCTCGGTTGTAACTGCTAGTGGGACGAGGGGGCATTTTGTCCCGATGGGAGCCACAACCGGGACTAAAGGCTCCCCCTTAGTCCCGGTTGGAATTACCAACAGGGACTAAAGGGGGACAAAATACCTTAGTCCCGGTTGTGGCTCCAATTGGGACAAAACACCCCTTTCCAGTTTCCACGCGGCCCCCCTCTCTCCCTCCACCTTATCTTCTCCTCCGACCTCTCCCTTATGTCTTCTCTCTCACACTGCAGATCTCACACACCGCCGCCCCCTCCCCCTCCCTCTCCCGCCGCCACCGCCCTCTATCCCTTTCTCTCCTGCCCTCCCCCCTGCTGCCCCTCCCCTTTCCCCTCTGCTCGCCCCTCACTGGCAGTGAGGAGCGGTAGCGGGGTGAGGTGCAGGGCAGTGGCGCGTGAGGGAGCGGTGGCCAACCAGAGCTGACGGGGTGAGCTGGCGCGGCTGGGCGGCCAGCTCCCGGCGGTCGGCCTGCTAGGGGTGGCGGGGCGAGTGGCGGCCGGCGGCACGAGCGGTGGCAGGGCGCGGGGCAGTGCAAGCAGGCGGGTGGGCGGACGAGCGACATCGCAGGCTGGTGCGGGCAGGCGAGCGGCGGCTAGCACGGCGTGCGGCCTCTTTTTTTTATTTTTTTGCAACTTTTTTTGTCATGGTTGGTAAAACCAACCAGGACTAAAGGGGATTTTTTGTCCCGGATGAATGACCCGGGACTAAAGAACCCTCCCTTTTGTCCCGAATAGTTAGTCCCGATTGGTTTTTTGAGATCTATGTCCCTTACCAATCGGGAGTAAAGGTGAGTTTTCCACTAGTGAATCCTTATTGGCCAGTGCAATCCATTGTTAATTTATTCAACCAGCTTCTTTCCTAGGTTGTACTGCTGGTGTAGATGCATCTAGTTAATATAGCTGTTCTGATGGATGCTCCCTTCTTAGATCTGCTAGTTCACCAGTTTTTAATATTTAGAATGCCTGAAATCAAATGTTCAGAAACATATGGACTAACAGGAGATGAAGTGGGTTCTAGGCTAGTGCTAAGATAAATTAAGATACGGAGATAATCTAGCATGGTAAATCATCATGGCAACATGCTGAAAGTGGGGGTTCATACCTAATAGGCTAGTGAACACTTGAAATTCCAATGCTGATGTCTTGTCACACCTTTGCACTGATTTAACAACGGCAGGATAATTTTCAGATCAGGAAAGTAGTAGGCTTAGCTGCACAGGAGGTAGCCAGACTTGGTGCCATCAGTGGGGCTCTAGCGGTTCAGTTACAAGTATAGTTCAGAATGAAGTATAGTTTACTCTGTACCAATGCATTAGTGATGAATTACTATTTCAATGAGAGGTAGCTACTGGTTGTAGGACTCAGGTTGTGTGCATCAGTTACAAGTACAGTTTGTTGGTTATTGTACTTATTTCTCCATAGCACCAGTTTCCGTTAAGTACTAATTATGTGCTTGTATTATCTGATGCAGAAGCCCGAGGGATCAAACTAGGATTGACATGGTGCTCCCGGAAGGCTATCCTATTTCTGTGATGGAATTACATCTATTTATAATCTCATAAATATAGAGTGTAATTTGTCCTGCATGCATCTACTTCCAGAGCACTTGGTGGAAGGACCATAGATACAGAGTTTAATTTTCACAGAATTTTAATTATATTTATGTAATGATGAGAAATGACCATGTTTTTAGAATTTTTAAAATATATAAGCATGGATTGCTCCTGTGCAAGAAATGACCATGATTTATCTGATGAAGTTTTGCATACGAACAAAATTTCTGTTATTTGTTTCTCGATTTTTTCTGATTGTTTTCAGCATTTGTTTGCAACTAGGGATTTGTGCCCTTGTCTGCGAAACTTATGCAGAGTATAAATCCCAAGCAGGGGTTCCTTCCCATGGAAATGACGGGGATCCCCACACTGGGTTTTGCTCCCCTCCTTGCCGAATTAGCCCTTAAGGTTTTAGTTTCTTCTTCCTCGTTCTCCTCATCCCGTACCCCACCCTCCTCACTATGTTGGCTCCTGCCTTCCTCCCATTGTGCTTGTGAACTTCCAAATGATTTCATACAGGCAGCGATAAGATCAGCTTTGAGTTCCATTAATTAGTGAGGGAGAGAGTGTTAATATGCGTATCAAACTTGGTGGACCTGATTAGTTGCTTGCCGAATCCAAAATCCGAGGAAAGCTCTACACTGGCCACATCAATCCACCCAGTATCAGTTTAACCACAAATCTTGATTCAATACACAGGGAGAATAGATGATGTCTAGTAATGCTTCTATGATCATTTTGTGAGCTCCATTTACGCTCAGTCTCATTAGTGCCTCAAAGGTATGTGCTTACAGTAACTTCATTGCCTCGAGGGCCTTGACAACCTTGGGTAAGAAAGATGAAGGAATGGCACTGGGAGTGTTGGGAGAAGCAGCTAAATGGCAACATGGAAAAGAGACAAGGGTTAGAACAGTTCCCCACTCTAGGTAGTTGGGGAGCCCTTGATGTGATTAGTTGAATGGAAAGATGAAGAAAACAACACGGATAGCTACTTCGAAAATTATAAATAAGCTGGGCATTTCCTATGGTATTTGTAAAGAATGTTCACTTTGTAGTAACATATAAACCTGAATAATCCTCATGAATTATTCTTATTATTTTGTATGGTTGTGACGTATGCTATATGAGATCAGTCGAATCTGAGTTGTAGTAATAGGATGATCCGGTTGTGGTGGTTGTAGCTTGCAACACTTGTTTTATGTATTAGTTTACATAGTTTACTTGAAAATATGCTCTTCCACTCTAATGCTTCAAGCAAGTATTGACTTGTCGAACATCTCAAACAAGTCAAGAATTGTAACGTTCCGAAAACATGTATCACATGTTAGGCGCAGGACCATATAGATTAACTTGACAATTCAAATGAAGATCAGTATTGTTACTAACAGATGCTCTAACTTTATATATTTCTACATGGCATGAGCCGTGAGTGCGGCATGCATGGTGCAAAATTTTATCACAACTGAAGTCATCAGTCAACAAGAGGTTTTTTCCCCTCCATGCACACTGGCCAGTGTCAATAGGAAACTCATGCAAGAACATGTCAACCAAGAACTTAATGATAAAATTCTATTGATGTAAGGAAGCCATGTCAATCATATAACGTCACTGCCATTATGATCCTTTCCAGAAAAAAATGTTATGTTTGAGATTTACCTAATCTGTAAGGTTTTTTGTGATCTACCTAATTTGTAAGATGGTGTCTACATTATCAGCAATCATCATATGGCCTTAATAGGGGGGGGGGACATGGCTCATGACCGATGGTAAAAACTTTGATCCCACAATATATTGTTTACTAAATTGTGATAAGCATCACACAACGACTCAAAGCTATGGTTTACATTATTATACCTCCTTTAACTCTTCAAGTTTCCTGAACAAATACGGTTTCATAGAAAAGCCAAGTAAGTGTATATCGTTGTTGATGGCTAAATATTTTTTGGGTCCTATAAAACTATTAATATTGCATTATTGATGGTGCCTATATATATGTATATTTATGTGAAACGGTACAAACCATATCAAGTATTTACCTGCAATCTATTTCAATTAAAGAACCTATACAAGTATCAGTACCTTTTTTGCACTTGATGTACTCCCTCTAGTTCCAAAATTACTACCATTTTGGAAGGCTTGTAGTCAATGGATTTTAGTTTTGACAATCAATATTTCTTTGAATATTTTCAAATTGACTGTTGACAATGGCATGACTAAATTCGTCCTCAATAATATTGGTTTCAAAATATTACACATCTTATATATTTTGAATTGTTTAATACCATTAAGACATGGTCAGAATAGTGTCTTGATGACCAGGTCGATGTCTGAAATGACAATTTATTTGAGGACAATAGGGAGTAATTTTGTAGAATATTAATTAGAACATATTATATGCATTAATTAACTAATTGAATATGAAGGAAGTTTGAGCTTCAATCTGAAAAGGAACATTATCCATGGGGTTATAACCTACAGCTAGCACGACCATGAGGTCCAAATTACAGTGTGAAGTGTGATGTCCATACAAACTTGTACTCACACTTCAATTCAGATGAACGCGGCAAGATTTGCCCTCGAAATGATCATTCCAGCTATCATCAAACGAAATATATACTGCACACTGGCCTTAGTTAGGTCAATGCCTCTTGCAATACTTTAGAGTAAACCTGATCAGATCTTATAGTCAAATGATGAGATCGACGCGGTATCAAAACTCACCAATTCCAAGAATGGAAACCCAAACCCTCGTGAGGTGCTGTACTATTTGTCCTTGGTTCTATTTTTCTTTTTTGTCCCTGTTCACAATCTCGATGTGATTTAATTTTCCTCTTCTGTAAAGCTAAGGAAAGATTAGGACATCATCAAAGGTTTCGGCATTAATTACTGTGCATTCGTGCATTGCTTCAAGTATCCTTGATGCATACCATGTGAATGAGCGCCCATGCAGTGACAACACTGGTTAATTTGAATCGATGAGAGATAATGATATGGTATCAAAATGTAATGGGGCACGGAGTTTGAGTTCCACTTTTAAAATGATTAGACATTAACTAGACTCATCTTTAACACTAATTGGAGACCTGAGAGACCATGTAATAGATTTAGTCTACTATGTTCCTCAGTAGACATATTGTATATTTTTAAGATTTTACACATTAACCAAGGTTTAGTACAAATGTAAAACTGACTAGGCTGTTCTATATTAATCTAGAGCCTATATTGTAACATATTAAACAACGCTGGAAATATAAATGAGCCTTCAAGATAAAGGACCGCACAAGGAAAGATGGGCATGATATATTTTCATTTCAATATTGCAAAATTACTTTTACTTGAGAAAAAAAATTTAAATCTAGAAAGAGTACTTGATAGAATTTATGGGGCTCGTTTTGCAACAAAATGTTAGCGTGGCACATAGAAGCCTCCCGTGCCATGTTTCACGATGGAAACATCCATACATGAATCTTGCAGAGAGTGCATGCAAAATGAAATGTTGAATGCAAATTAATTAAGGATCTTCAGACTCAAATTGAGCTCAAGCTCTCTCAACCAAAGCTCAAACTATTGTTAAAAATCACATTTGAGAGCATAATAAGTTTAGTTTTGGCTTCACTTGGGTCAACACCATAAGGCTATTCTCAGGTAGCTTTATAGGAGTTTCATGCACATTACTAAATATAGTGCCACGTGGTAGAAAATTTAAGAGGGAAGAGAAGGAACCGGTTTCATCTAAATGAAACTCTCTTGGCATGAAAACCAACTCTAAATGTGTCATGAAATTAAATATTATGTGGTGCTTATGAAACAACAAGAAGAAATTGTGCATTGGAAGGGTAGTTTCCAACACAATTTTATCTTCTTGTTGATGATGTGGTTATTATGGAAACATCAAAATGAAATCCTCCACTGGAATTAGCCTAAGGCTTGGTTTAAGTAGGCCCAGTGACACAAACTTCGTGAAGCACGGTCATAATGTTAACTTGGTAAGCTGGAGGCTGGAGTTGAGCTAGATCGGCCTCGGCAATGCAAGCTCAGCCCCAATTATTTGCTTCTCGGATCAAGGTTGGTTCCAAACAAGTTCAAACTAAACATGAGTAGCCTGATGGGAATGAGCTTTTTTGATAGCCTTACTCCAAATTAAATATAACTAAAAATATTTGTCATGCATATCAATCCAAGTGGAACTCAGCTATGTTTTTTACGCAAAGGAAATTATTGAATTCCGGCCTATTCTCATATCTGGGTCAGATAATCCAGGTCCTGCAAGCATCCACAACATAAAACTCCTGCAAATCATTTATTTGCTAGACCTGAATGCAAAACAAGGGCAAAAACTGTAAAGTTACAGCACTGAATTCTGTGCTATTTAACAAAAGAAGATTAGGATTGTTGTAGGAGTATTTGCTTCTGATGCTAACTCTATACTGACAGTATCAATCAGCAAATGCAACCTTGTCTTGCATGGTTACACAACCGAGCTGCCCAAAATAAAATATGGATATATTTCGAAATTACTAATTGCCACAAGGCCTTCCGTGTAAAGGACCTTGTAAGTCGCAGCATTGGTCGTCGTTGACCTGATTTAAATAATTTCTTCGTCTTTTGTCTCCTTGTGCCCAAGTGTTGCACTACCGTTTTTGACTGAAAGTTGCACTTTGAGATTTTCATGTCAGACTCGACCAACAAAGTAAAGACCAAAATGGTCGATCTAGTATTTGAACAATAATCTCACTGTCATATGATATACTCCCTACTTAAGGTATTACTCTCCGGAAGCCCGGACCTGTGTCTAAAATCCTTGTGTCCTTGTGTTCTCGCGATCACCTTCGAGTTCTTGGTTTCGCAATTGTCCTCACCTACAAATCAACCACTTGGGTAACCCTCTGGTGGACTGCCGGACTTATAAATCCGACAGCTAGCATGCCAGGTAGGGCTGATTGTAAGATCCTCCCTAGCGACCTCGATGGCATCCCACCCCAGCGTTGTTTTCCCCGAGAGCATGAAGGACTACCTCGCCAACCCGATCCAGATTCGCTTTGGGACTATGCCAGCAGATTCCGATCCCGCGGCTTCTTTCGTCGACTCGGAGGCCTCTGTCAACTCGGCAGCCATCACCAGCTTGGCGCCCGTTGGATCTACTCCAGCGAAGCAAAACCTCCACCTAAGGATCATCATGCCGCATGCCCAGCAGGTCGGTGTTGTCTCTCTCCGAGAGGATTCCAGATCTACTTGCTGCGGCTCGCATACCCATTCCCTCTGACTTGATCGTGGGGCTAGATCGCATCAGCAACATCATTGCTGAGTGCATAGATCTATCTAAGGAGGTGCTACGCTCAACAAGGTCGGCGTAGGGTCCATCCCGCGTCCCCTTTGGTCTATGGAACTCAGCTGCCATGTGCTCCGCCAAACTCGACCAGGCTTTCTAGATCCAATCTGGAGAACCGCTCGAACCAGCCCAGTTTCCAAACTGTGGTGAATTCCAGATGCCCCGCATCATCCTGATGCCAAACCCCTATGGAAGCGATGATGAGAGCAACTCCTCCATGCCAGATCACGAAACCTTATTGGTCTCCGTCGATGAGCCACCTAGGGATGGCAAAACTTCTTCTCAAGAAGGAGGCCACAACACTAGGAACCAGAATCGTGTAGCACGACGCCAACAAGAGCAAGCCAATGTCCAGCAGCTACCCGCTGCTAACATGGAGGCAGCAGGTGACCAGCGCTAACCACCACGCAACGACTGTGACAACACCAACCGGGGCGGTGCCGGGGATAGACGCAGGCACCCTGCACGCGCCCGCAATCTGCTAGCCGACCTCGAGGAGGCTAGCCACAATGTCTTCACTACACCCTAGGCCAACCTGGGGGCTGCGTTTGCCGAACTAGAAAACCTTCCAGACTCAGAGCGGATGGAACGGATCCGGGCGCGTATCCTCGTCACCAACGCTCAGATCGAAGAGCAGGCCCACAGTTGGTCCGCACACTCTCGGTCCACAGCTACTCGGCAGTCTCGGAGCCGATCCGGGCATAGAAAATTGAACCATCGCCGAGACGACTGTACGGGAGGTCGGATGGAGCCAATTCGTGAAGAAGAGGTGGAGCAGAACGCCAACCCACCCGCAAATGATAATGCCAACAACGAAAACCACGACAATCGCCGACGTGGCAGGAGAGGTGACAACGAGGACCATGACCTTCCAAGTCGGCAACGTGATCTCCGTGAAGAATTGCACGACCTCCTCAACCACCACGACCTCTGCCCCGACCTCAACAATTGTCATCAAGAGCGGGAAGAGGCCGAGCTCTGCCACCACGCCAAGGACGACCGCGACTACGGCGCTCCTGGACTCAATTGCGATGCTGAACGCGAGGACCGTTGTCGCCAAGAAGATGAGATGCGTCGTTGCACCAACTACGACTGCATGTATGGCACCCCTGAAGATGCTTACAACCTATCCAGGCATGATAATGTTAGACACCCCCAGGCTCTACTCGTCGAGTACCACCTCGAGGACAACAATGACACAACGATCAATTGTTTCACTGCCTTCACTCCACGCCTCAGGGCTATTGATTAGCTGGCCACATTCAAGCCAGCCATCAATGAAAAGTATGATGGTCGCTCCGACCCCACCATCTGGCTCAAGATGTATAGTACCGCGGTGAAAGCCACCAATGGCACATACGACCAGAGGGCCGCCTACTTTCCGGTGGTGATGGGTCCCGCTCTGCTCCTGTGGCTGGAGAACCTCCCTCCGAATAGTATCAACAGTTGGGGTCAGCTCACTAGAGCTTTCACCCAGAATTACCAGTGCTCGGATTAGCCTTCCTCCTATCATTCTCATACCTATAGCAGACCTGGCAACACGGAGAAACTTGGCCAAGTCCGCTAGAGGATGGGCGAAACTATCCAGGAGTACGCTAACCGCTTCTTCGAGAACCGCAACAGGTTGGTCGGCATCGAGGACCGTGACATCATCATGTACTTTTGCTCCGACTTGACGAACCGCCCCATGTTCTGCAAGTTGTACGAGGCTGCCCCCAAGACGGTCGGGTAGATGATGGCAGTTGTCAACAAAGCAGGCAGACATATAGGAGGCAGCAAAAGTATAATTCCAGGGCATCAAGCATCATCGGAGCGACAACTATGATCAGCCGATCCATGATGAACATCAAGCATGTCTAGAGTCCCAACTTCGAAAAAGGGCCCCCAAGGTCCTCGCTGCTGAGGCCAATCCTGCTAGGCCGGCCACCTTCCTCTGAGAAGAGTTTGACAAAACCCTCAGCGCTCCGTGCCCCTTCCACAAGGACGCATGCCATAATCTTTGGGACTGCATAGTTCTCAAGAAAGAGCTTGATGATCCCGCTGCAATGACTACTGTCGGGATGACAATAGGCGTGACTACTGCCGCCATGATGACCACGACGACTGTGGTCGTAACGACCGCTATCGCGACGACCGCCGCCATGACGACCACTACTACAATGACCGTGACAACCATCGGTGCAACGACCGCGACGACCAGCACTGACAGGAGCGCTACGACTAGCCCAACCCAAACGTCCACCGGCCCAGTGCTGACCAAAATGGAGAGTTCCAATGATCGGAACAGCAGGTCAACATCATCATGGACGACCCCAACACTTTTTGCAGCAACCACAAGTAGAAATTGTATGAGCGAGAGGTGTACTTTGTCTCCATACAACCATCCAGTATCTGCGCTGGTCAGAGCAATCCATAACCTTCTCTAGGCAAGATCATTGGGTCCACATCTCAGATCCCAGGTCCTACCCACTGGTGGTCTGCCTTACCATAGAACGGGCCCTACTCCCTAAGGTGTTGATCGACGGTGGCAGCGGCCTCAACATCATCTTCACCGAGACTTTGAAGCGCATGGACTTCAACTTCGAGTGGCTCCAGCCCTGTGAAGAACCCTTCTACGACATCATCCCCGGCAAAGGTTCCTACTCGATTGGCCGAGTTGTTTTGCCGGTCACCTTTGGCACGCAAGCCAACTACTGCACGGAGTACCTCACATCTAAGGTTGCCAACTTCAAGACTTCCTACCACGCCATCTTTGGTAGGCCCATGCTGGCGAGGTTTATGATGATCGCGCACCACACATACCTCATCCTCAAGATGCCAGCTCCAAATGGAGTCCTCTCCATCTATGGCAACATCGAGACGTTGTACAAGTGTGACGGCGAGGTAGTTCAGCTTCCGAAAGCCCTGGAGTACTTAGCTAAGGCCACCGCCATGGTAGCCGAGGCCCAGAAGGTGGACAAGGACCAGCTCACGATCCCAGAGATAGAGCCGACGCCCACGACACTGCAGCCCGACCCTAGGGTCAAGAAGATCTGCCTTGGCCTGGAAGACCCGACTAAGACGACCCTCAGAGGGACGGACCTCTCAGAGAAATAGGAACTCACACTCACCAGTATCCTCCGGGAAAACTCGGACATATTCGCGTGGAAGCTATCCGATATGCCCGGTGTCCCAAGGGAGTTGGCTGAGTACTCCTTGGACTTGAGCAAGACTGCACGGCCGGTCAAGCAAAAACTTTGCCGCCTTGCCCAAGATCGCAAGGAGTCCATTAGGGTAGAATTAAATAAGCTCTTAGCTGTCGAATTCATCCATGAATGTAAGCATCCTGTCTGGTTAGCAAATCCAGTCCTTGTAAGAAATAAAACTGGTGAATGGAGAATGTGTATCGATTACACTAACCTCAACAAGCACTGCCCTAAGGACCCCTTCCCTCTTCCGCGCATCGACCAAGTCGTAGACTCTATGGCAGGGAGCATCCTGCTCTGCTTTCTCGACTGCTACTCGAGCTATCACGAGATTGCCCTTGATCCTGCTGACCAATACAAGACGGCATTCATAACGCCCTTCGGCATCTACTGCTACAACACCATAACCTTCGGGTTGAAAGATGCCGGTGCCAACTACCAGAAGGCAATCTAGGGTTGACTCGCGACACAGCTGCATAGGAACATCAAGGCCTATGTCAACGATGTGGTTGTCAAAACCAAGGATGACAAAAGCTTCATAGCCGACCTCGCAGAGACTTTCAACAACCTCCAGGATTATCACTGGAAACTCAACCCGGGCAAGTGTGTCTTCTATGTGTCGTCTGGAAAGCTCCTGGGCTTCATGGTCAGCCAGCGCGGCATCGAGGCCAACCCCATCAAGGTGGATGCAATCGAAAACATGGCAAAGCCATCCAACAGGAAGGACGTCATGAAGCTCACCGGCATGATGGCGGCTCTCAGCCGCTTCATCAGCAAACTTGGAAAAAAAGGTCTGCCCTTCTTCAAGCTGCTCAAAAAGGTAGACAAGTTTGAGTGGGACGATGAGGCCAGCAAGGCACTCGAAGAGCTCAAGGCTTTCCTCACCACTCCTCCCATCATGATGCCCCAAGAGGACCAAGAAATGTTGTACCTCTACATCTCTGCAATGACGCATGTTGTCAGCACCGTGCTAGTTGTGGAGCGCCAAGAGTCTAGCCATACTCACATGGTGCAACGACCGGTGTACTATGTTAGCAAGGTCCTCAACGACTCCAAGAACCGCTACACACAGGTTAAGAAATTGCTCTATGCAGTTCTGATCTCGTCAAGAAATCTGCGCCATTACTTCCAGGCGCACAAGATCCTAGTCGTGTCTTCATACCCAATTGGAGAAATCCTCCACAACAGGGACGTCAATGGCTGAGTTGTCAAGTGGTCCATTGAGCTCAGTGAGTTCGACCTTCATTTCTGCCTGCGTCATGCGATCAAGTCGCAGATCCTGGCTGACTTCATGGCTGAGTGGACGGAGATCAAGAAGCCGCCCTCCCTGGAGAGGCCAGAACACTGGACTATGTACTTTTATGGAGATCCATGGACGCTTACTACGTGGAAATCCGCAAACTTGAGGCCCACTTTGATGGTCTTGAGTTCCACCATGTCCCTAGGGACCACAACATCGCCACCGATGTCCTGTCCAAGCTTGGCTCCAAGCATGTGCAGATCCGACCGGCGTATTCGTGCAAGATCTTCGAAAACCTTCTATCAAGGTCCTAGACCCGGACTAGGTCAACAACGCTGGTGCTCAGGTTCTGGCCGACCTAGCCACCACTAGCGTCATGATGATCGAGGCAAAAGAAGACTGGCACGCCTCGTTCATAGCCTTGATCACTGACCAGATGGCGCCAAAGGACAAGATAGAGCATGAAAAGATAGCTTGGCGCAGTGCAAACTACATCGTCATAGGCAAAGAGCTCTACAGAAAAGCTACATCCACAAGCATCCTGATGATGTGCATTATGTGAAGCAAGGGTCTTGACCTCCTGCATGAAATCCACTTGGTAACATGCGGCAACCACGCCGCCTCGGGCACTTTGGTCGGCAAGGCCTTCTGCTCTGGTTTCTACTGGCCAACAGTAGTAGCTAATGCAAAGGAGCTCTTCCAAAGGTGCAAAGCCTGTCATTTCTTCTCCAAGAAGCAACATCTACCGGCTTAGGCCTTGCGCACTATTGCACCATCCTGACCCTTTGCATGCTAGGGGCTGAATATGGTCGAACCCTTCAAGACTGCACCAGGCGACTACACCCACATCTTCGTGGCAGATGACAAATTCTTCAAGTGGATTGAGGTTAAGGCTATCACCGGTAGTGACTCGGCTAAAGCTGCTCAGTTCATGGAGGAAATCACACACTGATTTGGAGTGCCAAACAGGATCATCACCGACCTTGGCAAATAGTTCATGAGATCCGAGTTCTGGAACTTCTTGTAACATCCCTAGTTTAAGGGTGCATGTTGAAAGGCTAATTAGAATGGTTAAGGATACAATTTGCACTTAGGACTTAAACCTTGCTATAGTTGAAAATGCAATGCACTTAAACACATGAAATATTACAAATAGGGGCTAATTTGAACCAAACTAAGTCATACAAAGGGGTAATTTTGAAAAACACTCAAACTAGGTTTGAATTGTAGCAAACATCCCAAAAATACCAAAGAGTAAAGTTGAAATTGAAACTCAAACACTGAAATTGCTAAAATACCCTAAAAAGGGGCTTTTTGGGGGAATTTTTTAATTCCCAATTTTATTCAATAGCTTAAACTTTTTCCAATATAAAAGTTGTAGAACTTTTTAAAACAAACAACTTTTATTTTATGAGTTTTTCCTAATTTGAAGGGGAAGAGGTTCAAAATTTGGGTTAAAGTTTAGTGGCATTTCAAAACTTAGTTTGAAAATCTCTAAGTCCTTTGAACCCGCGTTCCTCCAAACTTTGATGGCCTGTATCTCCCAATCTAAAACAGTTTTGAACTTGAAACCTTTCTCAGGGTTGGAGTTTGAAATGTGGATAGTAACTTTTAGTTTTGAACTATTTCTTGTTTGGTTTGAAAATTTTGCGCAAAATCTCCCCAAATCTTGCTGCCCCGCACTCCACACGCCTGCCTACGTGCCCGCGATTGTGGTGATGACGAACGGTGTGATCGTGGCACGCCACGCGGTGCCACCCCGCCGGCTCAGCCCCGTCGCCTATCGCCGCCGGCAATGCGACCCGACAGCCTGACCCTTCGCCGAACCAACCCACGCGCACATCTCCCCCCTGCGACGCATCTTCGCTGGCCAACGACCGCCTGACGCCCACGCGCGCCCTGCCCGCCCACCGTGCATGCCACTGCCATGTCGCAGAGACTCACCGGCACTCGCCGCTTTGCCTCTCACCAGCTTGATGCGATAGGACGGCCCTCCTCCTCGACCAATCCCAGCGTGCGACAAAGCGCATCCTTGTGCTCCGCTATCTTCCCCAGCCAATGGCCGAAGATCGTCCGCATCACCTCCACCCAACCGCCACGCACGTTCGCTGCTCCGCCAGTGGCACGCCGCCCTCATCCTCTCACCCAACCGCTGCTCAAGCCACCCTTGAGCCATTGGCTTGCCCATGGCTCCCTCTCGCCCTCGCCTGGCTATAAAAGGCTACCTAGGGCCATCCCCGGCACCTCACCTGAGCCCTTTCCCTTCTGCGGCCTAGAAATAGAGCGCCGCCACCCACCTCTCCATCGAGAGCACCCCTCCGGTGCTTCCCGCCACCCGCTGAGTCCTCCCGTGCTTCACGCACACCCCATTGCAGCTCCCAGCGCCATCGCGGACAGCCCCCTTCCGCCACTCTTCGCCCTCGGATCCTTCAGCAAATCTCACCGCGGTGAGCAGCACTTTGTGTCCGAGCTTTTCCCTCCCCCTCTAGCGCCACCACTTGCCGGTAATTTCTCCAGCAAGCCGCTGGCCAGGCCAGGGGTCTATTTGAAAGGCCCCAAATCTTTCTAAGGCCGTTAGTGTGAAAACCTAGGACCTTTCTGTGAAGTTTCAAAAACCTCCAGGGACCCCGTGTAAAACTTGTTTGACCTTTGTTTTTAAAATGGTTTAAATCAGCTGAAACTTTGAAAATGCATAGCAAATTGTAAAAAAAATGCTAAAAATGTGAAACCAGCTTTGTTAGATTCTAGACGATGAGTAGTTTTACAGAAAAATGGTTTTGGACATGTTACTGTTGTGTTTTTCCCTTAGGTTTTTATTTCGTGTTTAAGCCAATAAATGCCCTATAAACCACCCAAAATGGATAAAAATGCAAGATCACTTTTGGTAGGTTTCTGATGCATCTGTCTCACTAGGAAAAATACTAGTTTCTATCTGCAACATGTTTTACCTTGCTCAATTAATTGCATCTGGTTTAGTACACTTAAAATAGGATAAAAAGCTGTCATGCTTAATAATCCTTGGAAATTTACAGTTGCCTCTATTGGGGATAGTGAACCTTCTGTAAAAATTTTAGCATCATATTCTGTTTGATGCTATCAGAAACAAATTTTGAAGTTATAGCTAGTTAAATGGAGTAACAACAATTAATGAATAAGAAGGGTAAAATGGGAAATGTACATCTAGGTTGTTAAGAAATTCAGAAATAGGATAACTTTCCAAATGAATGTTGAGCAACCCTAAGCTAGCCCCACCTTTCTTTGTGAAATCTAAGTTTCTAAAACCTTATATGTATACACAATCACCATCAATCAAACCTAGGGTTTAAAACACGAAGTCACTCTATCTCATGAAGAACTCAAGTTTGAATCTTGACTTGGGTTATGTGTTCATTGTAAGCTTTACACTTCTGCAATATCTTTTAAAAAGCATCCTGCGTATCAAATTGTGAAATCTTGATTTGTGGCATATGCATCTCGTGTAGAAGCGAATCTTGTGGACGGACCTTATGAGCTACTCCCGACGACCGAGGAAGTACCTGCTGAGCTGCATCACGGCGAGGCCGAGCAAGAGCCCAGTCAAGCTTCAAGCGAGCTCCCCACTAACTTAGAACAGGAAGGCAAGCCCCGGAGCATAACCCTGATTTTAAATTTCATGCAATATCCATGCTACTTATGTTGTGCATTTAAGTTCATAGGAGTTGCTTGAAACCTTAGTTGCATAATCCTAGGTACCTATGTGCTAAATACTAGTATGTGAAGTCGTGTAGTTGCTATGCTAAATAGGGAATCGGTAAAAGTCAAGTGATTTTCTATCACTCGTGAGTTATAGGAGTTGCTTGCTTACTTATACTGCAACCATAAGGATGACGGGCGGGGTTGGGCTTTGGTTCTGACTCGATGAATTGCACCGACTGTCTAGTAATAAATGTGCTAAGGTCAAAATGTGACAGTATTCGTGATCAAGTGTTTGAAAGTACTAATCTCATACCTAGTATGGGATAGGGAAGCCTAGTATCTGATTGAACCGAGACGTGGGCATACTGCCTGCTCTCTCTTGAACAGAGTTTCCCCTGATGCATCATGTGGGTACAAGTGCAGTCACGGTACGACGATGTTTCAGGATCGTGAGACCTTGTATCCAAGGGAAGTGGGCCCTGGCCACGTGCCTGGGAATTGATCGGGATGGCTAACATTTGTGGACCCTTCGTGGTACGCAATATCGTGGGATTAGGTTCACCTTGCAAGGTTTGAAAACTCGATTCGAATCGTCTACCTCTCACAGTTTGAGGCTGCTTGACTGCTATGCTGCACTGAGTAAAAAGCGGAACCAAGAATGATTATTTTAATGATGATGCTTGGAATAAAATGTTTGCTCAACTTGCTTGCTTAGAACAGGTTGCTTATCTAGAATGATTAATTCGACTAGAACCTGCTAAAACTTGAAAATAAGGACCTACTTTAGATGCTTTTGGCAAAACAAACTCCTCAGCCAGAAAGCCTTGCATATGTAGAGGTTGGTGGAGTAGTTACCACCTGACGGGTAAGTCTTGTTGAGTATTAGTATACTCAGCCTTGCTTGTGGCTTTACTTTCAGGTAACTGGGATGTTAGTGATCTTGCTGCAAGTGTTACTTGGCCATCTCAACTCCCTCCGGATTGGACTGTTGAGTGGGACCCATCCTCGGTCAGTGAGGATTGCGGTAACTGATGACATGGCAGGCTTCACCAAGGCATCCCTACTTCGACGTTTAGTTATCGTTGTTTTTCCGCTACTTGAACTCTGAACAATTTACTTTATGCACTTTTGAACTATTGTGGTGTAATAAATTGAAGTTGGACCTATATTAATCTACTTGGAATGTTGTAATCTCTGGAACTCACCTTCGTGTGAGGTTGCTTAACTCGATCCGAAACAAGTGGTTTATCGGGAGAAACCCGACAGACTGCCAAGCTAACTTGATTAAAGTGTTGATTCGCGTGTGAAGCGAAGTTGAGTACACTTTAACTAGGTTAATTTGGGTGGTTCTACCATACTTCTACGAAGACAATCTCATCAATGTATACTACTCCTCAAAAGTGCACCCGCGTTGCAACAATCAGGTGGAACGTGCGGATGGGATGGTCCTCCAGTCCCTCAAGTCTCGCATCTTCCACGATGCGTCCAAGTACACCACCAAGTGGTTACACGAGCTACCCCATGTCATCTGGGGCCGACGGACATAGAAGAGCCAAGCTACCAGCTACACCCCTATCTTTATGGTGTACGGCTCAGAGGCTATCCTACCATCCGACGTGGCCTTTGGTGCCCCATGCATCCAGTACTACGAGGAAGGTGAGGTAGAAAAAAGTCAGCGGGTCGACATCGACAGCCTTGAAGAGCATTGCGTGGCAGTCCTCATCCAGCATGCACGCCATGAGTAGCAGATACGGCGCTACCACAATTGGAATGTCCAGGAACGCTTCTGCAACATCGTTGATTTGGTGCTTCACCGGATCCAGTCCACCAAGGACATGCACAAGCTAGCCGTCCCCTGGGAGGGCCCTTTCATCATCAAAGAAGTCATCCAGCCAGGCACCTATCGAGTATAATGGGCACACGGCTCATGCATCCCCAACCTGTGGAACAACGAGCATCTATGGTGCTTCTACCCTTAGATTTAAAAGATATGTACTATGTCTCCCCTCTTTTGAATAAATAAGACCTTTGTCGTTCTTTGCATACCTACTGGCTTTCTGTTCTTTTTGCCGGAGTTGTTTCTGATGCTCGGGGGCTTCCCCCAGGTGCCAACCTCCGGGTCTCGTATCCTTCTCCTCCCCCTCTCGAGGCAATACGACTAACTCATGTGGTCGACATCCCAGCTCGAGAAACCTAAACAACCTTTCATTCACCCCTCCTACAAGCTTGAGATATGGTCTCAGCAAGACGCTGGTCAGGTAATGCTAGGCACTTAGCGACTACAGGCCTCAGCTACACGATGTCCTGCCGTATACACCAAGGGAGGGATGGAGCTTCTTTTTCACATACGTCAAGAATAATTACATAACTTGCCTTTTAAAATAGTTCAATACACCACATAGTTCAATTTCACAAGTCCAAATCACTAATGATTCTCTCTGCTGCATCGTGCAACTGGTCCACCAGCTCGGGAAGGAGATTCGCATTAAAGTCGGCCATGACTCCGATCGCAGCAAGCTCCAAGGGCAGCCGCGGGAAGTGCATTGCCAACAGTGCAAAGACGTTCTTCACACACTCCATGGTGGTGTCCTTCAGCAGGACCTTGAGCCAACCAGGTGCAGCCTTGAGACGATCCAGCAATGGCGTTGGCACAATTCGGTCGGCTTCTGGTTGGACCATGTCCATCATGTAGCCAGCCACCTTGCGCAGATCCTCCAGCTCCACTTCCAGCCCTGCAATCACATGTTGGTCATTTTGAAGATTACGCATAGCAGCCTCTAAGCAGCACTCAGTTTCCTTGCGCATGTTGGCTTCACAGTTCAGCTTCTGCAACATGGCATACTCACAATTAACCGCCATATCATGCTCCTGCTAAAGGCGTGCATTGGTGTCGTTGTCAAGAATAGCGGATCAAGTCTACGACAAGTAAATTTATTTTATGCGCGTAAGGCTCGGATGGTTGCGTGAGAGGACACGAGGTTAGACTGGTTCGGGCAGGAATAGCCCTACGTCCAGTATGGGGAGCTGCTCATGTTACTCACGCAGGGTCTATAGTAGGGGTTACAAACAGGCGAGAGATGGAGCTGGTCCCAAGTCTCTTGGGTGTGCACTGATGCTCGTGAGGAGAGGGTGTGAGTTCGGTTGGCTTGAGAGTCGTCCCCTGCTCGGTTCCCTCGGTCTTCCATTTATAGCGCAAGGAAGAGGCAAGGGTTACAGTTGAGCCAAGAGTTAGGAGAAGTAAAAGAGATAAACAGGTAAACTAAAGCACAGGAGGAAAAACCGAATCCTCGGGTCGCCGCCTTCCCCTCTGGTCTTTGCCTCCCGGTAGTGTGGCCGCCAGAGGGGGGCGGCTATCGTTGGCCCTATCGACGACCCTCCGGTCGACCGTTGTTGCCGAGCGTGTGAGGTGTGTGTGGCGTCCGACCGCTGTGACCACGCGTGATGATGATGATGATGCCCGGGCGCGGCAATTGTGCATGTCATGGAGGACGACCGGCCCCTGTAGCCCTGCGTGCTGACCGGGAGGCGCGACCGTCGTGTCTTTCCTACCGGACAGAGCGCGAAACCGGGCGGCACTCCCTTCTGTGCCGCGGGGCATGGGTAATGAGTGCCCTACGGCGAACAGGGGAGGCCGCAGACTGGGACGGTGCCGCTATAGCCTCTGCGGTCGTGGCTACAGTGTACTGCCCGAGTACTGTGGCGAGTCATGTCGAGGAGCGTGGGCGCCTTTCTGCGCGCCAGAGCCGCGTCGCATTTATGGCGAGGTTGGTGGAGGCCCACGAGATCTGTGCCTGAGGCGGATCCTTGTCTTGTGGGCCCGGATGCATCCGACCCCTCGCGCCTGGGGTCGGGCGAGGTGGAGCCTTACGGCAAGGGGTCGGGCGTATCCGACCCTAGGACCGTGGGTCGGGCGAGGCGGAGTCTTGCGTCGAGGAGTCAAGCGTGTCGGACCCCAGGACCATGGGTTAGGCGAGGCGAAGTGGGATACTTCCTGTCTATGCCAAGTTGGCAGAGGTCACTATCACCGCAGGTGGGCCTGGGCCCTTGTGACCGTAGTTTAAGGAGCTTAAGGAGGTCGTTAATATTTCCCTCCAACAATTGGAGTCCTCGCACTCCTTGAGGTTCCGTTGGAGTGTCTGCTCCTTCACCCTAGCATCTGTTTATCCACATCTGTTTATCCAAACAAGTCTACATTAGCATCAAGATTACAAGGAAAAAACTGAGCGACCAGGTTGGCACAAATACCTCTCAAGTGCGAAGTTAGAACCTCCTTCTCCAAGACATGGTCTAAGTCTTTTTGCAAGAGCTGGTCGGCAACGTCCTCCTGTGCCTTCTTGAGCTCGGCCTCAAGGCGCTCCACCTTCAAGAGATATCGCTCGGCTCATTGGGTTGCCTTTGCCCTCTTCTGAGCGCATGCGGCCAAACCCTGTTCACATTTCAACATTTAGAGTCCTACAAAGAAACTAGAATTCAAAATCAACTTGGGAGGTGTACTTACAAATACCAAGTCACCGACATCCAAGGATGCCTACCACAGCCTAGTAAGGTCTTCCTTGTCCTGTGCTGCGTCCTCAGCTAAGCCCACATTGAAGAAGTCCTTGGCGCCAGAATCACCTCTACTTTGTACACCAAGGTTAGTGTCTCCGGCGGACCTCTCTTGCGGCAGGTCATCCCTGGGAAGCTCCTCTTGTTGGGGATTGGCTCTGGCCCCCTCATCAGCAACTTGCTCGACCTCATGGTTGATCATAGCAATGTCTATAGCCACAGATTTGGCTTCATCATGTTAAGGCGCTGAAGTTGGCACAACTTCTCCAGCGCGACCCTCTTTATTAGCTCCGAGCTCCGAAGGTAGTGATTGTTCCATGGTGCGACCGCTTGTTGCCTCAGTCTAGGCTGAACACCCAGTAAGCTACGCACCGGATTGATTATCCAACATGGTACTTCTGCATTGTCAGCGCAAGTTATCATTCAAGCACACCAAGCGGTAAAAGTAACTACAAGATAGCCAGCATAAGAAGATTGTACTTACAGGGTGCTCTTCTTATTCACTCTAAATTTGGGGCACAATGGTGGTGGCAGTGCTGGCGTCTCCCTACTGGATCCTCTACGGCTCTGCGTGTTCAGCGCCTCCTTGACACGCTTCGTGTCGGCCGCGGTGGTCTCCTGGAGCTCTGACTTCTTCTTCTTTGTCGCGGGCTTGGTGTGTTGGACTCGTTACCCACTTCACTAACCAACCTGACCATGGAGGTCATGCTCGGGGCAGCCTTATCCTTCTCCTTCCCCTTCTTGCCGACCATCTTCCTCTTCGGGAAGCTCGACTTCTGCGATTTGGAGGCGGGATGCTTCTGCACGGCCTACCGTGTTCGACGTCCAATCGGTGCAGCATTTGTAGCCTGGCCGACCTCTTATGTCACGCCCTTGTCCGACCCAATGGAGGAGTTAGACTCCCACTAAAGGTCGGCGAGTGGCACGTTGGGCTCGACGATCGGGCAAATTTTGGGTTGCTCCTGCGCGGCCCCCCCAAGGAGCGGCGTCGAGGAAAAGAATATAAATTCATCATCCTAGACAATCAACAAGCACAATCAAGGTCAATTCAATAGCACAAAAATGTATGCAGAATCAACATCATTACAGGTCATACCGGGTTGGATGGTGGATGCTCAACGAATACGCCTTGGGGCAGCTCCTATTCCTAATAATGCCCCCAAAGAACTTGGACACCGAGTTGATAATTTCTTCTTTGGGCACCTTTCTCTGGTCCTCCCGGGTCGGGTCCTGCAACCCTTCGTACTCATATGCCGAATGCACAAGTCAAAATGTGGGGGGATGCCCAAATACGCCTCACATAGATGGATAAATATGGCAATGTCCAAAATCGAGTTAGGATTCAGACGTACCAGCTCGATCTTGTAGTAGTGTAGCAGACCGTAGAAGAAGTCCCGGCACGGGATCCTGATCCCGCGCTTGAAGAATGGCGCGAAGACCACCGTATCCATCTTGTCCTCCGATGGGAACTCTTGGCCGACGGTCCACTTCCAATCCAGCAGCGCCTGCGGCCCGAAGAGGCCCTGGTCGATGAGGGCCTGGATGCGCTCCTGGGTCATCATGGACTTCATCCACAACATCGTTGGATCTAGAATGTACGCCTGTGCCATTTCTTCAATCCAAGCCAGCGGATTTGGATTTGATGGACGCTAGGGTTTTGATGCACATACGACAGCAGCGGAATGCAGGCGAGCAACTTCGGGACTTGCGACGGTGCGGCCTAGGGTTTGCGAGCATGGTGGCGAGGAGCTCAGTGGACTGTGGTGATGGCGCTATGAGTGTTATGGATAAAGATGAAACATCTCTATGTCCCCTTTCGCTTTTGAGGGGCGTAATGACATAACTTGCAAACGGAATTTGGGGGCTCCCCGTTAATGCGGCGCACGCACCGGATGCAATCGGTGGGGGGTTTTTTTTCCATTACCATGGCACGAGCAGCACGGAATCTATGGGTTTTCTATTATGATTTCAATGGCATGCCTCTGTGGCTCTACCAGTCCTTGTCCTCAGGGGCTAGGCACCTATTTCGGGTCAGTGTACCTCCGTGGCTCCGCCATTCCTCATCCTCGGGGGCTGGGCACCTATTTCAGGTTGACGTGCCTTGACGGCTCCGCTAGTCCTAGTCCTTGGGGGCTGGGCACCTACTTCAGGTCGGCACGCCTCTATGGCTCTGCCACTCCTTGTCCTCGGGGGCTGGGCACCTATTTCTAGTTGGCGTGCCTCCGCAGCTCCACCAGTCCTCGTGTTCTAGGGCTAGGTGCCTATTTCAGGTGGCGTGCCTCCAAGTGTCCGCCAGTCCTCATCCTTGGGGGTTGGGTGCCTATATTAGATCAGTGTGACTCCGTGGCTCCATCAGTCCTCACCCTTGGGGGTTGGGCATCTATTTCAAGTCAATGTGCCTCTGTGGCTCCGCTAGTCCTTGTACTCGAGCGCTGGATGCCCTATTTCAAGTTGACGTGCCTCCGTGGCTCCACTAGTCCTCGTACTCAGGGGCTGGACACCCTATTTCAAGTCGGTGTGCCTCCGTGGCCCTATCAGTCCCCACAATCGGATATATATATACACTTAGCTACAACCATATTCCCTGGATGATTACTAGCAATATATGTTACAAATGCCTGTGGCAACTCTAAAGATGGCTGATATCCCAGGATACCAGCTAAGAAGCTACAATACAAAAAAGTTACACGGAACACCTCCCCATTAACAGTATCTCCGAAAAGCTCGTCAGGTTCACGATACAGCCTCTTCACGAGGATTCTTCTAGCATCTTTACCTCTTGACTTCATCGAAGAGACTGCAAAGGGAAGGAGCATCCTAGTTTTCCTCACAAAAATTCTTTTGGCATCATATTCCAGGCGGGTGCTATTCCTATTAAAGACTATAATTTTCCAGCCTACAAGTGTTATTATTCGATCCATGGCTCTTCGCACTGAATGCTGGTCTATTTATAGCATGGTTGCTAGTTCACAGCCAAGGTGCTACAGTGGGTCCGTGAGGGCTCACGACAAGATTCTCCCAATTTGATAAGGTTGCACAGTTTTCATGTGATGCTTGGCCTGACCTCAATAAGGGCCGACAGAAATCCTGCAGGTGCTCAGGTGGCACAGTATTTGTGGATAGGCATCTTTGTCGTGTCTCCATTGTTGCACCAGTCCTTATCCTCAAAGAGCTGGGCATGTACTTTTGGTCGGCGGGCCTCCATGGCTACGCCTATCCTTGTGTTCAGACGCTAGGATCTACTTCAGGCATCAACTTTTTCTTCTTTGACCATTGGACTAATTATCCTAATTGCTTCAATGCCCGGGGGCTACTCCTATGGAGTGCGTCTTGCGACGTCCTCGATATCCTTCGCTTCGACTTGTTGGATGCCTGACATCCATCAACTCGACACTCGACTTCACTCTACACGTTGGCTCTACGTTCGCTCAGATTTTCTTCTTTTTTTAGCACTGCGCAGCCTCTTCGTCACGATGACGCCATCGCAGCTTCAGCCGACTTCATTTCAAGCTTTGTTGTGATGACCTCAAGTTTCTGTTCGCCTACACATCGCTCGGGGGCTTGAGGGATATGGGTACCCTATGGGTCCCTATCGACCAGGATACTGGTCGGACTCAACAAGTGGGCCCACCCAACCACGGCGTACGGGTAGAGGACATGAAGATACTTGGAGTACACGCCAAGGAAACCAGACAATTCAAATCTGCTTGGATATCATGGAATACGTATTGTAGTCCGACTCAGATTACCTTCCATGTAACTACTGAGTAGATTAGATTTAAACCGACTTGTAATCCTAGGTTGTCAGCCTATATAAGGCGGCCAAGGGAGCCCCCCGAGGGTACTAGATCTCATACCAGCAATACAATCCACACATACAAGACGCAAGGTATTACTCTCCAGAGGCCCGAACCTGTCTAAAACCCTTGCATCCCCTGTGTTCTCACGATCACCTTCGAGTTATTGGTTTCGCAATCGCTCTCACCTACAAATCAACCACTTGGATAACCCCCTGGTGGACTGTCGGGCTTATAAATCCGACGCTTATATCTTGAAGTTTAAACCATCTTTTCATGTCCAACTTAAACATTCTTCTCCACTCAAATGGGCAACAATGGCAAATAGGGAATCCAATTTTGAGCAAATGGCAAATAAGGAAGGTAAACATTTTCAGTGGAAAAGAAGGAAGCAACGTAAATTTCGATGGGAAATAAGAATTTTTTCCCAGATAATGACAAGTAAGTTATACACGTCAAAGTAAATGGCATTGTATAGTATGCAATGAATGCACACACCAAATTATCTGACATGGCCATGGTTGAAGCTTTAGAATATCATCAGAGCATTACGTAGAAGGGATGCAAGTCATGTCCAAGAAAAGATTGCATGTGGCGGATTATATGCACAAGTCAAAATTGCATGAGTTTTGAAGTTGTGGATTGGTGTGCAGCTGAGAAGATTTTTAGCACTGAAATACATTGATGGACAACATGCAAGCACCAAAGGATCAACTACAATGCGGGAAAATTCAAATACAATCATGGGTTGATCCAACGACTATAAAATTTCACATGCA
This sequence comes from Setaria viridis, assembly GCF_005286985.2. Classification (NCBI taxonomy): domain Eukaryota; kingdom Viridiplantae; phylum Streptophyta; class Magnoliopsida; order Poales; family Poaceae; genus Setaria; species Setaria viridis. Next base: position 10,457,773 of record NC_048268.2, read on the forward strand.
TGTTGGCTAAAATGGGTCTTTGTGTGTGTGAAGTATCCATCCACAAAATGATCTAGGAGTGTAAAGATATATGCGTTAGAAGGTTCGCGACGTAGCATCATAGGAGTATTGCACAGTGAGGTGCCCAATGGCTACATCGGTAAACTGCACACACTAGATGATCAGAAATGTATAAATGTGAACCATTAGACCATCCGACGTTCACTAATTTTTCAACCCGTCGGAGCAAACTATAGTTGAGTGGTTTTGAACTATATGTACCACTCCACTAGGCCTTTTAGAGTTTTTGGAGTCTATACGAGCCCCCACATAGTAAAAGATGATCATCTAAACAAATTAGCACATGCTTAGTGAGTGATTTATGCAAGAGTAGGTCTAGAGTGAGTGATTGTAAGGTGTTGCCACTATATAGCTGGTTCAAGGAGTGAACCTCCACACATAGTAAAAGATGGTCATCCAAACAAATTAGCACATGCTTAGTGAGTGATTTGTGCAACTCTAGATCTAGAGTGAGTGATTGTAAGGTGTTGCTACTATATGGCTGGTTCAAGGAGTGAACCTATCTTGTAAGCTTCGTGCATTAGCACCTAGGGTCCTTAGTGGCTTGCTAGCAAGCTCATCGACCCTCTATTATGGTATGAAATGGTGGTGGCCCCAGTATGCGGGGGGACGAGGAGGCCCTTCCTTTATGGAGAAGCTATAGTAGTGAAGACGACTTCAAGGTGACTTGAAGAGGGGGAGCAGTTAGACTTGCATTAGTGGTGAGTTACTCATCCATATTAGCAAGAGCATCCTTTGTGGTAAACCCGATACCTTCACTGGGAGAGACTTGGTGATTGGGAGAATTTTTTGTTGAAGTGTGATTTGCTTATCAACACCACGAGACAAATCGTCCTGCTAAGTTTCCATTCTTCTTTACTCACCTCTTTATGTTCCGCTTGCAATCTTATGTGCCTTTACTTTCATAGAGTAGTATCTTGCTACGATTTGCTCTAGGTTGCAAAAATCCTTTTGGATGAGTGCAAACACTAGGTAAACTTTAGTTGTACATTTAGAAAGCATGTTCTAGGTTTATCCTTATGCAAAAATAGCATAAGTGTAGGTTAACATTTTTTATTTTTCTAATTCAATCCCCCCCATCTTAGGCCACACAAGCACTAATTCCTTTTTGGAAGGTACCACTAGAGATTGGTAGTCAAGAAGTGGGTTTTGGAGTGAGAGCTACAATGCCAAATGTTGTAATTTCAGCCCCAAGGAAAATGGTCAGGAGTGGCCATGAGGGGTGCATGTATGGTGGGCTGACTGTGGCAACGATGATGGTTGCGTGGTCCCACATTGAGCATAGGCATCATTGGTGTGGTCATATAGTGTTTCAATTGTCATGGAGAGTAAGGGTGCAAGCACAAGCCACCATTGAGGGTGTGTGTGTAGCCTTGGCGCCTAGGTCCGAGGGAAGGACGTGGTTGTTCTCGCAGTGGTGGAAGAGGAGGATGTGGAGGAACCATACTAGGATGGGGATGAAGGTGATGATGTTGAGAGCATGACCTTTAAGTGTGGAAGGAATCAACATTAGAGAGGGCATCAGTGCTGCCAAGGGCATAGATAGTGAACCAGCACCAATGCTGGCAAGGGCTCAAGTACAGTAGCGGACATGGGCATAGTTGCAGATCACAGCCAAGGGCACAAGCACGGCCAAGGGCATGGGCATTGTGGCAGGCATAGGTAGGATACATGGCCAAGCGTGGTGCCTTCATGGTTGCACGAGGTCATACATGAGCGCAGGCCTTCTATTTGCCATAGTGTAGGAGGAGAGTGACAGCTAGAGGAGGGAAAGGTTGGGGAGGATGACAATGATAGCAATGGTGTCATTGACAACAATGTGCCCACCAGCTCGCATGCATTCTCCAACATTTACATTGGTAATCGCGGTATGCACCATAGATTGAATTAGGCATTAGCTAGGTAAATTAGTAGGCCTAGTAGTGGCATAGGTAACTTTTGTATATGATTCAAATGGTTAATATATGTATGGTATAATTGTTAAAACATTATGCATATGTTGACACTAAGTATGTCAAATGGATCAAATAGCAAGTTCTACACCCCCAAATGGTCTAAAAATCAAAGGAGTTCATCTAGTGTTCATAGTTTCTACAAAGTAGGACTTCCATATCTAGATGTAGAAATGTTACATGTTGGATGATCTAGCACTTGTAGTTCTGTCAATGTCAGATCATGCAGTGTCCACAAAATATTTGATTTGCTAGAGCAGTGTCCAGTTTGAGAGTTTAACTCTCTATATATAATTTATATACCCCCTCACTTGGTCATTTAAAGTTTGACAGAGGGCAATGCTGTGATAGATTCAATGGACTGCAACTTTCTTTCTGGTAGTCGGCAAGGGAGACGAGGGTTGAGTGGAAATGGCATCATGGGCGGAGCTAGACTATTTCCATGATGTCACTTGGTAGCAACAATGTTTTGTGATTTCCATTACAAAGTTTTGTAATTTTGTGTTGTAATTCCCCTGTTCTCCCCATCCTCCCCCCCTCTCTTGTAAGTATGTCTCGCTAACTTTTGGAACTTTTTTGGCTTCCTAACCTTAATAGAAAACTAAAGTGCTGTGGGGAACATCCCCATAGTTTGCCCTTCAAAAAAAAATTTAGTGTTTGAATATCCATTACAATTTAGTGTTTGTAGATGAACGGTAGACATGGTGTAGTAGAGGTGACATAACTGTTTGTCAGCTTTGATCCACCCCCGAATGACACTCTGCTAGAGCAAAGAGAGAGATGAAAGGGAAGGATAAGGGGGAGAAAGGGAGGCAAAAGGAAGATGGAATGGGAGAGGGAGATGAGAGGACGGGAGGGGTGTAGAAGAGATCAGGAGAGAGGTTGGTGCGCCTAGGGTCCACATGAAAAATTGAATTTCTTTTAGCGTTTTGATTTGTAGGGGTGTTGACGCAAAATCTGGGCTTCAGACTTCTGTGTTGGTAACATGTGAGGACCTAGGAGATCCGCTTAACTCTAGTGCACACTCCAAATCGGTTCGCGAAGGTGCTTGGCGTGCCAATCAATTTGACCTGAAATTGACAAGGTAAACGTTAAATTCCTGAGACAAATCAGCTCCAAAGCTTCTCAAACTCGTCAGTGGCGTTACTTTGAATAAACACCATTAAAATCATACTATCGATGTAATCATGTGGTGTAAGTAAAAGAAAGTAATAATGGCATGTGCCATCGGCTATATGAGCTAACGGGCTAAGATAATAGAAAATTAAAGCAACAGCCATTAAAGGAAAACTTGTCTACCACGTGCACGTCAATTAAATTAACAGATCTAATTAATATCATGAGTCGATAGATTAGACTTAACCGAGACAGTATGGCTAAGAGGGGATTAACTTCAATCTATTAACATAAAAGACTAGAACGTGGCAACAAGGCCTCGCATGCGTAGCCATTGGCTCGATGATATCATCTTACTACTAAGAGGGATGGATCAGACCTAACCGAGACAGCATCGGCTCAACAGTAGTAGTCTGACATCAAAAATCCAAAGGCTAGCGATACGAGGGGTAGGGGTAAAGATCTATCGGATCTAGCAAAGGTACAGCAAATAAAGTATGAGAGATCAATCTAGGTGATACGATCAGATAACTGGTAAACACTTAAACAAGACTTGGAAGCCGATAAAAATAACCTAGTCAGATCTAAAACGTTCGATAGCTGTGAGCACTTTGAAGACAAACATAATATTGGACGAAGCCTAGAAAGTTCTAATACAGATAACGTAATGACCGGATGATGGTACTTACAAGTTTGCTAGAGATCGAAGTCGATGCAGCCCTGCGCGCAAGAAGAAACTTGCTGGTTTCTACTCTACTCCTACTCCTAAGATTTTGCGTCATGGCACCGAAAAAGTAAAGGTTGTATTGATTGATTGATGATTATTCGATTACAACATCCTAGGCTTATATTTATACCCTAGAGCAAGCTAAAGTCCTTATCAGTTACGAGGTGAACCGTTACAATGAATATAAAAACTATTAAAGATAAACATCCACATTTTTCCTTATTTGGTGAACTCGATTCCGCTTCGGAACGGATTCCTTCTGATCCTCTATTGACTTCTAGAACCAGGTCATCCGTAGTTGACCTTAGTCAAAGTTGGGTGCCAACAGACTCTCTTTGCAATTTCATCGGCTATCAAAACTTTATTCTTATCGGTTGAGTTTGGTCAAAAATTGATATCAATAAGGGGTAGATTCTAGGGATGGGTCACAAGGCAAGCTGCGCCATGACCCGCCCCTATAAATTTATTTCCAATCGCAGGTGAACCAGTAGACCCAAATTTTTTTTAGTGGTAGGGAACTAATGGTTCGACCTAAAAAATGGAGGCGCGCCTACAAATCCTATTTTGTTGTAGTGCGTCTCTCTTAATCCTAGATATAATTTTTTCTGATGTGGATAGAGTAGTGGGAGAGAAAGATATTTTAGGGGTTGAAGAAATTACCTTTAGATATTGCTTGTTTAATCGCCTCAATATTTACGTGGCAATGGGCCATGCTACTCGGCGCGTGCGCCGTGCACTACCAGCATTCGATCTCCCAATCCAACTTTTGGTATTTAGAAAGTTTCTCTGAGACTTTCTACTTTGAGATAGTTATAACTTATGTACATAATTTTTACACAAAACTATTTTCAGATAACTTTCGAGAGGATAATTTTTCATCATAAATTTCACGATGTACAAACTTATTTCTGACAACTTCGTATAGGATAATTTGTTAATATAACTATCATGAGATATATAAATTTAACGCATAAGTTTTCAAATAACTTATCCAAGTACACAACTTTTGAGCAAAACTTCCAAAAAATATCGTCAGGAATACATATCACGCAAAAAGTTCACCATACAACTTTTGGGTATAACTTGCCGATATAACTCTTCACCATTCGACTTCTCCTATGACAAAAAAACTGAGAAAGAAAAAATAAATACCTACTATTTACATATAAAGGAAAAAATAAAATAAAATAATACCTTGGGTGGACGCAAACACCTTCGTCGTCTAGCTGGAAACGCTCCGAGCACTGAACGAGTTTCCTGTGCGTCATTGCATGAGATACAATGAAATCACCAATGCGCTTGTCATTAATGAGTTTTTTATGTACTTATGCATATTCTGTTTGATGAACGGAAAAATTAATTAAATATTGAGCCTAGCCCTTTAACCTTGTGGCCTCCCTAGCTTCTCAGTACTTATAGCAACCATTATAGCGACCCCAAGAAAATGGCTCATGCCTACTTTTCATGATGAGTGGACTACACCTACTCCTGTAATCTGTTTACACTTTCATTTTCATTTTGTGCAAAAGAATTAAGCTGGGTTGCAATGCCTTCTGGCACGGGGGCTATTTAAGTTTGCTTCACTCTCACTTAACTAGCAGCGTGGGACTGTAACCTACATACTACATTTGGTGGGGTGACCGTATGGTCCTTTCGGTTAGTGGGCCTCACAATACTGAACCCGTATTTTTCACAGACAAGAAGGCATATTAACGTCTGACAAGCTTCAATAATTTGGAACCACACTCCTCTCTTCCTTTGTCCCAAACGAATATTGCGCGTCAGTGGCGAGCTGCAGATCGCCTGCCCACACGATCACCCATGCACGCGTTCGCGCATGCGATGGCCACCTGTGTGCTCCGGCAATGGCGGGTCCAGACCTGGAGAGCTAGAGGTGGGCCCATCACGTGCGCGCGCGTATCTGATTCTCTGGCGCTACTTCAGCACAGCACAGCACAGCACCGTCACTGCCCTGTTCGCAGGTCGCAGACCGTTTGAGAAGAAGGTTCCTCGCCAGTGAATCTCCCGTACTTTTGATGGAATAAATCAATTAAATAACTGATAATTTATAATTAATGTCTAATTCTGCTGTAAGAGGCGCCTTAACCGGCGCAGATCTTGAGGCAATACGTGTTGCTAATTTACTCTATATATGTGTACATCGAGGGGCATCATATATGCTGGCGTAGCTGTGCGTTTGAACGGTTAAATTCTCACGTGCATTCCTGTTGAGGAATATACTTTGGTTTCTACCGACAGTCACACCTTATACCGCTGTGTGCATATACCGACACTGTAGCTCAAATGAGGCAGTGTACATGTGCATATAGCGCATCATGTGCGTCCACACAATGCCTGGAATCTCACGAGGACGACGTGTACTGTCAGTGGAGGAATGGGGGTAACAAACTTTTGACTATATAGGTTGGTGTTCAATAGCAATAAGACTATGATTGTTTATTTTATTTTGGTGAGGAATAAGTAATTACATGATCTATTAGTACAAAGTGGCTCTGCCTCTTCTTTAATTTCATCAGCCTAATCTATTAGTGCATACAACTCAATAGAGATTAGGCAGCTTCGCTTTACATCAGATCCAAAATGATTGGGATTTTCCTTTGAAGAGAATTGATCCACTTTATAAGGGAACCAAGGTCCATAAACACTACAACTAGGAGGTAAAAACTCATCCACAACTCTCCCAACTTGTCAAGCATCATTCACTACAACTTCACGGTTTTTAGCAGGTGAAAATTCGTACAGCCTTTCGTCAATTGGCGTGCTACCCCTAGCATGTCATGTATGTTATCATTTCAAACTTCACTACGTCAGAATTGATTTGTGCTGACTCAGAGAATTTAGCATGCTGGCGGGCGTGAATGGCACCCGCCAGCACAAAGCTTCCCTGGGTCGACAGGAGAGCGTCCGCCAGCAGAGACGCCACTTGATGCCTTCTTATATGATAACAAATCCAATGTAACATACGTATTTCTATAACACTTATCTGCTGAACGTGTCGTCTTTTTTAGGCCAACATTGTGCACCATGCATCAAAATAAAGGATTTCGCTTATGTGGAAGCTAATTTTGAGACATGATAATTGTTTAAAGATACAAAGAATTAGTTTCATGTTCTATGCGTGTTCAATACTGTTGTCCATAAAAACAGCCATCCTCAATTTAGATGAGGTAGTAACCCCGTCACTTGAACACCCTCCCTAGACAAAGGATTTATATATCCTTCTCACACCAGGTTGGATCATACCCTTCATTCTACGTGTTGTAGGAAGTTCTAGTTAACCTTGTCGCATGTTTTTTTTTCAAAATCTATCTTAAGAGTGTGTTTGGCAGAGCTCCATCTGATTCTGATTCTCTATAGGAGTTGATTCTCTGAGAGAAGTGATTATGTGGCTAAAAGTGATTCTCTTTGATTCTCTAGCATAAACTCTTAAAATCGGGATGGAATCACAGAATGATTATGTGGCTAAAAGTGATTCTCTTTGATTCTCTAGCATAAACTCTTAAAATCGGGATGGAATCACAGAATCAGGAGAAGCTACTTTTTTCAGCTCCCAGACTTTTAGTTCATTTCAGAGAATCACTTCATAGAATCAGCGGAGAATCACTTATCTCTAAAAAATTATTTGGCAGAGCTCCTGCTAGAATCAGCAAAGAATTAGTTTTGGGAGCTCTGCCAAATGCACCCTAAAATCACCCTGTTTTTTGTATGACGATCATGTATAGTCTCATGGAGAATCACTAGCCCCTCCTTGATATTCCTTCTTAGAAGAAAAGTTCTTTGGGATGGTTTAATGCTTCACTGCACAACCCTCGTGACCTTGTTAGTGTCTACATTGGTGAGAATTTTGAAGCCGACGTTCAACAGACAAAGGTCTGTATTGTTAAATTTTGCTTCCATCACTACTCTTAGGTAATAAGATTATTGTTGTAAAGTTGAGGCAATTAAGATGTAGGGGATGTTTGGTTCCACGGACTAAAGTTTAGTCTCTGTCACATCGAATGTTTAGATACTAATTAGGAGTATTAAATATAGACTAATTACAAAACCAATTGCACAGATGGAGGCTAATTCACAAGATGAATCTATTAAGCCTAATTAATTCATGATTAGCACATATTTACTATAGCATCACTTTATCAAATCATGGACTAATTAGGCTTAATAGATTCGTCTCGTGAATTAGCCTCCATTTGTGCAATTGGTTTTATAATTAGTTCATGTTTGGTCCTCCTAATTAGTATCTAAACATTCAATGTGATAGGAACTAAATTTTAGTCCGTGGAACCAAACACCCCAGTAGTGTGCCTCTTTGTGAAATTCGTCAAACAGAGACAAAGTCTCCTTTCATCACATTCAAGAAGACTTGATAGAACTCGAGAAACCATGCAGGCATTATTTCTCATTTCAAAAATAGCCTCATTTACCTCCTCTTTAGCGAATGGTGCCACTAAGAACTCATTCTCCTGTTGCAAGACTTGAGGTAAATCGTCACGACGTGATTCGTCCATAGACGTATTGTTGTTTTCCGATGGACCCAACATTGTATTATAATATTTGTTAATATATTTTTTAAAATTCAACATCACCACATATTATTCCTTCCTTTGTCACAATTGAACATCCGAGTTTTTCTATTTTTTTCATTAGCCAATATCTGAAAGTATTTCGATCCTCTTAGCATCTCCTTCTAACAAGTTTTTATCTTTCACACGCTCCTACAACTTTAATTATTCCTCCCTTAGAAGATCTACTAATGTATTGTTTAAAGAATGTTTATGGTTAATTTATCTCATTCGAGTCTAGTGGAGTTACACCTGCCTTCTTATCTAATGCATCCAATTTATTCAGGAGAAATTTCTTTTCTTTGTTATAAGCACCACTAACATTTTTGGCCCACCCCTAAAGTATTATCTAAGGCAGCTAATTTTCACCTGCCACCTTTCTAAGGGCGTATGACCTTCTTGCACATGTTGCGTCCCTTACTAAATAAAACAAACCTTCACGTAATAACCATCCTAGTTTCAAACTTGAACATGGGAGAGTTATTAACTGAAGCTATTTCACCCATGTTTATAGAAACAATGAGGTGTGATTAGAGACCTCCCTAGTCAGGGTTTGTACTGTGGTACATGGAATTTCAGTTCCCATTCCATGCATGATAGAATTCTATCTAGTTTTTTAAAAGGACCTGAAGGTTATTGGCCCAAGTGAATTGTCTCCCTAAAAGTTCCAACTCCCTTAATTAAAAGCATCAATTATCGCATCAAGAATGATAATCTGTCATTGTGATTTGCATTATTCCTTTCATGCGGACCTATTAGTATAGGTTAAGATTCTAGTCCATAATTAGACAAGCTCTATTAGCAATGCCTCCTTGAATTGTTGTTGTGCTGCACCCATACATAGACATTAACACCCACTGAAAGCCATCTTGTTTATTCTGACCTTAAATTTCACAAAGAAGTCCCTTTCTTCAGTTCCACCAATATCATAACATGAGATATTTACTCCGACTAAGATGCCACCGAATCTGCCACAGGGGGCTTTACAATGCCACAAAAGGTATCTCTCGTCATAGAGGCTTTTGAGAAAAATTTATGAGCAATTGTTCCTCCAAGTTTCTGATAAACACTACCAGAATCGTGAATTGCCTTGGCGGCCTAAAACCGCCAAGGAATATAGGTTTACTGCCAAGGTAATTGTTCTAAGCAGCCGACCGCCAAGCAAAGCCCACCAAGCCTACAGAGCCAAGGAAAAATGATATCCTTGGCAGCTGACTGCCAAGAATTGTTTCCTTGGCTGTTTGGCTGCCAAGGTAAATAGGACGCCGATAAAACTTTCAATGCGCCAAGGAAAGGAAAGGGTGCATCCGCTAAGTAAATTTATTTGCTTGGCTGCCTTCGACTGACAAGTAAACTCTTTTTGTTGGCTGCCTTCGACTACCAAGTAAACTCTTTTCCTTAGCTGCTTTTGACAGCCAAGAAAAATTCTTTGCTCAGCTGCCATCAACGGACAAGAAAATTTCTTTACTTGGCGGCTTTGGATAGCCAAGAAAATACCTTTTCTTGGCAGCTTACAACAGCCAAGTAAATTTGTTTCCTTGGCAGCAGCATCCGCCAATTTAAACTATTTTCTTGGCCGTCCAAAACAACCAAATTAATACATTTCCTTGGCAGCCTTCATCAGCCAAGGAAAACATAATACATTGGCCAAGACAATTCTAATTTCCTTGACAGCTTACACTGCCAAGTTAATTTATTGTGAACAATTAAATTAACTAAGAGAATGGTTGCACAAAACTAGGAAAATACAAACAAACTCAATATTTTGGTAGCCACAAATTTGATAGCAACAACAATACAAGTCATATGTCCAACATCCACTTGCTTAGTACCAGTACATATTGTCCACTTTGCAGAGGGCAAACATGTCAACAGCACATGCATCCTGCCTACATATAATCTAGATGGCAGTATCTTATCTTGCCTATATGTCATTATCACATATTCACAAAAGACTTTGCAAAAGTTCAGCCACACATCATATGTTAGCTGTACCAAAATAGACCAAAAGAAGTTAGCATGACACGGCAGGTCACTAGGAGTTGTTGGTATTAGTTGGTCCTATGCTAAATCAATTTGCTTCCTGCAGGTCACTGTCGACAACGCAACTGTCATCAACGATCGCCTTCGAAGGCTTCCTCATCAACCTCCCTTTCTTGGTCAGGATTGCCATCACCATTTCCTTCTGAGTCGGAATCATCACCATCTTCACCATCTTCATCGCCTTCATGGAAGTTGTTTCCATCATCATCTCTTTCATCAATGTTCTCACCGTTGCGCCTGTTATCAACTGAGTGGGAGCATCCATGTGGGGAACCAACAGTCTGCAAAATCAGTAAAATCTCCATGATGATGTGCAAACCATGTGCACCTACATAGTTACTACCCAGCCAACAAAGCAAAGGGGCAGCAACAGAAGGATTACATAGTCCATAATATAAAGAATAGATAGATCAGAAATATTATTATTTCTGTCAACTAAAACTGGTTGGACCAATCAAAGGAAAAATTAATAAGTGAAATAAATCAGTATATATGATACTTTTTTGTCAACTCAACCTAGTTGTACTATGAGCTGTTAAGAAATATGAAGATGGACCTAGCAGAGTAATGTTTTACTTGATCTTTGAACACAGTACTACTTGATGCTTAAGGAGCTGACCAAATGAACTAAACGGTATTTGCCAAGCAAAACTGAGGGGAATTAGACAAGTCAAATTGATCTTGGCTACCTTACCATGAACTTAAATTTAAGGTTACCATTTCTAATCAACAAGAAGCCACCTTTTCACTGCTGCAACTCAAATTGGTATTTTGGCACCAAACAATATGAATTCTCTAGATGAAATATCCTCCAGATACAAAACATAAATTGTACAAGCATTCAGTAAAATTTGTAACCATTTGATGAAGCGCATCAATACTTTCTAGAAGCCGCAACAACTCTGCAGGTGGTTCTCTTCCAAATCAAAATACATTGCCTATAATTAAAAAGGCACATGAGTATTACATTCAAATGCATGCATAGAAGTATTACCCAAATCAAAACATGTTATTTGCTAGAAGCAATGAAAAAATTATTACCATGATCAACGCACGATTAACACTATTTTCTTCAAAGAGTATCCCATTAGTCTCTTTCAGCTGCTCATTTTCTTTGAGCACCCTATCATAATCAGTAGGATTGATTGGCTTAAAACCTACTGATTTACTATGTACTAGAACAATTGCCTTGTCCACAGCACCATCGCCTATTGGAACATGCCCATGCTTCATCCCGTTTCCTACAATGTGCAGCGCCTTTCCATCCAATTCTTGTGAATTCTCATTTGAAACTAGCTCTATGTAGTCATCCTAAAATAAGCAGAAAATCATGACATATGAAAAATAAGCAAATTTTGAATTCATGTTGTAGGAATGAGTATATACTCTAACAATGCCGATGTGCACATAATCAAATAAGCATTATATGATCGAACTACTACATTTGTAAGATATTTTCTAAGAATTAAACTGATTTGTTGCTACGACATTTACATTGGAGATAATCAAGTAAATAATGCAAACCATACCAAGCATTTTTTCGCTTTCTGGCTGGGGATGGGAACATCCCTTCCAGTGCTATCTACAGTTTTGAATCCAGATTTCATTACAGTGTATGTATTTAAAGTGCCACTCTTCTCGGGACTGAAACTATGTTCCTACAAGAACAGAAACATCAAATTATGCAAGGGAAAACTTTGTAGAGGCTAATGGTTTAATTAGGCATGACACAAGGATTTTTATACCAGGAGTTGTTGTGCCTTGGAGAAATTCCTTGAAACTCATCTGTTTTGAGCATTATCTTCAGAACTCATGCAACAATATTGGGCTACCTTTCTCTTTCTCTTGTACTCATCACTAGTCCAGTATTTGCAGAACCATGCCCAAGCTGATTTACTACACCATTCCAACCGACAAGTTAGGTACTGTTCTTCTGTAAGTTCAATTGTGCGTGCTCGTGTATCATCGCATGTATCTTCCCTTTTGTGAAAGTACATTTTGACAGCCTCCAGCCGGAGTTGGTACACCATATTGCTTACTCTTCTCACTAGATATGCTTCTAAAATTTTGTCAGCAGTAACCCTATGTCGCGGATGAACTGTAAACAATTTCTGCATATGTAGGACAAGGCGAAGTAAGATAATCAGATAGGTATACATGTGAGCAAAATATTAGAATCCATAAAATTAGAAGTTAGATAGATTACTAACCCAGAACTCCTGCTTTACTCTTCTAGCATAACAACATTACCCTGCTCATCATATACCTTGATAATGCCTGGGTCCTCCCGTTTCAGGATAGCTCCCACTTGTGAGGGATACTTGAGGCCTTTAGGGTTATAAGCAACATATTTGAATTGACTATTACAAAGAAATTCATATGTTAATTGTACATATTCATGATTCCAATTAGTAGCAGAATGAAAAGACTATGGTACTACACAAAAATGAGCTCATTTGCACTTACCGATGACCTTTAGGTGCAAGCTCCACCCTCCCAATGCGTAGGGCCATTTCAATTCTGTCCAAGACATCTTTGCCCTCCCTTTTTTTGGAGCATCCCCAAGGACTCGCTTGGAACCAATAATCACATGGGACTTACCACCATCGCTAGCACCATTTAGTTGAGAGTTGACACCATTGCTAGCACCATTCAGTTGAGTGTTGACACCATGGCTAGCACCATTTGCACTATTCCTCTCAAAGTGTACACAATCAGCTCCAACCATTGTGGAGTTAACACCACCATCAGCAACCATTATGGAGTTAACACCATCAGCACTACTCCTTCCTGAGCTCTCAGTATGAGCTCCAGCCCTTCTAGTGTTAACTCTTTTGAACTTACCACCATCAGCAATGCTCCTCTTAGATCTCCCAGCATGATCTCCCTTGCTTTTGTTGGATTGAACACCTTGATTTCCCTTGGTTCTGTTGGACTAAATACCACCATCACTAAACCTTATTTGATTGCTCCCACCCCTTGCTGCACCCTGCTTGCTCATAAGCTTTTTGTGCTGAAGCAAGTGCATCTCCTGCATTATCATCAGCAAAGCGGTAAGTACATTGTATATCGTATGCACAAAAGGATATATTTTCAGGAATATGCAACAACACATGTAAAGGACATTTTTTGCACATAACATGGATTATGCAGCAACACATGCAAAGGATGCATCAGCACAAATCATCTTTAGTTCCAGAAGGTACACAAGTTGTTAAAGGCATACAATAGCAGTTACAACAAGAAAGTAAACTAAAAATATTCTATAATCATTTGGATCATAAGCTGGATGTTCAAGCATCTCATCATGATCTTCATCATGATCATCTTCATCTTCATCTTCTTCGTATGTATCATCCAATATTTCTTCACCATCACCTTCAATATTCAATTTTGATAAAAATTCCAAATCCTTAGGATCAATTATCTCATCTGAAACAACAGGAGTTCTATTATCTAGCTCAATATCCAAATCAATGACAAATGTGCCTTCCAATCCCTCCTCTTGAAAAAATGAAACTTCTTGTACTAGCCCAATGGGAGGGTTTGAGTCATCACTATTGTCATCTGGGGAAAACATAGCCATATGGAGTAACCTGATATGTAACCCACCACTCCTGTAGATCTGCTCTACTCTTACAGGCATAAGATAAATAATACACTTGTTTAACTTGACTTGCTATACCAAATGGTTCGAAAACAGAAAACCTAGCAACATGCTTAATTTTCACCAAACCCAACTTTTCAGTACGCCTAGTTCAATTTGGTGTTGGATCAAACCAATCACAATCAAGCAAAACCATCTCTAGTTGCAAACTCCCTTCCCATTTTATTTTTATGATATCCTTAATAACACCATAATACTCCATCTCATTGGTGTCATCAAAGACACAAGAAACACAAACATCACTATTAATTGTAGCTAATCCTGATTTAGTTCTCTCATGTTCCTTTGAATGAATCTGTACCCATTCACATCATAGCACCCATAGCTTGTTACTCTTCTACGAAAACCATAAGATAGATGACATAATGCAGTATCAATGCCAGCTGTCTGCATGCACTGCAAATTAGTGATAGTTTGATATGATAGTTTTAGTTAGAAACAAAATGTTACAGCACTTAATATGAAAGGTTTTAGTTAGATTATTTTTTCTTTGAACCAATCAAAGAAATTAGGCCCACGCTTTCCTCGGCTACTCTTCCACCTATTTAACCTCAAATCCCTGAGCTATTTAGGTGTTGGTCTATTTCTGCTCTTCCATTATTCCTTCTCAAATTTACTAGGAAGAGCAAAGTAAGTTAGAATACAGCCACTAATAATATTTATAGAAAATAGATTATAGTTTGGAGGAAAAAAGTGTATATTACTTGAAGTGTTCATCCATCTCCGGCATGTTTGTCAAAACATATAGGAATGCAGCCTCATATTCTTCAGTTGAGAGCGCACGAACACCCCGAGGGCTAATGCACCGGCCAGGGTATTGAAAGATTTGAAGGTTGCATGAACTTTCAAAAGTACAAGTACCATCATCATATCGAGGAATTTTGTTTCTAACTGATTGGACATGGGGCTTAAAATAAAGAGAGAGGTGATTTGTGGCTTCCTCAACTAATTCAGCCTCAACGATACAACCCTCAACATGAGCCCTATTCCGTACGTTTTTCCTAAGCTGTTGGATTTTCCTCTCAGATGGATAGTTCCAACGGGCTTGGATAGGACCTCCTAGTCTAGCCTCATAAGGAAGATGAACAATCAGATGTTGCATAGAATTGAAGAAACCTAGAGGAAATATCTTCTCCATTTTGCAAATAAGAACAACAATTTGCTGTTCTAGTGAGTATATGGTGTCATGGTTCAGCTCTTTGGCACACAACTACCTATAGAAAAAGCTTAGCTCCGCCAAACATATCCATATATTTTCTGGAAGGAAACCACGGAATGCAACAGGAAGTAAGCGTTCCATGAAAATGTGATAATCATGGCTTTTTAGCCCAAAGATCTTCCTTGAAGTCAAGTTCACACCTCTTCTAATGTTAGCTGCATAGCCATCGGGAAACTTGAGTTCTTGAAACCACTTAAGGATTATTGGCTTGTCATTCTTATCAATGCAAAATGGGGACCTGGGCTTGTCCCATTTTTCATTTGGCCTTAACTTCAAATATAATGAGGGATGGTTGCAAATTTGAGCTAGATCTCTTCGAGTGTGACGGAACCACCTCAGATTAGCTTGATCAAAGCACGGTTAAGTCGCCTGACACGCGACACTCATGCCTTAATCAAGTTAACTCGAAGTGCTGTCGGATTTCGTCCGATTTAACCACTTAACAGGACCGAGTTTAGCAAACTCACACGAAGGTGAGTGGTTCCAGAGAATACAACAGATCCACCAAAAGATTAGCAAGTTGTTACACACTTGGTTGTAAATCAGAGTTTAACAAGTTCTGAAGAAAACAACAGAAGATAAAAACAAGCGGAAGCTACTCGTCGGGGTCGGATGTCCCTGGTGAGACCAGCCAGGACATCAGCGATCCCATTCCCCGTCGTCCGAGGAGGGATCCCACTCAACCGTCCAACCCGGAGGGAGTTGGGACGGCCAAGTGCCAACAGGAGCAAGCTCAGGAGCTGCGACTTCACCTGAAAAGAAAGCCACAAACAAGGCTGAGCTTCTAAGCTCAACAAGACTTAACCGACCGGTGGTAAAACTACTCCACCACTTCTAGATATGCAAGGCTCTTTGGCTGAGGGGTTTGTTTGCCAAAAGCACTATGTAGATCCTTATTTTCAAAGTTTTAACTCAGATTCTAAGTTCATTAACCGGTCTAAGTAGGCAACTTACTCTAAGCAAACATAGATCCAACCTTGGGTATATAAAACATCATCAAGACCATGTCATCATCAGATTCCTTTATTACTCAGTGTAGCATAGCGATAAAGCAGTCTCAAACTGTGAGAGGCAGACAAATCGATTCGAGTTCTTTAACCATGCATGGTGAACCTAACCTCACGACATCCGCGCACCACCGAGTGTCGCTTCCTGTGTCGACCTTCCCCATCAATTCCCTAACCCATGTCGGGCCCATTTCCTTTGGTGCAAGGTTCCACAGACCCGGCCTCTGCCGTTCTGTGACCACACTTGCCACCACGTGCGGCCGCAGGGGAACTCCGTTCCAAGGACAATGGGATGACCACTCACGTCTAGGTTCAATCAGGTACTAGGCTTCCCCATCCCATACTAAGTATGAGGTTAGTACTTTCAAACACTTGATCATGAACACCACCACTGTCGGGCCTTAACAGATTCCATAGACAGACAGGGCGATCAGCCGACCACCAAATGAGTTAACCAAAATCCTGCCACGTCCATCGTCCTTATAGTTGTAACAGAAGGAGAAACAACCAACTCCTATAACTCGCGAGTGACAGGAAATCACTCGACTTTTACCGATTCCTATTTTAGCATAGCAACTACTCGGTCCAACAAACTAGTGTTCAGATCAAAGGAACTACGTCATGCATCTACGGTTGCAAACAACTCCTATACGTAAATGCACAAACATGATGAAGAAGGCATGTGCAAGCTTAGGAATTTGGGGTTCATGCTCTGGGGCTTGCCTTCAAGAGAGGAGGAAGGGAACTGGTCTTCTGCTGGGGTGACTTCGGCTTCTGGGAGCGGTAGCTCGGCTACAGCTCCATCTTCGGACGCCGGGTACAGCTCGTAGACGCCATCAGCGAGGTGCAACTCTACACGAATGCAATGCAGGAGTTAGTGTTTTAGATGGTTAATTCAACAACACTTGCAGTTAAAGCTCGGACACTGGTAGCAAGGCTACAGAAAAGGTGGGGAGAGATTACTTTAGTTGGTGGAAAGCAAGATCAAAGGGTCGGATGGGGTAAACTTATGATCTGACCCTTAGACTAGAGGAATAGCTGTGCTGGGGGTCCTCAGACTTAACACAGAGGAGTCCTCGATTTTTACACATATACCCTCGGGTCAAGGAAAAGGATACAGCCGAGTCCTCGGGCGAGGCGAAAAAGGGTCGGCGAACCAGACAGGGTCGGGCGAGACAGAAAAAGGGGTCGGGCGAAACAGATAGGGTCGGGCGAGACGGAAAAAGGGTAGGGCGAACAGATAGGGTCGGGCGAGACGGAAAAGGGGTCGGGCAAACAGACAGGGTCGGGCGAGACGGAAAAGGGGTCGGGCGAACAGATAGGGTCGGGCGAGATGGAAAAAGGGGTCGGGCGAACAGATAGGGTCGGGCGAGATGGAAAAGGGGTCGGGCGAACAGATAGGGTCGGGCGAGATGGAAAAAGGGGTTGGGCGAACAGATAGGGTCGGGCGAGACGGAAAAGGAGTCGGACGAACAGATAGGGTCGGGCGAGACGGAAAAGAGGTCGGTAGCTTACCTTCAGTTTATAGCTGAAGCTTTGGGGTCGGGAAGGAGCAGACTTGGGCAGAAGGACTAAAGCACTAAGACTTGGGCAGCGGCGATGTCCGGCGGTACTCCGGCGGCGGCGGAGCTTCTTGTGAGCAGCAAGGAAGCTCTAACACTGCGCGGAGGAGCAGGCGGCTGGGTGGATTGGGAGGTGCGGGTGTTGAGCGGAGAAGGGGAACTCTCAAGAGGTTCAGCGGGATTTGCTCAAGTGCTCGCAGAGTAGGGGCGGTGAAACGGCAAGGGCGAAGGAACTCCAGTGGGACTCCGGCATCCCCTTTTATAGCTGCGCGGGAGAGAGAGAGAGTTGGAGCAGCACGAAGACTAGGAAGAAAAGGATGGAGTGCGCTGCCATGGCAGCGATTGAGCGGCGAGGGGCGGCGGAACAGGGCTTCGGAGATAGCGTCTTCGGCCATTCGGCACTGGAGACAAGGCGGCGCAGGCGCAGTTTTACCGGTGGTTGAGGTTTGGCGGCGGTGGGCATCGTCGTGCGGCGGATCTGATGGGTGTGACAGGGGGAACGGTGCTATAAGCGAGGTTGCACAGGTGAAAAGACAGGCGGGCTGCGGCTGCGCGGGCGAGCACGAAACAGCGGCATTGCCGGGGCATGCCACTGGCAAGGCGGAAAAGGGGCTGTCGCGGCTGGGGTCGGGGTTGGCGATGGAGGAATCGTCGCGTAGCGCAGTCGGGGCGGCGCAACTGTGGAGAGGCGGCGGAAAAGCGGAAGGCGTCGGGCCTTGCAGCAGGAGATCCGGCGAGGTGATGATGGGCGCGAGCAGCGAGGCAGCTTGGACGCAGCAGGCGGCAAGCTCTGCCACAGTGGCGTCGGAGCACCAAGGCACGGTCGGCGAGGGCGCGAGCGAGATGGGGCACTACAGAAAGGGTGGCAGAGGGGCTTCCGCTACGATTGGGGAGGAGGGCACGGGAATCCATCCGGTCGCAGCCGGCGACTGGGCGGAGCGGCGGGGGTCGGAGGAGTTGAGCCACGCGGCGAAGAAGCTCTGGAGCGGGCATGCTACTCGAGTGCGTCTGCATCGGGAGATTCGGGGGAAAAGATTGCGGGTCCACCCGTCAGTCTCGGTTGTTACCCAGCTCCAAGATTGAAAAGGGGCACTGCCTTGGGGAACTCAGAAGGGACCGATGGAAAGGGGTCGAGTTCTCAGGGGTCTCGACCAGGACTGGAGGTTGAGCACTTAAGCTCAGAGGAGCTGAGTCAGTGGGATTAGGGACTCGGATCAAGATCAACTCGGATGATTTGACCACGGTCGTCACACCGAGCCTTAGCATTATCTTTAGTCTTCTCACGTACATCAAAGCATGTATACCATATAGCTTCACCCATGTTTTTCTCATTATGCATAACATAAATGTTGTGTTGTAGCAACAATTTATGAAAGTATGGAAGTTGCCAAAAGCAACTAAGATGTGTCCAATTGTGCAATATACCAAAGTTATTTGTATCAACCACCGATATGTTAATTTGGGCTAGACCTTCCTCCCCTGACAAATGTCTTGGAGGCTCATCATGCACCACTGTGTTCTTTCTAAATGCATTAGCTTGAGATCTGAATTCATGGTCTGTAGGTAAGAAGCGCCTATGGCAATCAAACCAGCATGCTTTGTGACCATTATGTAGTCGGAATGCTTTACTATCACACAAGCAAACTGAGCACGCAAGCCTACCATGAGTGCTCCATCCAGAAAAGTTACCATAAGAAGGAAAATCATGGATCGACCATAGATAGGCTACACGCATGTTAAAGTTCTTCTTGATTGAAGCATCTTGAGTTTTAATACCACCCCACAAGCTCAACAGTTCATCGACTAAAGGTTGCATGAATGTGGTTAGTTTCTTTCAGGGATGTTTAGGACCCGGCACTACAAGGGCAAGGAATATGTACTCTGATTTCATGATTGTACTAGGAGGAAGATTTAATAGAGTAACAAAAACTGGCCAGTATGAATAGGAAGCTGCATTTATACTAAAGGGTGTAAAACCATCTGTTGCCATAGCAAGGCGCACATTCCTAGGGTCCCTATGAAAATCTGGGAAGTCTTTGTCAAACTGTTTCTATGCTTCCCCATCACATGGGTGCAACATCTTACCAGATCTGGACTACTTGTGAGACTGCATCAGCTTTGCTGTCCTTTCA
The DNA here is from genome assembly GCF_005286985.2 of Setaria viridis. NCBI lineage: Eukaryota > Viridiplantae > Streptophyta > Magnoliopsida > Poales > Poaceae > Setaria > Setaria viridis. Next base: position 10,477,841 of record NC_048268.2, read on the forward strand.
TGTGCATACAATCTTTGTAATCTATCTATGATGGGAAGGTACCGCAAGACTTTACGTGGGACTCTACTTTGGCCTTCCTTATAGCGTGAGGTACCACAAACATCACACTTGTCTTTATTTTTATTGTCCTTATAGTAAGCATGCAGTTGTTATAGTAGACATCAATTTTTTACGTATGACATACCTAGACCCTCCAATAATTTCTTTGACTGGTAAAAGTCCTTGGGAACCTTATATTCGGGAGGTAGCAGTTCGTTGATTAGCTCTAAGTTTGCTTCAAAGTGTGCAATTGACATATTGTACTGTGATTTCAAAGCTAGAAAACGTGCCACGGCAGAAAGAGATGAGTGTGTTGTGTTCTCATGGACCAGTTGATCATCACTAGCAACCATCCTATAAAAGGCCCGGGATGAGGGTGTGAGCTCATCGTCACTTGTAGGTTCATGGTTAACACCTAGGTCAACTAACATATCATCCATGTGATCAGCTTCCTCAGAACTCTCATCACTTCCAACTTCAACATGACTCTCTCCATGTGATGTCCATATTTTGTAGTCATCCCTAAACCCATGTTTACACAAGTGCATCTCTACATCAAACCTTTTATGCCTAGCATAGTTTCGACACAAGGCACACGGGCACTTGATGGTGTCATTTTTAACCAGACTCAACATGGAGAATGCACAGTCTAGAAAGTTGTTTGTGATTTCAATCCACTCATGAGAAGGAGGCTGCCCACGAGACCAAACACTATACATCCATTCACGGTCTGCCATTATTCTTGTTCTATTTTTAAAATAAAATATGTTTTAATGTCACAACAATCTGACACAAATAATAATCACAGAACAAATAGGCAACTAATACTTGCTGCTATTCAATAAAAATGCATTAGTCAACCGATACTTACTGCTATTCAATAGGAAAGATCTGCAGTTCGTGGGAGAGGGAAGCAGTGCCTTCTTCAATTGTCCTCGAATCTGATCAGCAAGGTCCCTGGTGTACAGTGTGGTGTCACATGTTCCTCTCCTCAATCCAGTTAGTCTTGATGCATGACAGAGCAAACAGATGATTGGCTTCTCACACACAGGGACCCTTGAAAAAAGTGTGAGCGAGGAAATCAGATTTAAACATCTCTAGTTCACCCTTTTGCTTACCCAGCTACCCAAGGATTCAAACCTATTTTTGGAATAAAAAACTAATCCAGCCTCTATCAACAGAAATCAATTAAGAATATATCTCATGTGGACTTTATTTTTTCTCACATCGCAGGGAGCAAGATGAACAAACTAATTTAAGGAAAAAGAAGAAGTGTACGTATCAAGCAAGAAGCAAGCAAGGCAGCTAGGGGGTCCTAACCACAGCCCAGCTGCGAGCACCACCGCGGCGGCGGCCACAGCACTGAGGCATCCCCTCACTGTGTCACCAGTGATGGGCCCATCTTCTGGTACCACTGCGCACTCCACATCACCGGAGGGATGGCCAGATGCCTCGTAGATGCCTTGGGTGGTGGATGTGAGGATGGAGGATGGACAAGATTTGGTAAATCTGAGGTCGACGAGCGTGTATGGAGAGACAGAGCACCTGCTAGTCAGATTTGGAGGAGTCTGGTCGAGTTGGTGCCAATAGGAAGGGGAGGGGGCGGCGGCGGGAGTGGGAGGGGGAGGGGGTGGTGGCGAGAGTGTGGGAGGGGGAGGGTGTCGGGAGGAAGGGGAGGGGGGCAGCGGCGGGAGTGGGAGGAGGAGGGGGCGGTGGTGCCGGGAGGGAGGGGAGGGGGTGGCGGGAGGTAGCATTTCTTCTTATCCAGATAGGTACGCGTGGGATTGGTGAATTTTTGGCTCCATTGGGCGGGAGTGCGATGCGGTAGGCTCGCTTGTGGGCACGTTGCATTCTTTGGGTGATGGAAAATTTGCTCGCGGCAGCATTTTGGCGTTGACAAGGAAGAGAGTAGAACAAGAAGCTAGTATGATCAGGATCCCTCAACCTGCTTGTACATGCCACCAAAGTGTTTAGAGTTAAACTAGAATAAATTCTATTCATACATGTTGTCATACACAGTCTGTTTATGTATAGTTTAAATAGTCTGTATCCGCAGCAGATGAGAAAGATGCACCCAAACAAAGTAAACTAAACAGTATTTGCATGCTTTTGTTGGCATGTGGCCTAGCAAGATTGAGTTTACGTATTAGAGAATAATTCATTATCTTCTCACTGGTGTATTTGTTTCTTTAATTGTATGATTCAAATTTAGCCCATTAGTGGCCCAAACAGGTGATATTGTGCATCTGGTTGCTCCATCGTGTAGTCATCTTTCGATGTCCGGATGCAATAGACTATCATTAGTGATTACGTCAGTCATGTCACAAATCTCACCACCGTTCCCTTCATGAGTGTCGTGTGCCCCTCGATGAGGGCACAAACAGCTTCCTAGTACTAGGTGATTGCACGTACGGTGAGGTACCAACTGCACCTAAGTGGATGACTGCAGGTGCAAAGATGTGTGCTGATGGGCATGGAATCGGAGGGTGGAGAAGTGGAGGACATGCACACAATTTGAGGTCATCGAGCAACAACAAAGGGTAGTGGATATATATGTTACATTGAGTCAGGGTGTATATACTTACGAGACAATGACCTCGTAGCTATTAATCAAGATCACCACCTAAGAGTTTAAGACAAACTTGTCATACTAACATACAAATGCATGTATCATAAGAAATATCTCACCAATACAATGGGCAATTAGCTTGTTGGTCTAGAATATATATAAGAAAATATTAAATTTACTTGGCGGCTCAATAGAAACCGCCAAGAAAATGAATTATTTTCTTGGCGGCTCATTAAAGAATGGCCAAGGAAATACCTTGTTTACTTGGCAGCTGATGACAACAGCCAAGTAAATGCATGCTTTTCTTGGCGATTCCTAAAAACAGCCAAGGAAACCCATCCTTTTCTTGGCGGTTCGTGGAAACAGCCAAGAAAACCCATCTTTTTCTTGGCGGTTTGTCAAAACAGCCAAGTTAATCCATTCTTGGCTTGGCGGCTTGCATAAACAGCCAAGGAAACCCACATTTTTGTTGGCGGTTTATAATAATAGCCAAGGAATTACATTCTCTCGGCGGTTTTCTGCCACTGGCAAGGAAACGTTATATTCCTTGGCGGCTCAATTTTGACAGCCAAGTAAAATCTTGACTGCCAAGGCAAATCCAGTTTGGTGTACTGAAAGCAACAAAATCAAAAAGCCTGAGATCAAACTCATACTTACTTGATCAGGTATTGAGTTTCATAACCATACCAATTTCAAAAGGTGTAAACGCCCGTTGAACTTGGTTCAGTAAAAGTGCTAAACTTTGTGGCTCAATGAAGCACACTCCCTCCTCAACTTGAAAAAAAAACTGAAACTCGACCGTAAACCGGATGCCTAATGAATGAAGGTCCTGTCCTAAAGAAAATGGCACACGCGAATCTGTAAAGCGCGACAAAGTCATTGATGCCTTGGATATATACTCAACTTGAGTTGCATTCTCCGCTCCACATACGTGAAACTCTTCCTTGTCGGTGATATAGAGGGAAAACAGTACTGAAACACTAGCAGTACAAAACCTCGTCAGCATATAACCACATACTGGACGTGTGTTGGCAATTTTTCTGCCACACGCCAAGCTGAGCCCTATGGCTAGACAATGCAGATTATTACTAGCAACTTGTCGCAAATTTATCACTAGCAACTTGTAGCCAAACTATATACTGTTTCACCCGAAAGATATTAAGCTTTTGGCGCACGAAGCTTAAGTAATGACTTTATGACTCAATGATGCAACCATATGTCATGCAAGCCTTCGAGATATATACATGAAGTTGTAGAACATCAGCAGTCATCGAGCAAGGAAACAATATATGGAAGAAGCAACTGGACTGTGCAGACATGAAGATCCCTATATATATAATGCAATACATGCATTTTAACTAAGTTACTTGTGAATTGCATACAGGGTATATGTTGGCATCTTTTCCTCCACAAACCAAAGCAAGGACCTAGGGCTAGACAATGCAAATGTGTAGTAACTTGTAGCTAGCTAATTGAATAGAACCCAGACATATATGTGCCGCTTGTTTATCAGATTATACTGTTGCATTGCTCATCATTAAGCTAGTGTCACCGGTCACCCTGAATGTGGCACAGATAATGTCACACACGTCACCCTATATGGTTTTTCAATTTATAATTTGGTAAAGTAGAAAGCGGCATTTTGACGTCACATATGATCTATCATGATTGGTTTCAGATAAGTTGCTGGTATTTTAATCCTTTTTGCTCTGATCTGATCTTCCTTGACCTTTTGGACGAACTACTAGTGCATTGTGCATATAACTGGACGTATGGTACCATAACCTTAGATATTCTGAGCTTGAGGCTTGGTTAACAAAAGTTGTTTGCAGTTCAAATCAATTAATGTCACATGGAAACAAAAGGAAATCTCAAGTCGGTAGCAAATTTGCATGCATGTTGCGTGGTCGATCTTCAGTACAACCTGCAATGGATCTAGCATTAGGGCTGGTCAGGCAGCAACGGAGTTACAATGAACCCACGAGCAGTAGATATTGCATTGCAAAGCTGCTTAATTAGCATGCATCAGCTTCCCTCCAATGATGGGGAAGTTTTCAGCAGTTTGCTCTAACTATCAGATCACTCCACAGACCCATGACTGAACTCATTACTGTTTTGCTGATCTAAAGGATGTGCAACTGTATATATATGCTCCTGCTTTTATAGACAGTTCAAGACACCACTACAGCCATGTAAATACTTAAACCTTGTTGGGGGGACAACCCAGTGCATCCTGGACACACACAAAACCCTATGCATCAACCAATCACTCTGCCATAAAGCTGGAGCAGCAAGAATCATTCATCAAGGCACACAACACCAACTCCAAGCACTTTCTCAAACAAATATATGCCTCGAACACAAATAAGTTCTGTCGGTGTAATGCCCTAGATCTTAATTGATTACCCAGCCATGCATGGGTTACATGCATACCTGTCAATCACCGGCTCACTGCTCGCATAACAGCATTTGTTAATCCACGAAGGTCAAATGCTGCCTCCAAGCACATATATGTACACGGCCATCGAACACGGTAGGGTAACATGCTCATTTCACTCGTAAAGTTCAAAACTGCGTGGTAACCCTGTGTTTACACCAGGTAAAATTCACAACTCATAAACTCACCAGAATTTTGCATAAACTTCATACTAGATAGGGAGCAATTATGTCCACCTTGAGTTTGTATCTAGTACTTGTACTTCTAATTCAAGTCTGTCTATATCTAAACGGGAACATCCTACAAACTGAAGTATATCATCAGGCAACCTTGAATAGTAGAAGTGGACCAACAGCATGCATAAAACTGAAGTGATATGATGGTATTCAAATTCTAAAATTTCAGCAGACGAGACTTACAAACGAAGTTAGACTTTTGCCACCGACACGCGCATACATGTGTACACCATCTGGAATTAAAACTAATTTGGAATTTTCTTGTCACATGGTACATGTACGTTGCATTGTTTACAGTCTCACACACACGCGGACACACCACCGTCCCAGATGCCGAGAAGGAGGTAGCTGGCTAACCTGCAGGTCAACCCCTTGTTCCTCCATGCATGAACGCAATTTAAGCTCTGATGCATCAACAACTTTATGGAGCTTTTGACCGCCACTGGATTCTAAACCACGCAATTGATTGATCGATCAGGGAGAGTGTGAGGCTCATGTGACGCATCTTGATTCTTGAGGCCAGAGATGAGCAATTGCTTACAACAAATAATAAAAGGAGACATGGCGTTGATTACAATATGTGGGATCATGGGTTACACACACAACAACAGAGACCACCAACATGGGCTTGTGTTACATTGTAGGGATCCTCCTAGGCACCGTCAAATGTATAAGAATTGCTAGCTGGGGGCACACTTATGGCTGACATCGGCTTTTGCTATCATGCAAACATCAGTGGTTCTAGTGAATGTTGAAGAGTTTTCATTTTCTAGTATATATTACTGACCCGAAACATTGATCTTCAGGTTCAAATCTCTCAAAACTCAAGTTTGAAGTTTGAAATTTTCAAGACAAATGTTTGAGTTTGGACTTACTAGTGAATGTTTGAATTACAATTTGAAAAGTACTGAAAAATTTGTTATTTCCTGTGCGAGGATTAAGCAAAAAAAATCAGTTCCAAAATTTAAGCTACTGGGTATATGATTCACTTTGTTGGAATTTCTGGTATTATTTCCTACTTAGACACAATTAGATCTTCAAACAGAGGACATACTAATTGAGAAAGCTTTCCATGTGCATGTGTCTAGGATCTTGGATCTTTGGGTACTAGTACAAAACTCTGACTGCCACGTTATAGGTCAATCGAAAAAAGTACTATGTGGAAAGGGAATTCCTTCCCCAACGGTTAGGAAGCTTGGGTCAGACTTTGATTCTAGGACTGGTACTTTTGCATAATGATTTGAAAGGAAATGGGAATAATCACTTCCAAATTTCATGAAATATAATGCATTACACCAGCACAATACCCTAGTCTTTGTCACTAGTAGAAAAAATTGAATGCTGCACACATATAGTTAGTTAGTTATTTACTCAGAAAAGGACGATTTTATCTAGACCATGCATTATAAACTAGCGCATCGTTTAAGCAAAATTAATCCAGCAGAAAAAGGTAAGCATAAATAATTTCTTTAGTTTGATTCTAATCTTGTACCTTTCAATTCAATGTAGAAATCTTAACATTCGCCTAAATTTCAAAAACAATGTGATTTCTATATATTGGTTTTTATCAAAACCTGGTTAGACGCGAAATTTAGTTTTCACACCTTGAATTATTAATTACCAGAGAACAGAGCTGTGCCGTTGTGCTGTGAAATTTTGCTGGCTAGAGAATGTTTAACCAACTCAAGTGATGGGTGATATAGCTGTTTGTATGTAATAGAACTTTGGTTCACAAAAGTACATGACAGTATCCTCTTGTAATGCATCGTCATATAATGTCATTCACCTTCTGAGAAGAAAGAGGAACAGTAAAATACTCTCCGATAAATGAAGAAAATTGTTAACCATGTAATATATTCTCAGATAAAAATCATGGATATTATGTTGACCAAACATGGGCTATGTAAATTTTTTTTATGATGGAGCAATTCATGCATCTTCATATTCTATTGCATTTGTCTCTTGAACAAATGACTGGAACATGACCTACTGGAAAACAGTTGCAGACAGTGTGGTCCATAAGCCCAACAAAAAGATAACAACCTAACATATCTCCAGCAGAGGCTTATAATATGTCAGGCTCAACGGGCTGAAAGAGTCTACGGCCCAACCCAACTTGTGATATTACAGGCCCACATTCATATGGGCCTCTCAGATGTGAGCACAACAAGGTCTCAAAAAAAACAGATGTGAGTACAACAGAAACTGAAAACTCTTCCAGGAAAAACAGAAACAGGAAACTTATCTGTTCATTTTGTGCCCGTGCACTTTCCACGTTCAGAATTTAAACCAATCAAAGAAAGAAATACCGTTTACAAGCTTTACACTTGTCACGCCTATAAAAAACATTACCATCAAAACCACAGCGTTTATTTACGTATAAGATAAATTACTCTCATTTAATTTCTTAGGATCTAATCATGAAGTATACTACCAACATCACCAATTATGGGTGTGTTTGGTTGGTTGTATCATTTGATTCATGTATGAAATGATTCAAAATAATAATGATCCTTTTGTTTGGTTGGGTGATCCAACTCATCCAGGATGAAGCCGTCTCACTTAGTACATTATTCTACTAATTAGAGTGAACCATATGGTACAAGTAAATTGGTTGAACCACCCCATCTAGGATTATCCATGCATGCATCATGTGATACATGCAACCAAACACATACTATATGTGTGCTCCTACTACGTAGCAAGAGATTCCGAGGGAGATCGGCGTGGAAGGATGGATGGACCATCTCACTATTCACCCTCATTAATAGAACCATTAATCAGGGCCCTCCGATCTTCGATCTGTGATTGAGATGGGCCGTTTGTCTTGTTGCCCGAGGACCCTTTTCATAGGTCGCTTTACGCATTCACTCGCTCCTTGCTACTCCCCAGCTGTCCCAAATTCAAAGCAGGAGATGAAGACGCTGATGCGCTCATTGTATCTTTTTCTAGGATATATACAATGCTTATGCTTTTCTATTTTTTCAATCGCAAATATGAATATATTTTCTATTTTTTTCAATGGCAAATGCGAATCTACCTTAGTTGGACAAGATTGGCACTACTAGATTCGTTTCCACTCCATCTTTCAGTAAGCAAGCATGCAGTTTCACAATTCTTTCTTTTATTTCAACCATTTCAAACTTAGATTACAAAGTAATTTTTTGCGTTTTGAGTTTGGAAGTTTGAAAATAATACAAGTCATGTTACATATATATATATATAAAAAAATAAAAACAATCATCAATATTGTGTTTTCGACACCATGTCAAATTGTCAATATATACAGAAGTATAGAAGTAGGATATCGGTTTTACAAAAGCTTACTTTCCATTTAGGACGAGAAAAAAACGAAATGATTGAACCCGATGATCATGATTTTCGTTGCACAAGGAAACGGACGGGGTACCAGATGAGTATGAATTGAAGAAGCGCGGTACCACCACCACTGCAGGTCTGCAGCAGCAAGGAAGACGCTTTCATTCGTTGCCCCTGCCTGCCCGCCGGCCGCGGTTTTCCAAATCAGCTCCTCCTCGTTTGTTTCCGTTCCAACCGCAAAAGTCGGCAGCTCGTCAATGCCCCATCTCCCTTCTTTCAGGCCCATTCCCCCCTTTCCCAGACGCAAATGCAGTGCCTGCTGCTGCTGACTGACTTCCGGGCATAAATTTCCGTGGGCCCCAACAGGCCCGCCTAGGGAGAAAATATCATGATGCACACCCACCCTGCCTGGTGCCTGCTGTGTGAGAAAATATCAGCTACCTCGCTCTCCCATGGTAGTAGGAGGAATGAGAAACCTTAAACCAGTGCCGGCCAGGCCAGGCACCAAATTTGAGTCGCACGCTGAATGATTACAAATCTCAGATTTGTGGTTGTGATTTGTGAAGAGAGGATTCAGGAGTTGAGTCACATCTTGTTGAGAGTTGGCAATTAACTCGGGCCTCTCGTATAAACTCGCAATTGAATCTCAAAAAGGCGGTGAGGAAATTCGCCCTCTCGAAAAATAAATTAATATTGCAATTTCCTGATTACCATGCGAGTTTTAGAGTTTTATTCGGGTTCACGGGGTGCTGTTCGCAAACTTCTCTGTTTTTCATAAACATTTTGGACCCAAAACTTTGACGATAATTATCTTAGTTCTCACATTTAAGTGGGTTTGCATAAATTTGCGGTTTGCTCATCGTTGTCATGAATAGTACGTTGTGGGAGCTGATCTAGTGGATCGGAACGCACTGTCCTGTGGTTAGCATTGAGGGTGACCGACCGGCCAAACATGAGAACTCCCAAAAGAAGAGCAACTTTTGCAGGCCACAAAAAGCAATCAATTTTACATTGAAGAAGCTCCCATGTTATGCTAGGTACTAGCAGTACTAGGCTACTGGTACCAACTAAAAGAAACCAGATGTGAACGTGAGGAAAAACTTAAAAGGCACTAACAGAAAAAGATTCATTCACATCCTAATTATTGCTTTTACATGACTATGTTTTGGAGAAAGAATACGCCAATCAAAATTTATCCTAGCCCTTGTTTACTTCCCAAGTTGGGAGGTGCCAAATTGGCATTTTGCCATAAATGCGACACTGTAGCGTTTCGTTTGTATTTGTGAATTATTGTCCAAATATTGACTAATTAGGCTCAAAAGATTCGTCTCGCAAAGTACAACAAAACTGTGCAATTAGTTTTTGATTTCGTCTACATTTAGTACTCCATGCATGTACCACAAGTTTGATGTGATGGGGAATCTTCTTTTTGCATAGTATCAAAGTTGGGAGTTTGGAGGGAAGTAAACAAGGGGCTAATTGATTTGTTCCTAGTTCTTGGAGCACTAACAATATCATAGTTTAAATTTTTTTATAAAAAAAAGCTGATCCTTACTCAGTTGTCTTGGCCCTAGGAGCAAGAGAAACATGACACGCCAGAGAGAGAGAGTACATTGCAGGACCACAAGAGAAAAGGGTGGCCTCAACTCCTCGAGGGCTTTGTTAGCTTGCACATTGATGCTCTCTTCCTCACATATACAAAAGCTATCACTCCCATACATTTAGTTTGGTTGTCCCCACCACTGTGCTGTGTTGTTTTAAGTGTAAGAACCCACCACTGTCCTTGATGATTGGAGAAAAGAAGGCAGGGGATGGAGCAGTGAGCACATGAAAAGGGCCAATCCTTTCCTTGGCCCTTATTTATTCCCTTGGAAAGTTTGTCCAGCATCCACCATGACCATAACAATGCAAGGGGGTGGCCCCCTGGGCCATGCAAAGGTTAGGCTCACTTGTTCACATGGACATATGCATGGAATGAAGGCACCTTCACCCCAAGCTTTAGGTTATTCCAAAGCCTCACTAATTGGTTTTGGAACATCATGCTTAGCCACTAACTAACTTTTACTCCTCTTCTAGATATAGAGGAGTGCTTTCCTTTTTAGCAAAAAATGGTATAATTTTGCCTCAGTATACCATAAAAAATGACAAACAAAATCATGTTTAGAAAAGCATTTATTTTTTTGTAGTACTCATAATGTATTTGAATTTTTCATTTGGATCCTGAAACTTCAGTTTTGTTTGGTCTTTTGTCCTTGTTACCTATATGTTACTTATGAATGGCCATCCGCTCTCTTGAGTGGCATAAAAAAGATGGTTTGGGCCGATAACAAGGGATCATGGACTTGTTTAGTTATGTTATTAGATTTAAAGGCTGCTTAATTAAAGTTCTTATTCGATCCACATCCCAACCATCCTTTTTCTCTCCATCACCTAATAGTAATAAATAGATGGACTTAAGTAGTACAACCAAGAAACTTGTGGTACCAACAAAAACTGAAGTTAGAGCTTCAATGAGGTAGGAGGACAGGTTTGAAGACTTGGAGGACCACTGATACAACTGCAATGTAATTATTGGAAATGAAAGCTGTGATGCATGTACAATTAAATAAGTTGACATTTTTATGGGCTACATAAGTTGTTCCAAAATTAGTCGGTAAAATCCATTTGGCTGTGATACTGATTTTATTCTTGCAAATTAGTTTCTGTAATTTAGGTTATTCAAGTAATAACATCCCATCAGAAGGTGCCCATCTCATCAGTCATCCTTTTTCCGAATAGGATATCCTTCAGGTACCATAAAAAAATTGGCACCTTCAGACAGGATTATTTTTATCTTTTGCACTCATGTAGGGGTAGTTACTGAAAAGACTTAAGGGGCAAGAAAGCAGAGGGGATGGAAGACAAAAGCAGTTGCAGATATCATTTTACCCTACATATCAGGACGACATGCCCCCTTGTGAACACCTCAGTAGATTTACCTGTCAGATGATGGTGCTTTCTGCTTTCCACCATCACTTTGGATCAGGCTTTCCACCAGCAACTTTTCACTTGTGAAAACTTCAGGTTCCTTTTACGCACATAAAGGATAAAGCAATATCAGATAAGGCAGCAGCCATCAGTAGAGCAAACTCAACAAAAGCAGGCATACCTAGCAAACTCAACAGAACTGATGTTTTCCATGCTAAAAGATGCTAAAAGATGACTAGTAGTACTACATTCTAAGTAGTAGTAGTGCTTAGTACTGCAAGCTAGCAGTGCAACCTTTTGGGCCTTCTAGGTGCATTTGTTTTGAGGTATCCAAAAGGAGCTTTAGGGGAGAGCACAGCAGCCCAGCCTTTTGGAAAGCACACCTCCCCACTACATGTCCTTTCTACTCCATTGTCCCTGGCCTTTTGAGATAAACCCTTTGAAACATTGCAGGGGAATGATTGGCCTTCCCTACCCTTATTGATGCATCAAATTCCCAAGGAAAATTCTCCTCAAAAGCAGCCACTCCCCCTCTCTCAGAGTGATTGTGAGTGGAGTCCATTTAGGTGCCAAAGGAGTTCTACTTATTTAGGCATCCTGCCAAAAGCTTCTTTTCCTTGTTGCCACCTCTTTATCAAAGTTGAGGTGACTTTTTAATTTGTTGTTGCTTCAAGCATGACCTACAACTATGCAAAGGGAGCAGCACTATGAGCAAAGGAAAGTGGCATATACACAAGCAGCAATTGGATGCCTGAGTTTGCCCCAGGAGTTAACAATGCCCAATAATGGAGTGGAAATATTATTTAGTTTATTGTTCTGGATAGCTTCCGGTGAAGTTAATTCATGCATAGATTTTGCCCACAACTTCAGTTTTCAGGTGAGCTGGTTTATGGATGAAAATTGGCAGCCTTAACGTCGTAAAAGAGTTAGAAAATAATTCCAGAATGCAGTTAAAAAGTTAAAGCTATAGCTTTGGGCGTAGATTTGCAAAACATTAATCCGTGTTATAAGTGGAGACAAAGATTATTTACCTTTTCACCTCCAATAAAGCGTGATATATTATTCCATAAGTGGACAATATTCTTGGAATAAAATCTTATTGCAGTTTACTTTTTGCTCAGCAATTTCTTGCCACTAATAACTCAATTTTCAGGCAAACGAAATTCCAGAATAAAAGCAGAAAAAAATATGTACAGAGAACTTTAACAGTCAAATATCAGGGTACAACCATACCCACCAAGATGTAATTCGAGATTTACACGCACAATAGTGTTTTATCAGTTTTTTATTTGTAAACCTATGACAGAAGCACACCCGAAGGCACAACATTGTATATGGACTTCCAGCGCATTGTCCTTGAATTTGTTCACCTCATTAATTTGATAAGATAATGAATTGTTTGCACTTGCAACCCTTCCTCACGATACGCGTCGAATAAACCAAAAGAATAATCCACTAGCTGCCGACAAGAGATAGTTGGACTAACCAATATGGTTACTTGAAGAGCGACATCGTGATGAGCTTTTAGCTTTGTTTCTAAACAAAGAACAAGAGGAGCATGATGGGGAGAGAGACTATGGGAGGGCACCTTTTTGGGCCTAGTCACGGGATCATGGGTTCTTGAATTCGGACAGATGAGGCAAGCATGGTCTTTTGGGGGGTCAGAAAGGGACTCATAAGATAATGCTATTGCCACTAGGTTGTCTCAATTTGGTAGAGGGGAAAAGGCAGGGATGTGATGAGTTTGGGATCATGCTAGCTTTTGCAAAATTCAAAGCAGGAAACACGTACACCGCCGAATTATATATGTGTAAAGATTGTGCATGTATGGGTTCTTAGTGCCTGGCTTAAATTATCCTTCTTTTATTTTCTTTGGCCAACTTTGTGTAACTTTTGTAATTTCTGGCTTGTCTTATACGGAGTATGATTTTACGAAGAAAATGCCCAATCAAACGAAGAAAGATTGTTATGTTCTTTTTGTAACGGTGAGTTATAGATTGGCTCAATCAGTGAGCAAGTGGGTTACATATATTTTGGCGACAGTAAGCAAGTGGGTTACGTAGAATGGCTCATATGCATAACTGTCTTGTCCTTCCCCCTAGGCTAGTCCCAGTGCAAGGTTTCATTGCATTGTTTCCAAGGATGCTATATCATCCCATGAGGTGTATTCTCATAAATGAAATAGGGAGTCCCAGTGTACAGTTTCATTTCACGATTTCATAGGATGCCCATGACATTTAGTTGTGAGGCATGTGATTGGATATGGTTAGATAAAATGAAACTCTATAGCCCCCAATGCAAGTTTCAATAGGTTTCATAGTCTTGGAAACAATGTATACACAGTTTCATCGTGATGAAACCCCCTCCCCCTCTCACTTTATAACTATCATACCATGTCATCACATATGCTGATGTGTCACTGTATTTAATGTGCATGAAACCTCTATGAAACTCCCATTAGGATCAGCCTTCGTACAGAAACCGGAAGGCCGATGCCTATTGTAGACTAGCATTTTCAAAGTTTGACTAGCATTTTCAAACCCTTTTATGTCGTCGTGTCAAATTCCTCCCCAGCCATTTTCAGTTACGCACTCATTTTTAATCAATTTTAATTAATATAATTATTCAAGCGAACGCTTTGCCACGGTTACGTTAGCATGTGTACATAACAAATAGCACCCATGAGCCGCGCAAAAAAAAAGATTTTATTACTAAACTGAATTGAAAATTTTCCGTGCGCCCGCTTTCCGAGGGGATTTCGGGGGATCTTGATGGATTAATTCCGACGCGACGCGGCGCGGCTCAAATATTTCTCATTGCAAGATTTCATATCTGTGTTTTCAAGAATGCCACGTGAAGGAGAGAGCATTTAGTTTAGGAATGAAATAGATCAAACAATATATTGTTTTATCTTTTGTTGTTTCCAAAACTACATGCAAGATACAAGTTGTGTTGGAAATAATGTACACATAATTTCATCCCCACAAAACTAGTTTTTTATCTCACTTCATAAATAATATGTCATAAATAATATATCATGTAATTAAAATTGCCTACATGTTGTCCATAAAATTTTCACTGAGAATGGCGTGAAGAGCGCCACGTGAGGCAATGGCCGGTGGGCCAAGCACCGGATGAGACATGCACCTTTAATTTGTCCTCGTAGCAAGCTGCTTGTGTTTGTGATCGATGTGGCTGCTGTGCACTCCACTCCACTCCATGAATCCGACCTAGTAGCTAGCTTGCACATTCGCGTCACCCGTACACGCCGAGTTGGTAATTTTAATTTATTTGCAAGTCAGCAATGGATGAACCGGTGGTGAGGTGGTTTAGGTTCTGAAGAAGTTTGTCTAACGTTCTTTTCATCATCATCGGAAGAAGCAGCTGCAGCAGCTTGTCTAATGTGTTGTGTGAATCTTTACGCAGTGTTTTGTAGGTGAAAAAAACCAATAATACTGCACAATCGCAATAGTTGACATTAAGTCATAGTTTGTGATTTTGGTGATTGAGTGACACATAGTCATTAGGACTAATGCTTTGTCTCGCATCTACCTTGTAGGTTTTCTAGGTCCCAAGAATGCAAAACAAATCATAGCAAGGTCCAAATGATAGTATTCTTGACATCCAAGTTATGATATTCGAGTATCCAAGTCATGGTATTCGAGTATCCAAGCTATGGTATTTAATTAACCAGGCCTTGATTGTTGGAGTTATGAGCTCGGCAGTCTACCAAGAGGTCACCCAAGTGGTTAATTTGTAGGTGAGGGCGATTATGAGACCAAGAATTCGAAGTTGATCACGAGAACACGAAGGGGACACGACAGATTTAGACAGGTTCGGACCTCCAGAGAGTAATACCCTACGTCCTGTATTTTGGTGGATTGTATTGCTCAAGATTGATTTGATGATATGTTGTTCGTTGCCCTCAGGGGGCGCCCCTGGCCGCCTTATATAGTCTGACGTCCAAGAGTTATAAGTCGGTTTGAATCTAATCTACTCGGTATTACATGGAAGGTAATCTAAGTCGGATTACAATACGCGTCCCATGGTATCCGGGTAGATTTGAACAGTCTAGTTGCCTTGATGTGTACTCCAAGTAACTTCATGTCCTCGGCCCGTACGCCCTGGTCGAACGGGCCCACTAGTTAGGTCCGGCCAGCATCCTAGTCTGTGGGGACCTATAGGATACCCATATCCCTCAAGCCCCCAAGCAATGTGTCGGTGAACAGGAACTTGAGGTCGTCACGGCGAAGCTTGAATTTAGGTCGGCTGAAGTTGTGATAACGTCATGGTGATGGAGAGGTTGCGCAGTGCTCAAAAAGGAAAGAAAATCCGAGCGAGCGAGGGCCAACACATAAAGCGAGGACGAGCGCCGAGTTGATGGACGCTGACGTCCCGTAGGTTGAAGTGATGGGTGCGGAGGGTGTCGCGAGATGCACTCCGTAGGAGTAGCCCCCGAGCATTAAAGCAATTAGGATAATCAGTTCAATGGTCAAAAAAGGAGTTGTCTCTTTGAAGCAATCTTCAGTGCCTGGGCACGGAGACAGGCACAGCCACGGAAGCATGCCGACCAAAAATCCGCGCCCAAGTCTCTTGGAGATAAAGATTGAAGCGATGATAGGTAGACAACAAAAGGTCCTTGTTCATAGGGTTGCCGCTGCATCAGAGGAGCTGCATAGGAATACTATTTTGTCATGGTAGCTGCACGGGATACTGCTCCGTTAGAGCAGTTATATGAGAGCACTGCTCCGTCAGTACTTGAATATAAGGCTGGCCACCACGTGAGTACTGTAGAGTCACATTGGTGTTAGGGAGGGGGGCTCTGTCGTGCGTCTTCATATGCTTACTGTGTCGTCTTGGAGGGTAGCCGGCGGCCCGGCTATAAATAGACCTGCCCTTCGTCTTGGAGGGTCATGGCTCGAGTTATAGTGCTTGTTGGCTTGAAGCTTATAGTGTTTGATAAGAGTAGCGTCCACCAATACTCCTGATGCTAGAAGAATTCTCGTGAAGAATGCCCAGGTGCTCCTTTCCTTCGAAGTCTCTGCGATCGAGTCAGGAGGTAACGATGCTAGAAGAATCCTCACGAGGAGGTTGTATCGTGAACCCTCCCAACTTTGTCTAGGACCCCGGCAAGGAAGCTTGAAGCACAGCTTTCTTTGTATTGCACTTTTTTCTTTTTCTACGTTGTAGCTTCTTATCCTAGAATGTTGTCTATCCTGGAGCTATTCGCACACGCTTTGTGATATGTAATGCCGGAAATTTGATTTTAGAAAACCTATCTTTGCATCTGTTTCTGGTGTTTTATGAGGTCGCGGAGGCATGCTGTTTTGAGACTGGAATGCTGATCCCTGGGGTTGTGAACTGGTCGTACCGCGGAGGCTAGCCGAGTACATTTAGGCGGCCAGCCCCCGAGGCTGAGGGTTGACAAGACTGCGAAGGTGTGCCAAGTAGAGATAAGCATCCAGCCACCGAGGGTGAGGACTGGCGAAGCTGTGGAGGCGCACCGAGTAGATTTGGGCATCCAGCCCTTGAGGGTGAGGACTGGCGGAGCCACGGAGGCGTTCCAAGTAGATTTGGGTGCCCAGCCCCCGAGAGTGAGGACTGGCAGGGCCGTGGAGGCGCGCCAAGTAGAAATAGGTGCCCAGCCTCTGAGGCTGAGGAGTGGCAGGGCTGCGGGAGCACACCGAGTAGAAATAGGCACCCAGACCCCGAGGGTGAGGACTGGCAGGGCCGCGGAGGCACGCCGAGTAGAAATAGGCGCCCAACTTCCGAGGGTGAGGACTGGCGGAGCCACGGAGGCGCGCCAAGTAGATTTGGGTGTCCAACCCCCGAGGGTGAGGACTAGCAGAGCCGTGATGGCGTGCCGAGTAGAAATAGACGCCCAGCCCTCGAGGGTGAGGACTGGCAGGGCCGCGGAGGTGCACCAAGTAGATTTGGGCGCCAAGCCCCCGACGGTGAGGACTGGCAGGGTCGCGGAGGCACGCTAAGTAGATTTGAGCATCTAGCCCTTAAAAACATAACATAAATCTCGCAAAATCCATCAGGCGCACATGGCGTTAACAGAAGGATCTGAAAATTTCACCTGGCACGTTGCGCAGCACTAATGGAAGGGCCCGCGATTTCTGTTCATAATTGACGCCGTCATCTCCTTTAAAAGTGCGAGGGGCGCAGGACCGTTGCCATTCTTATCTTCAACCTCTCATAGCGCCACCACCTCGAGCTCATTGAGTACTCCGTCGTCGCATTCGCGAACCCTATGTTGCGCCACCACATTCCCTAATCCTCTCGCACACGCGCCACCACCGCCACCTGAGCTGCTGCGCCGCCATCACCCGAGCCGCTGTGTAACTTTATGCGCAACAAACCCTAGTGCTTTTTAGATCCAAACCACAAGTTTGCAAAGCAATGGCGCAACCCAATGCTCCATCTCCGTCCTCGGTGTGGATGAAGAGCGTGATGATGCATGAGCGGATCCAGGCCCTCGTCGACGTGGGCTCCTTGGTCTGCAAGAGCTGCTCGAGTGGAAGCCCACCGTCGGTCAGGAGTTCCAGTCCGAGGACACAGACGTGGTGGTCTTCGTGCCGTTCTTTCAGTGTGGATTTGGGATCCCCACTGGAGATTTCTTTCGCGGCCTCCTTCATTACTACAAGGTCGAGTTGGTACATCTTAACTCTAACTCGATCCTGGACATTTCTGTCTTCATTCATCTGTGCGAAGCATTCTTAGGCATCCCCTGCACTTCAATCTATGGCACCGCCATCTTTATCAGTTGAAGCCCATAAAAACTAAGGATAGGAAAGATAGCGTTATTGGCGGGGGGGGGGGGGGGGGGGGCTGGATTCTCACTGCATCCCAAGAAGGTGCATGAATATTTTGACCTTCAGTTGAAGGATTTGCACAAGGGGTGGCATGCCAAGTGGTTTCTTATTGCCAATCAGAAGCTCGAGGTGCTGCCGTGTACTGGTTTTGGGCTTGTGTCAGTGGCCAAGTGGCAGAACCAGCTGACCTCGGAGGAACAGGTCCAAGTCAAATGAGTTGCTGGTGAAGATCACGAACCTGAAGACGCAGGGACTGATGCCTGTAGCTACTGGCATCAACTTCTGTCAGAGGGACATTCAGCCAATTAAATACCGAGTACATTCATCTTACGAGTACTCGGGATTGGATGATCCAACTCGGGAGGTTGCTGGTGAAGTTTTCGATGATGAAGTTTTTCGCCGAGTGTCCAGGCTGTTCAAGGGCGAGGTCAGCAACCAGGACACCCCTAAGGCCTTTTCGTTGAGGAGGACATCGCCTACCCCGGTAAGATCGTACTCAACTTTGTTTTGATGTAATGTGTAGCTTATTTGCAATCTTGCTGACTTGAAACCATGACTTGAACTTAGGGAGAGCCCTGCGTTTTTTTGTCTCCCACCGTTGCCTGGCGGGTCTCAAGTAGCACCTCCCACGGTATGTTCGGTTGACGTGCCAGTCGCACCACCGCCCAGTCTTGCATTTGACTTTGACTCTTCTCTTGGACCTGCCGTTAGTGCGGCCGGTGAGGACGACAAAGGTCAAGACGCAAGTCAGAAGACCTAGCAGACTGTTCGCAAGTGGCCCCTTTCCAAGGCATCCCAGCCGACTGGGAAGAAGAAGCTTGCCGGCAGGAAGAAGGCCGCGGCGAGTACTGCTACTGCTACTAGGTCGGGCGACGAGGCAGCATCCGACGCGCTGAACCCGACTGTGTAGGACAAGGAGCTAGAGCTTAGGGAAACCACCAGGGCTGACACGGCGTGTCTCAAGGAGGCATTGAAGGAGAAGATGCACGACATCTCTAGTAGAGATACGCCCGCTCCGCCATAGCAGCTGTGCCCGAAGATGCGCTTTAGGAAAAAGAGTACTCTGTAAGTGTCACCGCCCTTTGTAATTTCTATGCTTATGACAGTAGTCTGATTTTTGCCTGGGTTGCTTGCTATGGTGACAATACAGAGCTGGCCAACGTTCTGATAACAGCAGCGCTCAGCTGAACATGTGCTCAACCCAGACTGAGGCCACCAGCGGTTGCACTATCAAACAGTCGCCGGTTGCGGAGGTTGGGACTGGCAGGTGTGACCTGACTGAAGGGGTTGTGCCAACTCCAGCGCTGCAACAAGTTGAGGTCGATGCTAAAGCCGTTGACGATAGCATGGCCGGCCCCGGGCTTACCAAGGAGACAGAAGAGGAGATCGAGGTTGAGGAGGAGGCCCATGAGGACACCGAGGTTGAGGACGCGGCTAGGGAGGAGGACGTCGAGGTCAGGGACGCTGCTGGGGAGGAGGACGCCAAGGTCGAGGACGCGGCTGAGGAGGAGGAGGACGTCGGGGCCAATCTTCCACAAGGTGGGGCGCCATGAATGATCTGTTGCCCAACTTTCCCCCCTTGGGTGGAGCAGATGACCCTCATGCCTTTCTTTTCTCCGAGGCTGTGGCTGAGGATATAGCACAGCATCAGGCGGCTCTTGCTAGGCTGCTGGAGTCGGGTTCCAAGATCACCGAGATGCTGCGCGTAAGTGCACCGACCACTTGTAGGACTTATATTTGGGATCCGATTTCTTTTGCAGAGCTCTGATTGTGTGAACTTTGCATAGGGTTTGGCTGAGCGCGGTAACAAGAGGATGGAGGTGGTCCTCCATGTTGAGTGCTTCGGCATGAAGGCAGCGCACTTGGAGCCCCGCGATTAGATCGAAGGGCATGGGTGGGCGTTTGCGAGAAAATCCTTCATGCTCTCGGGGAAGATGATGCCAGGACGGGATGTCATCGAGGTCGCAAAAGGATCTCTCAACCACCCCTACCTGGCGTGCCAACTGTCAAAGTTATGGGCCCGGCAGTCCACCAGGGGGTTACCCAAGTGGTTGATTTGTAGGTGAGGGCGATTACGAGATCAAGAACTCGAAGGTGATCGCGAGAACATGAAGGGGACACAAGAGATTTAGACAGGTTCAGGCCTCCGGAGAGTAATACCCTACATCCTGTATTTTGGTGGATTGTATTGCTCAAGATTGATCTGATGATCTATTGTTCATTGCCCTTAGGGAGCGCCCCTAGCCGCCTTATATAGTCTGGCGACCAAGAGTTACAAGTCGGTTTGAATATAATATATTCGGTATTACATTGAAGGTAATCTAAGTCGGATTACAATACACATCCCACGGTATCCGGGTAGATTTGGACAGTCTAGTTGTCTTGACGTGTACTCCAAGTAACTTCATATCCTCGGCCCGTATGCCATGGTCGGGCGGACCCACTTGTCAGGTCCGACCAGCATCCTAGTTAGTGGGGACCTATGGGTACCCATATCCCTCAATGATATCCAGGATTATTCTATGGTATTTTTAAGCATCCAAATGATAGAGAAAATTCAGAGAGAGAATAATTGTAGGCCATCCAAGTGACGGTATCTTTGGTGCCTGCATTGGATGAATTGGAATAAAAAATACACCATCAAATGTTTCGATGCCCCACCTGAGAAGCGTTGGAGAAACTATCGGAACAATTGGTA
The DNA here is from genome assembly GCF_005286985.2 of Setaria viridis. Lineage (NCBI taxonomy): Eukaryota > Viridiplantae > Streptophyta > Magnoliopsida > Poales > Poaceae > Setaria > Setaria viridis. Next base: position 10,498,923 of record NC_048268.2, read on the forward strand.
CAACAGGAAATTTAGGAAAAAATCTTGAGTGCACCGGATGATCCGATGGGGGTAATTTTACAAACGTCAGAGCAATCCACTAAGGAAACCTTATAGCACTAGATGTTCCGATGCCCTATGGAGTTGACCGTCGGACGAACCATATTTTCTTCGATAAGTTTCAGAGAGGTTTTGGGCAAAAATTCTTCAGCACCGGATGATCCAACGGCACCATCAGAGAAAGCGTCAGAGCAATGATGTCAAGGGATCCAATGGCTATGTGATGTGAACAGTGGCACCGGATGATCCAATGGGGGCATCGGATAAAGCGTCAGATGAATTCCTCTGGAACTTGTGCATAGGAAGCCAACGGCTAGTTGCACCGGATGTTCCGATGCAGGCTAAAAATAGACCATCAGAACATCCGATGGTATTTTTTCACTAGCTGTTAGAGCAACGGCTCTTTAAGACCTTGGGGCTATTTATACCCCCACCACTTGCCCATTTAGAGCTGCTGGAGTGTCTAGGGATGCATTGAAGACCAAGACTCATTAAGAACACATCCATGCAACCAAAAGTGATTAAGTGATCCATCAAAGGCTTAGCACAAGCTTAGGAGAGTGATTAGTGCTAGAATAGGCCTAGAGAGGAGTGAGTGCAAGGTGTGCGGACCTTGTGATTAGGTTCTAGAGTGAACCACCACTGTACAAGAGGTGTGCCAGCGCCTTGGAGCCTTGGTGGCTCGCCGACAAGTCTTCGACCCTCCGGCTTCGTGTGGAGCTACGTCGATGACCTTGTGCATGGAATGTGGAGATCCCTTTCCTTCATGGAGAAGCTCCTTAGTGAAGACGGCATCAAGGTGACCGAGGAACTTGGCGTGAGCCTTTGTGGCCGAGCCTTTTTGGCAAGTCAAGGGGCACCTTGGGAGAGACTTGGTGATCGGAAAGCAATACTCTTATGTGAGTGCTTTAACTACGTGGACTTGTGGTGGCTTAGTGCCTACCGGTACCTAGGGATAAATACTTGTGTCAAGAGTTTGCTTCCGATCATCTCCTCCTTACATTTCCGCATTTCATACTTGCAACTTGTGTGCCTTTACTTTCCTTAAGTAGTATCTTGATATTGGCTATAGGTTGCAAAACTTGTTTTGGAATAATGGTTTCATACTAGATCAACCATAGATTGCACATCTAGATAGCATGATCTAGTTTATGTTTTAATGCAACTAGTGGAAACTATAGGTTAAGGATTTTAAGTTGCCTAATTCACCTCTCCCCTCTTAAGGGGCTGTTTGGATACCAGTGGCTAAAGTTTAGCCCTGTCACATCGGATGTTCGGATGCTTATTAGGAGGACTAAACATGAGCTAATTATAAAACTGATTGCAGAACCCCTAGGCTAATTCACGAGACGAATCTATTAAGCGTAATTAATCCATCATTAGCAAATAGTTACTGTAGCACCACATTGTCAAATCATGGACTAATTAGGCTTAATAGATTCGTCTCACGAATTAGTCTCCATCTGTGTAATTAGTTTATAATTAGACTATGTTTAATATTCCTAATTAGTATCTAAACATCCGATATGACGGGGTTAAAGTTTAGCCCCTGGAACCAGACATCAAGTTATGAGCACCGATTCGTTTCAGTTGATTATTACATTATCATTACACACTCATCTGCCGACGACGAAATAACATAATACTAGTGGCATTTTTCATATTAAAAACGCTTTGCTGTCCTAACGCAATCGGGCGAATAATTGGCCGGTGTCATCAGTCGGCAGTATACTGGTAGCTCATACTACTAGTATGATGGTGAGGAAGCGACCGGCCTGGCTGGTGGCGCCGGTTGTATGAATCCCGGCAGGAGGGGTGCACCGGCTAGACAGTCCATCATGTCCCACGCGGCCCCCGTTTACTCTTGGTACTGTACGTCCCGGCCGTCCGTCGTCTCGGCCGCGCGCCCTGGCCTGGCCTGGCCTTCCGCGTGGTCTGCCCGCCGCCGCGTGTGTGATTGTGAACGAGAGCGAGCCTCCCGAACGCGTTTTCTTCACTCGCTCCTCCCCGGGCGTCCAATCACCGCGCCACAGCAAGTGCCTCGCGCCCGCCGGCCGCGCCCGCACCGCCACACGTGCTCCGACGACGCTGTTGGAGATGAGCACGGGTCCTGGTGCGTAGCGGGCAACAATTTGGCATGTGCGGCATCGCGGCGAGCTGCCGTGTTAATAGGCGAGCCGCCGCCAGCCAAGGAGCGCGCAGAGCATGGTGGTCGAGCGAGGCCGCGTCCTCCAATCCAAGCTTGCTCACGGCCGTTCCTTTCCTTTGGTTTCTGGGCATCGCGATGCCGGCCGGAAGTCAGCAGCATGCATGGATATATCCGGCGGGCGGAGACGCTCCTTTTTGTCATCACGGGTCCGTGGAAGGCCGGAGTCGCTGCCTCGGCGTAAGTAGAAAGCCGGGCGCGGCTATACATAGCCAGCGGCGGCAAATCTACGTTTGTCACCTTTTAATTAGCACGTTAGTCCACCACGTGCGTGCACACGGATTGGTGGACTACTTTCAGCCGAATAATTAGCAGAAGGTCCCGCTTTACCGATGCATGTAACAATTATTGGAAAGAAGATGCATGGTGCATGCAAGATTAGTGGAAAGAAAATACACGTGGAGAGAGCATGCATGCAAAAAAGATAAAAATGATGATGTGACGCACTTGCATGCAAATCTAAAAATAAAAAATTCATAACTCCTAAAACAAACATCCAAATTAAATTTTAGTTACACCATTATGTTTATTACGACAAGATCTTCAAAACAAGACACCACTCGACTATGTTTGGATAATATTTTTAAAAAATATTTTTTAACATATGGATTAATTAGATCTAACTAATGCGAACAAATACTTGAACACCACGAACAAATTTCTATTTTCTGGGAACAAAATTAAACATGATAAAAAAGGTACAACACGAACAAAAATATTGAACATCACGAACATTTGAGTAGTGCAGTGGTAGCTCTTGAATGTCTCACTTAGTGGGTCATGAGTTCGAATCTAATCTCTTACGCTATTTTTGCCGAATTTAACTGTGTATTGCGCCAGTTGAGGGAAATCTATACACATCGAACAAATTATATGAATTATACACGTCGAACAAATTATATAAACTTAAAAACAAAAATGTATAAACAAATTATAGAAACTCACATAATAATAATTTATAAATCTAGAATATTTTATATAAACTTATAGGACAAAAAGTTGTGCACATCCAACAAATTGCATGAACTCATAGAATAAAAGAATACTCCTAAACAAAACAATTTACTATCCAAAAGAAAATTAAAGGATAAAATAATATGAAACAAATATATTGTAATCACTAATAATAAATTAAAAAAGAAAAAAAAAGGAAGAGAAAAAAATATAATAATCAATAATAATAAATAAATACACCCGTTTTGGATGTGGGATGACATCATCAGTTTTATCTCTCTTGCATGCATGCACCAGCTCTTCCCACGCACGAAGTCATAGAATGCGACAGGTGGTGAAATTGCAACATATGCGATATATAGTATCCACCATGCTATTGGTTGGACTGTTTCCGCGTGACAGCATCGCAAAATCTGCATGCAAGAAAGATAGAATTGATAACATCACCCCATATATACTTATAGAACAAAACAGCCATACCCAAACAATTTATATACTTATAGAACAAAACAGCCATACACATCGAACAAATTATACAAAGTCATCGAACAAAAATGTATACTCCTTGAACAAATTATATGTACATACGAAACAAAGTAACTGTATACTATTTCAAATCCTATACCTACTGCTTGGAAGAGAGGTTCATTAGCACTAAAATCATGTGAGGGCTTGCAAAAAATAAAATAAAATAATAGATAAAGATAGAAAGGATAAAAAGTAGAATAAGTAATAAAAGAATAATAGAAAATACCATAGATAGGGAAGGAGAGGAAAACTAAATAAAATAAGATATTAAAGAAAGAATAGAACATAAAAAGAAAAACCTTATGTGACAAAACATAAAAAAAAAGATAAGAATTAAGAAACTATATTTGTAGAACAACTCGTACGAACTTATGATAAACAAAAATTAGAATACAAAATAATATATGATGGGAAGAAAATGAAGTCGACCAAAAAATAATGAAGAACAATAAAATGGAAGGGAGAAAAGAAACGGAAGAAAAAAATCACGTTGGCACAGGAAGAGAAAAATAACGGATAGAGAAAAGGAAAAAAAGGAAGGAAATGAATGGAAGAAAAAACACGTAAGAAAAAAAAGACGAAGGAAGAAAAAAACAACGAAGAAAATCAAACCGGCCGGGCGACGGGGTCTTTGTTTTGCCCATCCTGCCCTATCCTGCCCTTTTCGCTTTTATTGCTTTGGCGCCCATCCCGATTCCCCCATCCGTCGTCCAGGTCCAGACTCCAGCGCGTACGTCGCCGCCCGCGGCATATGCATATGCATATGCCAAACAAGAAACTAGTAACCCACCGCAAACCGCGTGCGGACGTACACGTGCGCGCGCCGCGCAGCCGTCCGGCGGCCACTGTATGCACGCACGCGGCCACCACGCATTTGCACCGGCTTCCTAACCGGCCGCGCGGCCGGCGCCAGCAGCCTGCGCACCCGTGTGCACGCGGATGCCTTGCCGCTGCCGGACTCTCTGCACTCCGCGGAGCACCGTCCCTGTCGCGTGTACGAGCTCTGGTTTCGTCGTCGGCCGATCTCGATTCAGAAAGGCAAATCGGTCGGGTATGCGTTATCCGATCCTCCCACCTCTAATACCTAAACGCACGCCTTTTCGCTCGACGAGGGTAGTGTACTGTTCCTCCACGACATGCCGCCTATCTTGCGTGGAAACGGACGGAACGACCTCCTTTTTTTCCCCTTATATGTAGGAGTACATACTTTTTGCCTTTTGTGGTTCCCGATCGAGATGCGGACCCTGATGATTACTGAATGCCTGGCTGGAGAATTGAAAACCGTGTCGAATGCGAATGCTAGAAGCATGCTAGCCGCGACGACAAGCTAGCGCTAAAAGGCCCCGCTACTTTTGCTCGTCGTCGAGTTACGTGCGCATGCAAAAGTCTCCGACTTTCGACCGGGCATATGCCGCACGCTTGCAACACGCGTGTTCCGGTGTTCAACTTATCCCTTTCCCACTTAAAAACCTTTCATGTTCCTAGTCTTGAGTTTCATAGCAGTTTTTTTCTGTTCAAGTAACAGAGAGAACAGTACCTTTGTTTCCCAGTTAAACGATCTATGTCTCCCACCCTTCCCATCATGCAACTTTAATTAGCAATACAACTTGCGACTACTATGTGTAGTTATACCCTCTAAAATGCCTGCTTTTACTCTTTATAGTGATTATATAAGCAAAAGTCCTCCATTTTTTTTCAACCAACCACCTAATGCTCTATATCCTTTCCCACCTAGCCCGGCAAAAATTTCTTTGGTGTCGTTGTCACAATTCCATATTTTCACAGTTACAAATAAGTACTTCCTCTCCCCGTAGGCAACTTTGACCAATGAACAAGAAATGTGCTAGCAGAACGACGACAACAAATGCACTATACATTCAGTGCCAAAATCTTGTACTGATGGTGTACACGTACGGTGCTAGCCAACAAAATTAGATATACAATAAACTGCAAGGTCTTATGCAAACGTCAACAAAACAGTAGTCGACATTGTTATGTGCCTTACACGAGCATCAAAGTCAACGCACTATATCGAGTGATGCAACATACTTAAACCCATACTTTGTCCACTCGTACAGCCCCGTTATTTCAACGAAATGTATTGCGTCGTTGAAATTCTTTTCCCGCCTCAACGAATCCGTTTCCCGCGTACTGCCAAAGACGACCTTCACAGTTTCACGGTATCATTGGCCTATTATTGCGCATATTTGCTGATGCAATGACCAATTTATTCGCCGGAGAGAGGGAGGGAGACCAGAGACCAATGCCAATCGATGAGGCAACAATGTGCATGAGGTCAGTCTCAATGATGTTTCATGTGAGTTTGATGAGCATTAAATTTGTTGCCATATCAGTAAAATTGCTAACTTGGCAAGGTCATTATGAGGGAGAGTTTCATCAAATGATAGAGGAGTTTCGTCTCCATGACACTCAGCAGGTACAGTTACCAAATTCTCAATCTTTAATAATAGTGTAATAAAACTATGCATTGAGACTGGCACGAGAAGATCTACTTATTACTTTTGCTATTCGTCGGGTCCCGCTGTAACTTATCCCTTACCCATCTAGCCAAGCCAAAAAATTCTTTGGTGCCCTTGTTCATAATTCCATATGTTCACAATTATTACAAATAAGTACTTCCTGATGGTTCCGTAGGCAACTTTGACCATTCAACTAATATGCTAGTAACAACTATAACAAATACAATACGTAGTGTCAAATGAAGTAATTCGCATGGAATTTTTTCTTAAACAATGCTTCTCATTACAAACTATAGGTGCATCAACCGTGCCTTAATTAATGGTTCGGTATTGATGTCTAACTAGCTAAGTGCATGGTCCAAGCCTTTTGCAAGGGATGAGATCTGCGTACGGTGCTAGCCGACAGAGTTATGATTTCCAAAATAAACCGTACACTACAACGACTAGTCATAAACACGTTTTTTTCATCATAAAATATGATTTATGACACAGGAGCGATGAAAACCTTTCATCATTAGTCGTGTGTTATAAACCGTAACTAGTGACGTTCCTTATTTGGGTGCGTCACTAAGATAATGATGAATGAAAATCTGTCCCACATATCGTTATAAACCTGTTTCAGAGGTTGTGCCACGTTGGACAAGAATCCAACGTGGCTCCGACATGCACTAGTGGAAATCGTAGCTTCGGTGACCAATAGTTTTCGTCAATGTGAAGGCCAAATTCGTCACAAAAGAAGTTTTGCGACGAATTTGTGATGAAATTCAGTCCGTCTAAAATGGAGCGTCAAGTTTGTACTTCCGTGACAAACTGCCCAAAAACATCATAGAACTGGTTCTATCCGTGATGAAAAATTTTCATCGCGGAACCATGTTTCATTCTATGACGGGTCATAAAAATGTCATTGATCTTTCAGATCCACGTGTCCCCGTCCATGCTGGCAGGTGACGTGGCGCCATCCACGCTGGCAAGTGACATGTCCCGGACACGCTAGCAGATGACGTGTCGGGCCGCACGTGTCGCAAAGAGGACAGCCACATGGCTAGCTAGCATAAGACCACATGTCGAGACGACGCAAGTCCACGTGTCATTATTCTATTCACCCACATGTCGCCGTCTCGTGTTGACATGTGTCGTCCTTTCAATTGGTCCACATGTCACTTTCTTAAGTGTCCACGTGTCATTTTTCTATGTGTCCACGTGTCGCTGTCCCATTTGTCCATGTGTCCTTTCCCGGTTTGCCCACATGTCATTTTCATATTTGTCTACATGTCATGTTCCCGTTTGTCCACGTGTCCTTTCCTGTTTGCTCATGCATCTTATTTCTATTGGTCCATGTGTCCTTTCCCGGTTTGTCCACGTGTCATCTTCCTATTGGTCCATATGTCTTTTTTTTTACGGTTCCATGTGTCTATTCGTTAGCGTTACACGTGCCATTTTACTATTGGTCCACGTGTCATTTCTGATGAGTCCAGGGTTTAGGGTTTGCAATTCTGTTTATGACGTGTTCTTTTCTATTTGGTCCACGTGTCAGTTACTGATTAGTACACGTATCAGTTTCTTATTGGACCACCACGTTCCGTTATCTACATGTTACATGTGTCCATATCATACAGGTCCACGTTCGTATAGAACCATTTCATCACAGACACCAAATGATACAACATAATTCATAGAAAGTTCACCACAATGTAGTTACAACCAAATAAGTTCATGACACCACCACAATTAGTTCATTGACAGTCCAGAACCACATAAGTTCATAACACAAGTACCAGAGGTCACGACGGAATAACAAGTGCTAACAACAGTTCCACACACATAGGATTAGGGCTGAGAAAAGATACCAAGGGCGTTCAGGTTCAAGATCTTCATAAGGATGAACTATCCAGGGGCTGAGAAGCGATACCAGGGGCATTTAGCAACAGGTTCTACTCGCATAGTTTCCATTGACGTCTAGAACATCAAAAAATGAACTATTAGTTTACTAATTATAGTAAAAAAAGGACTATATTCAACAATCTGGGAACAAAGGCAGATTGGATAACTGCTACTAAATAGTGTTAAAATAACACACCACTGAAAGCCAGTGCAGCCATGAATGTTAAAACTATGTGATGTAGCATGTACAGAGAAGTATTGGAGAAATAACAAAAGTCTTGAAGAAGGAATTGCTAAATGGTTTAAGAATCATGTAAGTTTGGCTGCATAAAGAGAAACCTAATGAACATGGATAGAATTGTAGGGAAACATGTATATTATATGGATGCAGGTGAAATGACCACGTAGAGATTCAATGCTGGTACGGACTTGTTGAGCATGGCAACCAACATAAATTAAAATTCAAAATATCGAGCAAATTAGCTAATTACTGGAAAAGCAAATAAGCATGTACAGGGACTTACAACTGCTTCTTCGTCAATTTGACCGTCAACCTATTCCTATAGTTTTTGTTCTTATTATGGATGCTTCTTCTTGTTCTGGACTTGATATACCAAAATGATGGTCCTGAGACATTCCGACTGGTCTCATCTCCACTATTATTTTCTGCAATTGGTGGCAATTCTTCCTGCACAATATTGTCATCATCAATATTGTTTTTTGCAACTGGTGGCAATTCTTCCTGCACATGCTTTTCACGTGGTCCTAATGTTTGCAGCCTTTTCAGTAACCTTGTTGAAGCTCAAGGAGTGACATCTGTTCACGGGATTGACCTCACCCTATTAGAATGTCTACCTCCAGGAGCCATGGCACCACTTGTTTTCTTCTTCTTCGCACAGACTTTCCTACACCCAGTCCGCACAGGGCCCTATAGATTTCAAAAAGAAGAAGTTGTAACCATGTGAACAAATTAAAAGAACTTCTAAGCATTGGAGATATGTAGTCCCTACATCGGAAATATCTAGTGCTCCTTCTAAGCATTGGAAATATCTAGTGCTCCTTCAAAGCATCCCTCACCCCCGGCCAAGATAGAAGATGCACCTCAATTGCTAGGGTTGTCAGCTCCTCTAAGTCTGTACCATCGGGCATGTTTGCTACTGCTTTTTTGCAGCAGCTTCAGCTGCAGCTGCAAGCCCAAGCAGCTAGAGCTGCTGCCCAGCTGAATAGCTGTTTGAGTACCTATAACTTAATCAATTATTACTTCATTTATATTGGATCCTGCTATCTTTTCTTAATTGATGCAACAATCGAAATGCTACTGTGTGGGCCAAGTTAAGAGCTGATGATAAACCTCACTTGTTTTGAAGGTTCTAACATGTGTAAACATATTTGAAGTATTAGTGACCTAGGTTGATTACATATTCATGACTGGAATTAGAATACAGACCCACTGCAACCTTCAACCCTGAACCATGGATGAATGTGTCACTACCAAGAACCCCAGAAGGTAGATGGATTTTGCATACCTCTTTCTACGGGGCGTCAACGTCTGACCATTGCTAATCGTCAGGGTAGCTGCTTGTTGAGGATGGTGAGGCTACTACAATGTGGCAGTCGTCGTCGACGTTGTAGCAGATCTGGTGTGATGGGCGTCATCAAAGGGTAGCAGATCCGGTGCGGCGATGGTCGTCGATGGGGTAGCAGATCCAGTGCAGCGGTTGTTGTCGATGGGGAAGCACAGTCAAAGGGGTAGCAGATCCGGTGCGGCGGTAGTGTCCGACGGGGAAGCAGATCCAATGTGGCGGTAGTAGCCGACGGGGAAGCAGCTCCAGTGCGCTCAGCAGTTTCGACGAGGTTGATGCTCCGATGCGGTGGCCTTCGGTGGAGCGTAGGGGTTGAGTGCCGGCGCGTTGGAGCCTGCTGGCGTAGAGTTGAAAGGCGAAAGTTGGAGGGGAAATGTGAGAGCTGGAGGCAGATCTGTGCAAAGGGATAGAGATATGGGGTGCGGGGGGAGATTGTCACATATACCCTTGATGGACGGGGTAGCGGTGTGTCTTTTGCTTGAGGGTACACGGAACATTTCGCGGGAAATGTTTTTGGCTTCGGCGGCAAAGTTGGCGCCTGGTAAAAATTTCGGACCGTGATGTCCAACTGACCCATGGACCCCACATGTTGGTGATCTTAGAATTCCTTAAGAAAAAAATGAGCCTACTGCTCCACGTGGTAGCACATAATTGGCTCAGAGGCATAAGAACTCATAAATAGTCCAACTTCTCTTTTTAATATGGAATTAAAACTTATAACTGGTATTTCTCCCTTATAGGAACTCCGAATTTGATGATTCTTTTTCCTAATTTTATCTAAATCACACTCTTCCATTTAGTTACTATTTCTAAGATCTTTTACATATCGCTTAGTTTCTTACACCTAAGCAGAAAAATAAACAAATGATTTTGCATAACAATTGCAAATATAACTTCATATTTTCTCATACTAAGGTAAATATGAGGTTGTGTCCAAATTTGAGGTGTATATGAGTTCAAAGTATTTTGAGCTATGCAAACTTGAAAGATTGACTTAAGTTATTGGAAACTATGTGGGAGACCAATGTATAGCCCCACTTTATTAAAACCATTTGAATTTTTTATGACAAGCTTATGGAACTAAAATATGTTGTTGTGTTAGTTTGTAGAATTTCCTAACAAAATTTAGATATTATTATAATTATTTTGTAGTAGCTTAGACTTGGATGGTTGAATTATCCATATCAAATAATTGAATTTTGCATCTATCTCTAGGACTTGGGCTATGATGGTATATATGAGCCTAAATATATTTCTTATGTAAATTTTTGAATCTTATTGGAGGCAGCTGTAGTTCAATTTGAAATACTTTTGAAAATGTGATAAAGACGATGAATGTTTCTGTTAGATGGGTCGAAAAACTTACCGTGGGCCTTTTCCTACTAAAGCCTGATTCCTCCTAGCCGTTCATCTGCACACCAACGATTCAAATCAACTATTCGATGCCATGGCCTCCGGCGGTTGCCATCCCGGTTCCTGTTCCTGTGCACATTCTTCGAGGAGCTGGTTGCCATCCCCGAGAGGCGCCAGTTGCCTTCCTAGGGAAGCCGGTTAAACTTCCCATGGAAGGCGAGCAAATCTTTATATAATTACCATTTCCCCCACCATTTACGTTGTCGCCAGTTCCACTACCATCTCGTCCCCGACGCGCGCGCCTCACACCTGCAGCACCACCAACACCATGAACCGATCCATCTCCCTCTCGACCCCCCGCCTCTCCCGGCTCCCCGTCATGCCGTTGTCTTTCCCCCACCGGCTCCCCCTCGTGCATCAAGCGATCCTCCAACGCGTCCTCCTCATTGTCGTGCTCCAGTGGAGGTTTCTCATCGTGCTCCCGCCACGCCGGCCGCAACTTCTTGGCGTCGTGCTACGATGAAGCCATCGACGTAGCGCGGTCATCCTGCTATAGCGGCAGCTCCGCGTCGGGATCGCGCTCCAATGCTGTTGACCTCAATCCGCCAGCTTCACCCATGGATGGTAGCTGCGGAGCCGCTAGGGCTCACCGGCCCGTTCCCAGCCTGCTCCGGTGGTGAGGGCGGCTTCCTCCACCCCCGCGCTCTTGTCGCCACACCGGAAGTTGACCTTTACGGTGAACCTTCCAGTTGGTGTGATCGACTCCGACTCCGAGTCCCAGACTGAGATGGACTCGTCTGATGATCGTCACCGTGGCTCATGCCCTTCTGCTAGGGCGACACTCTGCATGTCTTTTGCAACGCTGACAACACCTTTGCATGCCCCGTTTGCCCTGCCAAGAGGCACCGGTGGAGGATCCTGAATGAGGTCAAGGACCACGACGTGGGAATGGCAATGTCCGGGCCCCCGAGGAAGGACAACAAGAAGAAGTAGAGCCGCCACCACATCGTGGCCAGAACGAGGGGTGGATGTGTGCGAGCTGTGCTGCGCCCAACTGTGCCTCACTACTGTACCGTGTCATCGTCATCGTCATCGTCGTCGATTGCCATTGTGTGGCAACCTACCGCACTCCACGTGTGCTAATTAAGTTCACACGGGAGCTAATTTTAGTTGAAGTAGTACTATGTATATAGTTGCAGTGGGATGGCACTCTACCTGTGTTTATGTACTCGATCCAGATGTGGAACTTGTGCTCTATTCGTTTAATTGTTTGTTTTCGGTGTTTAATTTGTTCTATGTTTCCGTGTTTCTGCATTGTGGCGTGCGTCATTGTTCGATTACTTTGGTGATGGCGTCATCATCATCGGAGACCAAAGGACAATGCAACGGCACGTGCTGCTAGCGGGCCTCCACTGTGCTGATCAGAGGGGTCCGAATAGCTAGAGTACCCCACAAATTAGATGGGTAGGGCTTTGTTATGACGAAGGGGATCGGACCCAATGGCGACGATCCCAGACAACCACTTGTGGTTTGGTTGACCGAATCCCAGTCAAGCAAAGGCCAGCATGTCCCAGTCAGCCAACCACATGGTAGCGCGTGATTGGCTGAGAGGCATAAGAATGCGTAAATAGTCCATGTTTCTCATTTTAGTTCGACACTAAAACTTGTAACTGGTATTTCTCCCTCATAAGAACTCCAAATTTGATGATTCTTTTTCCTAATTTTATGTAAAATCACACTCTTCCATTTAATGGTGTTTGTTTGAAAGTTAGGTACTATTTTTAAGATATTTTACATATCGCTTAGTTTCTTACACCTAAGTAGAAAAATAAACAAATAATTTTGCATAACAATTGCAAATATAATTTCATATTTCTAATACTAAGGTAAATATGAGGTTGTGTCCAAATTTGAGGTCTATATAAGTTCAAAAGTATTTTGAGCTATGCAAACGTGTTAGATGTGCCGAAAAACTTACCCTGGGCCTATTTCTACTGAAGCTTGATTCCTTCTAGCCGTTCATATGCACATTGACAATTCAAATCGACTATTAGATGCCACGGCCTCCGGTAGGTTGCCATCCTGTCACAGATGAAGGTGTAGTTTGTAGGTCTTCAAATCCCCATTCGTACTCGGTGACAGGCAGATCCCAGTTGATGATACCGGGGAGGTGTCCTGGTGTCCCCGATGCCTTAGTAGGAGACATCTACAAGCCCCCCCTTTCCTTGTCGCCACTAGTACACTGTGCAGGCGTGCAGCGTGGAGGCCTCCTCCAGCGGTTCCAATCCGGCCACTCCCTCATCCGCCCTCCAAGAAGTAAGTACCTCTTCCCCAACCATAAAAATCTGATTCCATAGATAGATCTAAATTTAGTCACATGAAATTAGTTTTTCATATGTTAGTTTTGAATAGAAGTTTGGATCGATGGATTGAAGTTGGATAACTAATGGGAGAAAATTCACACCTTCCTACACCCATGGAGTGGAGCAATTCATGGAGTTTGTTAAGCAACGATTCACCGAACACATCCATATACCTTGCCCATGCACCCGATGTCTTAACTAGAGTGAATTGGCTCAGACTGAGGTTCATGAGCACCTTTTCTATTTGGAATATCAGCTTCATATACAATGTGGACTCATCATGGGGAATCTGCAAATGCTGCGATTTGAGTTTTCAGAGCAGGTGCATGGACATGAATCTGATTATGGGTTTGGGTTTGAAGAAAATGAATCTAACCATGATGATGGGATCGATGTGGATGAGCAAGACAATAATGATGAAGAAATGCAAGATCTGAAGATGATAACAGAATTGTACACAGCCGTAGAGGAGAATGGACAGGAGCCAAAGTTTACTAGAGTGCTCCAATATTTGAAGTGGACTCTCTACCCAGGATCTAGGAACTCAAGATTGTCCTTTGTTGTGAGGTTGCTCCGTATCTAGTCACGCTCTGGAATCAATAATACAACATTCAATGCAATATTGAAGCTAATGTCCTTATCATTCCCTCAGTCCCAATTACCTTCAACATATAATGAGGCAAAGAAATATATTCGTGAACTGGGCCTTGGATATGACATGATCCATGTGTGCTATAATAACTATATCTTGTTCACGAAGAAGTATGCTAAAATGGATGTCTGCCCAAAATGCAATGAATCTAGATGGGAAGATAAGGATGGCTACAAGCGTATTCCTCGTACGGTTTTGAGGCATTTCCCACTAATGCCAAGGTTGAAGAGGATGTTTGCTTCAAGCTGAACAGCTAAGGACGTGCAATGGCACAAGACGAGAAGGGCACCGATTGATGTCGAAATGAGCCATCCAGCAGATGGGAAGGCATGGAGGCACTTCGACTACAAGTATAAAGAATTTGCAAGGGATGCAAGGAACTTGAGACTTGCCATCGCAACAGATGGTTTCAATCCATTTGGCAACTTTAGCATGACATATAGCTTGTGGCCAGTGCTTGTTATGCCCATAAATCTTCCACCATGGCAATGTGTCGATCCTTCAAACTGCTTCTTGTCTTTACTGATCCCAAGTCTAAGATCTCCAGGAAACGATTTTGATTTATTCCTGCAGCCTCTTATAGAAGAACTTCTTGACCTCTGGAGTGGTGTCAGTACATATGATGCTCTCAGACGTTCAAAGTTCAATCTACATGCAGCTATGCTTTGAAGCATAAATGACTATCCAGCATTAAGCACCTTGTCAAGTTGAACTACAAAAGGTTATTATGCATGTATTAATTCTGACCAAAACCCATTGTCACGGCTACTAAGGAATAAGTTAGGCTACATTGGCCACCGTCGCTACCTTCCAATGACACATGCTTGGTGGAGAAGCATAGCTTTTGATGGGAACCGTGAAAACTAGGAGGCACCAGGAAAGTTCACTGCAGATGAGGTCCTTGAGCAACTAGAGAGGGTCGGACATATCGGTCCAAGTTTAAATGATGAAGGTAACAAGAGAAAGCATGGAGAGGATGGATAGCGAGTAATTTATAACCGCAAAGCTAGGTGGTGGAAGCTGCCCTATTGGAAAGACCTATTGGTGCCCCCACAATCTTGATGTGATGCACATAGAGAAAACTACATGTGATAACCTTATTGGCACATTGCTAAAATTAGAGGGCAAGACAAAGGACACCATGAATGCTAGGCTAGATTTGGCTGATATGGGCATAAAACATTATTTGCACTGTTACCAGGATGGTAACGTGGTGAAAACTCCATAAGCTTGCTATGTTTTGAAGCCTGCACAACGAAGTGTATTTGTAAGTTCCTCAAAGGTGTCAAGTTTCCAGATGAATATGCAGCCAACCTAGGAAGATACATTAGTCCAGATGGTTCAAAGGTTCAAGGCAAGCTGAAAACTCATTCTTGCCATGTCCTTCTACAAATAATCATACCTGCCGGCTTAAGAGGGTTTGTGTGTGATGATGTATATGAAGCAGTTGCAGAGCTCGGGAACTTCTTTTTAGGAGCATTGTAGTAGAAATCTGAGGACAGTTGTCGTGGAACTCCTGAAGAGATCCCACTGATCATATGCAAGCTTAAGAAGATCTTTCCTCCTGCCATCTTTGATGTGATGGTGCACTTGGCAGTCCATCTGCCTGATGAGGCACTGCTTAGAGGTCTTGTACAGTATGGCTTGATGTATCCAATTGAACGGCGGCTTGGCACATTGAAGAATCTTGTAAGGAATAGGGCTAGGCCTGAAGGATCAATTGCTAAAGCCTACATAGAAAGTGAAGTCTTGGCATTTTGTTCTATGTACACGGACGATGTTGACACAAGTCCTAAATTTGATGGGCCATTAGATGGTGACACCACTATTTTCATGCATGGTGTTAAATTTATTGGCAAGGATCAGGTACAATTCATCCATAAAAAAATCTTTCACAAGCTAGTTTGGTATGTACTAAAAAAATGTGATGATGTTGAGCCGTATTTGGAGTACATATCATTTACTTTGTGCCTATTTATATTTATATCTAGACACACAGATATATATATACACACACATCTGTTTATTCCTAATGTAAAAACTTTTTCATGCAGCATGCACAGAGAATTGTTGGAGGATGAAGGGGGATGTGATGTTGACAAAAGGCAAGAGAAAAAATTTGCTTCATGGTTTAAGAATCATGGAAGTTAATGGCATATTATCATTTATGGAACTCACTGACATTGCACTATACTCAACTTTATATGTTTAGTTGTAGATCGTGAAGCTACGTAAACATAAACCTAATGAGGTTAGCGAAGGATTGTATGCACTCTCATGTGGTCCTGATCTCCGAGTCAAGATCTGTGCCGCTTCCAGTGTCAATGGAGTCCGCTATAGCACTATTGACTTTGAGAAAAAACTAAAGACACAGAATAGTGGAGTCATGACCAAGGGGACACAAAGATGCACTATTGTACTAGAATTCATGAAATGTTGTTGAATTGTTGATGATGACTGTTTTATTATATTTTATGCATGTTGTGTTGAAATTACTACTTTTTATGGTAACATGAGACCGATCTTCATTAATCATATATATATTTACATTGGCAATATATTGGCTACAGGGTCCGCCAACCAGTCCTGGACCTCATCAAGCAAAAGCAACAGAAAAGAAAAAGCTACACTAATTTACAGTTGCATGTAAACAGTGAATTAGTTTCCTATTCCAATTGCCCATTAAAAAACTATTTCACGGCGAATCCTATAGTCCTCGCTGCAAAACAAAGTCCTTTGTTCCCATCCTTTTGGAACACCACAGTAGCCGCCTGTGCATGGAAGATCACCGTGCACCGGTGCCAACGGTAGCAGTTCGCCCCACTTGGACCATGTCGTTTGGTGGATCACGTTCACAGCCTGCTCGCGGCACAGCCGACACCCTTTGTTGGTTAGCATCCTTGTCCTTCGTGGTCCGCCGTTGCCGCTGCGACCCATGATTCTTCCTCGCCCTCGACTCGTCTCATGTACCACCTCGCAGTGTTGTTATCACCAACGCCACCATTGTCCCTGTAGAGGAAGGGGGCAACCAGATTGGCCTCCACATTGTGCCCACCCGTGGCGGCGCATGCAAGATCGTCGAGGAACGATCGGGGGCTGCGGTTTTCCCCGAATACAACTTGTATCCCGGTGAGGAAACATGCCTCCAGGTTGTCGACTTGGGTCTTGCTAGCAAGGAGGGCGCCATACTCGTCGGGCTCGTTCCACGACATCGTGCGTCTGAACTGGTCTAGTGCCACGCACCGACTGACGGTGTGATCACTGCACAGGCAGCACATGAACGAAACCAAAGAAATCTCCCTTCGATTGGGTCTGCTTACTACTTATTATTCATCTGCACATTGGCAATCAATCATCATTTTTCCCGATTGGATTTGCTAACTACTAAATCATGCGTACATTAAAGATCGAACATCCTTCCCTTTGTTGCATGTGCTTACTTACACACATGTCAACATTGGAAACTAAAGAAATCTCCCTTTGATTGAGTGGGCTTACTACTTATTCATGTGCACATTGGCAATCAAACATCATTTTCCCCAATTGGATTTGCTAACTACTCAATCATGCGCACATTGGAGATCAAACATCCCTCCCTCCGATTAAATGGCTCCCTTGGATTAGGAGCTCCGGACATAGTTTTGGGTTACATTGAAGATTACAAATAAAAACACTATGAAGGTAGTTTTGGGTTCCTTGTATCGATAGCATCACTCATTACATGATGGCGAGGTCGGAGAAGTCTCCTTTTTTGGTGGCAGAAGACTAGACCCTGTCAGCTTGTATTCCCGCATGTATCCATAATCTTAATCCACTCCATCTGCAACTTGAAGACGACGTGCCAACCTATCCACTTGGTCATTCTGCACCCCGTTGGTACCAAACGAGTTATGAGACTCATCCGACTTTGGTAAAACTCTACCAGATCACCAATAGTTAAAACCTAAGCACAAAGCCGAGGCAAATATTATTACAAGGCTCAATGAAATAGTTGGTTCGTACATGACAATGAAACATTTATTGTTCAAATTGAATACAACAATCAATGGCAATGAAAGAATTATTTAACATTCTACCTTTTGTCATCGGGGTTCGAAGAACATGCCGACATAGCAGGATTGGTTGACATAAGAAGGTTATCAAGATCTAGAGATACATGATTATTTGGAGGAGGAGGAGCAGTAGTAGCAGGTGCAACAGAGCCTTCCGATGTAGTTGGAGAAGGAGCTAGTGCAGCAGAGCCTTTCGACGTATTTGGAGCAGGAGTAGGTGCAGCTGAGCCTTACCACATAGTTCGACCAAGAGCAGGTGCAAGGGTGCCTTCCGACGTAGCAAGACCAGGAGCAGGTGCAGGAGAGCCTTCCGACGTAGCGAGACTAAGAGCAGGAGCCACAGTAGGATCTTCCTGAGCTTGCAAAGTAGTGAGACCAGGATCATCCTTAGCTTGCGAACTAGTGATACCAGGATCATCTAGAGTAGCACCGGTTGACACTTCACGATCATCCAGATCTGTAGTTGTTTCCACCACAAGATCTTCCTTTTGTTGTTGCGAGGTAGCAATATCAGATAGAACCATGAGTATTGATGCATTTGCTTCCTCACTGTCACCACCCTTCTTTGCGGGAACAAGTGTGGAATTCCAGCTGAACTGTGATGCGGCAAAGAGACCTCAAAGGTTTTACCCGATTCAGTCGAAGGCATGATTAGAAGGGGGGTCTGACCAGCATGTAGGAGCTGAATTTGTGGTGGTGGTAACCCGACATGCTGGTGAAACTGATTGAGGACGGTAGAGATGGTGGTGAGCACCTGTTCATGTTTTGGTCTCCCCTCTATGCCACCTTCTCTAGCTATGCGAATTGTCTCTCCTTCTGACGAACCATTCTCTCATCCAACAGTTTTTGTAGCTCGGCCTTACAGAGATTATTTTTGGCTTGTTTTGCCGAACCATCAACCAGTCTCTGAAGAATTAAGGCAAGCTCGATCGGCTGACTGGCTATTGCCAGAGTGACTAGTACTATTTCTTTAGCAGATCACGATGCACCTGCCTCCTGGTACATACGTATTTTCCTTCTCACTGCCTTCACTGTCTGAGCAATAGTTCTCATTTTTGTCCTCATCAGGAGATGGCTCATTCCTAGCCCTTAGGCCACGATGTCTATCTCCTGGTCTCGCTAGCTTGTATACCTTGAATTGTGTTTTGGCATTGCTGTACTCGTGTCGCCAATATTTGGGTCCGGTTTGCACCTCTCTACCATTATCATCTTTTTTAGTAATATGACTCAGGATGACGGAGATCCACTAAGCATATGGCATTTGTCACGCCATGATCAATCCTGGCCAGTCATGATGTGAAGAAGAAGTCACTGCTGAAGACTAGTGATGGACTCTGCATTGTTGATCCATGGCAACAATGTCTTCATTACTGCCCGGTGAACCACATTGGCCTCAAGGGTAAAGATGTCAGGCGTGCGATATGCTCAACGAAAAGGGAACGGCTCCACAAAAAGTTCAGCCATATTCTCGTCTAAAGGGAACGATCCACCAAGCAAACTACGGCGAGGTGGTTCATCATCCCCATAGACAATGTAGTGTAGGGACACGTCACATGTATTGACTCCAAGACTATTAGCAATTTGGTGTTGCCAAATTCTATATGGAGCTCCCTGAAACATGACCTAAATGTACTCTCTGCTCTCAGGAAGGTACACCATAACATAGAAAACTCGAACCCAATCCTCAATATGCTGATGACGCCCTGAGACCAAATCAGCCAATCCGGGTAGTTGATCGAAGTATCCCTTAATATTCTCTCCTCCCGCAGCCATATTCATATGATTCCAGTTTATATTCTTGTCCTCAAATAGTTTGGTGGACAACTTTTTTTAGTTATAGTAGAAAGTTTGTTGAATGACATTCCTAAATTTTGGTTCAACCCGTCTGTCATGGGAGTTTTCAAACCACATATCCTCAGACACAAATCTAAGCCTTTTAATCATTTGGTAGCTATGCATGCTTAGGTCAATCATCCTTAGCGGCTCTTCTAGTGGAGGGTAAAGAGGTACCTCGTTATGCTCCCTAGGATCGACATCACGTAGATTGTTGTCACCCAGAAGGCACCAAGGTTGACCCACCCGTGTGCGGCAGGAAGGCGCCGAGGTTGACCCACCCCGTGTACGGTAGGATTGCGCCAAGGTTGACACCGTGTACGGTGGAAATAGGTAGGGGAAGACTCCCGTGTAATGGACCTGCCCCTTTGCTATGTCTGAGCACCAGACGTGCCTGCAGAATTCGCCTGTGACTTCCTTTGTCGCTTCGCCAGAGGCAGGTCAAGCACCTTTCCATTTGTCTTGCCACCATCTCGGCCCATCTGCAAGATCTTTCTCGAATCAGCATCCTCAATGATCTCAAAAAATTTAACGAATCCCCCTTTCAACAATGAATACCTGTGAAATCGGGGGGAGCAGCGATGGATAGCGGTAGTGGTGGAGCGAGGCCGCGGTGGTGGGCGGCTGTAGCAGGCGACGGCGGCTAAACCCTAGCATGGGCGAGCGTCGCAAGTGACCTTGCAATAAATGGGGAATGGGAAACGACGGGTCAACAGGAGTGACACAATGTTGGATGAAGTCATAAAGGTATAGTGTGCACCAAGACAAAAAAAGATAACTAGGAGTTTATATTGGAATTTCTTAACGTTCATGAATAAATCCGCAAGCGTAAGGATATACCGTTGTAGCACTTCACTAGGAGAGTATTCATGGTGTCAAAATGCTTGTTGGTATTTATTAATGTTCAGGAATAAATCCACAAGCGTATGGATATACTGTTGTAGCACTTCACCCCGAGAGTATTCAGGGTGTCGTATATTTCTGAGGGAACGGAGGTGCAAAGATCTTCTAACTAGTTTACCTAGAGAAAAGGAGAAAGATAGGTTGGCCTGGGTAGTGTGCTTGCCTAGGGGTAGAGACTCTTAATAAGGATAAACGCTGCTACTACTCCCTTACTTCAGGCACCGGTTTACACCTAGTCTGCCAAGTGTCTAGCTATTAGCTCAACGCCGAACCCAAACATGGTGGGATACAAGGGATGAACAATGCTGTTGTAGGGTATTTTAGCGATGCGCAAAAGAATCCGCAAGCGCACGGATACCATTGTAGCTTTCACCTCGGAGTATTCCAAGGGTATCGAATCCAAGGAACGTGTGTGTATACCTATGACTCTATTATCCAAGGACAACCATGACATGGTAGGCAAAGGGTAGAGAGGATTCCTAAGATTAGTACTTGATGAAAGTTAAAGGTCGATATCTCGGTTAATGATACTTCCTTCAGGCACCGGCTTACTCCTAGTCTGCCAGGTGACTCCAGCTAGCAGCTCTATGCTATATCCGAATATGGAGGATTACAAAGGGCCAATAGGGCTATCACCACCTACGGCCTACCTCTACTAATCCATAGGATATAAGGCAAACGAAGGATAACCCCTAGCCTAGACACCACGTCTACACTATTGATTACTACCGTAGTCTAACTACATCTATCGACTAGTAGTAAACTACGATACTCTGTATAGAAACAGAGCGACAAACCCACAAGCAGAGAGACTAGATCTCACTTAGATATGAGTACTAAACTAGACAAGGAATCACGAATACTCACTTACTTTACTCAGAAGAACTCAGCACTCCGCCAATCTACTCTCCCTCTCTCTCTCCCTATACTAAGAACTAGCCTAGATAAGGCTTCGCCATGGAGTGGATCTCTTCTCTTGATAGGAGTGAGGGACTTCACAAAGTGGAGGTGGAGTGGTTGTTGTCCTCAAATGAGACCCCTTCCCTCATATTTATAAGCACTTGGGGTTGGTTCCGAGTAGGAATATTCAGGAAATCTTCCACAACCGCCTTAGGGACACCATCAACTACCGCCACGCGTCAGCTGGGGATGAGAGAAGACAACAAGGGTTCAGCTGAACCAAGGGTTTGGCCAACCCCCAACAACCGCCTCTCGCATGGCCTTTCCTCTAGGTCACTCTTCCCTGTGGGTCCTTATGTGGGTACAGGGTGCTTGGCGGGGAATGTAGTCAGTTTCCTTCCAGTTGTGGGCCCATGGATCCGTGTGCTTGCTCCTGATTGTTTGAGAGTGTGTTTCCTTGCTCTTGAGGTGTGTTTTCTCTCTTAATGGACTTGCATACAAATATTCACCAACACTTGTGGAATTCGTTAGTTATAACTCCTACCACTAATGCTGATGCTCATTCTTTATGTGTTTATGCAGGAGTTGACAGCCTAAATTTGGTACTTCAGAGCCATCAAGAACACCCCCACACTTAGCCTTTGCTCGTCCTCGAGTGAAGGAGAAAGGACTAAGGTGAAACATAACTTCCAGAGGTATGAAATGAGCATAAGAGATATTCTAAGCCATACCTTGCACTTATGAACTTTGATGTCTCTATCATGCCACCTTGGGTAGTTGAGGAATGGAACGGTTTTGAATCAAGTCACTTCCGCTCCTCATGTCAAGTAACTTGGGATTTTTTGATAAGTTTTCAAAATCAAGCCTTGCTTAGCTCCTCATTTGATTCTCTTGGATCACTCAATGTGTATATATCCTCACCAAGGCATTTGAATTACCTTTCTTCATCCTACTTCTAATGATGGTTGTATGTGAGCTCCAGGTAGGGTATGAAGGATAAGGCAGACTTGAATCACATATATTGCAAAATCAAAAAATTGGATTCAAGGAGAAAAGCAAGTCATACAATCAAATCGAGATGTGCACATGTATGAATATGGTGGATGAAATGGAAACTCCCTTTTGTATAGTCTCTCTCCCTTTGTAAATCTTTTTGAGAAAATGGCTATCTTTCCCCCTTTTTTTTTCTTGGACCTTCATATGTCCAACTTTTTTTTCGATAGCCCATGTCTCTTTTGTAACAATAGTTGGAGAGAGAGAGACCAACACATATTGTGGAGCATTTATTTTGTGGAATGAATGGACGGTACAATGCTAACTCTCATATGAGCATAGCAAGGGGAATATGGTGTGCACATGAGTCTTGATCATGAAAGCATAAAAAGAATTCTTCCGAGGGTCACAACAATTTGATAAAGCCGAATGCAAAGACAAGCAGCATATGTGTATAAGGTTTTTAAGATAACTCTTCATATGGCCCTGGTAGGAGTTTTCAAATCAAAGAGGAGCTTGCAAAAAGGCTTTTTAAATTTTCAAATAAATTTTTTCAAGCACTTAAACATTAAGAGCGAAGATCATATCATCAAACCATATCACAAACATCATCTACTTAGATGAGCATGCTATCCTAAAGATGTTTGTTCACAAGCATCAAGATGATAAGCATGGAATAAAACATATGCAAGATGACCTTAGAAAGTATGTAGAGCAAGTGGAGCAAGTTGATTCATTTTATTTGAGTTTGGTTTAGGGGATCAGAGTTAAACTTCATCAAAACTCAGGAATCAGAGAGATCAGAGATAAGGAGACACAAACCGACGCTATGTATGAGGATGGGCCTGAGTGGGCTACCCTTGGGTCAGCTGAAACCCGTGTGGATCCAACTTTGGTTCCCCTTTCGCGTACGTGATGGTGCAGCGCGGTGTGCTTTATTTGTGGGTGTTTGTGCATCATTTCAGCTCTAGAGAGGCTATGGCTCTCCCCCACACTTACTTGTACCTAGGTTCTTCTTCCAAAAGACAAGTAAATGATGCGGGGACTCTACCGGGTTGGATGACCGGTGAATCTACACTTTTTTAAAATCAAATTAGAGGAGCTTACAATTCTGAATTGGAAAATAAAATGAAGGGAAATAAATAAACCTATTCTAAAAGTGCCTAATGGGAAAGGATACAAGGGGCACGTCTATTGAGCTGCATCGTAGGGATCATCATGCCACGTGGCCTTGTACAAATGCTTTATCTTAGCGCAAAGGCCATGGTGGAGAACATGGAAGTCATTCTTAGCGATGCGTGAATGAATCCGCAAGCGCAGAGATACCATTATAGCTTTCACCTTAGAGTATTCAAAGGGTATCGAATCCAAGGAACGTGTGTGTATACCTACGACTCTATTATCCAAGGACAACCATGACATGGTAGGCAAAGGGTAGAGAGGATTCCTAAGATTAGTACTTGAGGAAAGTTAAAGGTCAATCTCTCGGTTAATGATACTTCCTTCAGGCACCGGCTTACTCCTGGTCTGCCAGGTGACTCCGGCTAGTAGCTCTATGCTATATCCGAACGTGGAGGATTACAAAGGGTCAATAGGGCTATCACCACTTACGACCTACCTCTAGTAATCCGTGGGATATAAGGCAAACGAAGGATAACCCCTAGCCTAGACACCACGTCTACGCTATTGATTACTACCGTAGTCTAACAACATCTGTCGACTAGTAGTAAACAATGGCACTCTGTATAGAAACAGAGCGACAAACCCACAAGCAGAGAGAATAGATCTCACTTAGATATAAGTATTAAACTAGATAAGGAATCACGAATACACACTTACTTAACTCAGAAGGAAGCTAGCATCCATAGAGGTACATGATTGGAGTGGAGTGCTGAAGAACTCAGCACTCCTCCAATCTACTCTCCCTCTCTCTCTCTATACTAAGAACTAGCCTAGATAGTGCTTTGCCATGGAGTGGAGCTCTTCTCTTCATAGGAGTGAGGGACTTCACAAAGTGGAGGTGGAGTGGTTGTTGTCCTCAAATGAGACCCCTTCCCTCATATTTATAAGCACTTGGGGTTGGTTTCGGGCAGGAATATTGAGGAAATCTTATACAACTGTATTAGGGACACCGTCAACTACCGCCACGCGTCAACTGGGATGAGAGGAGACAACAAGGGTTCGGCTGAACCCTTTGGCCGACCCCCAATAACTACCTCTCACACCGCCTTTGCTCTAGGTCGTTGCCCTATGGGTCCTCATGTGGGTAGAAGGTGCTTGGCGGTGAATGTAGTCGGTTTCCTTTCGATTATGGGCCCATGGATCCGTGTGCTTACTCCTGATTGGTTGAGAATGTGTTTCCTTACTCTTGAGGTGTGTTTTCTCTCTTAATGGACATGCATACAAATATTCACCAACACTTGTGGAATTCATTAGTTATAACTCCTACCACCAATGTTGATACTCATTCTTTATGTGTTTATGAAGCAGTTGATGGCCCAAATTTTTTACTTAAGAGCTGTCAGCAGCTGTCACCACCTGCTGCCTCACTCTCAAACCATGGGAAAAGGCAACAAAGAAAGGCAACCTCAAGCCTAGACACCATGTCTATCAATTACCGCTCTAGCTCTGACCAGACTACATCTAAAGACTCAACTTAAGCTAGAACACCCATTATAAGAACGGACGATGAACCCGCAAGCTAATACTACAAAAGCGTAACCTTACCAAGAACTCACCACCATAGACGAACCCGGATACTTACTAAAAGTATTCATATCCGCCGAGGTACTAGTAGAGGGAGGCCTACAAGTCCGACTCTCCTCTTGATCTTCTCCTCACACACTCCCTATCCTACTCTACAATAGTAGTCTAAAAGGTGGAGTCCTCCTTATCTTCTTCTTCTCTCTAATGTGTTCTGTTGTGAGAGGGGTATTCTCCTCCTTTTATAGGTGAGTAGGGGCGGTTCTGGAGAGAATATTCAGTGGAATCTTCTGCCACCGCCTTGGGGGAGTCACACGAGAGTGCCACATGGAGGATAGGATCAAGCAGGCACCTCCATGGTTCGGTCGTACCCCTAGTTCGGCCGACCCTAGTTGGCGTCTACTCGCCACCGCTTCCTCTGGTGAGATGATAGGTGGGCTCTTGTTCTAGGCCTCGGGGTCCTGCCTTGGTTTGGGCCAATTTATCCTATCATGTGGACCCTTCTTCCTCTTGGGCTTGTGTGGTTTGTTGACTAGTGTGTTTCTTCTTCATTCATGCCTGTTTTCTCTCTTTATGCACCTATGGGTTCCTGCATACAACATTTCACCAAAGCTTGTGGAAATAGTTAGAGTAAAGCACCTATCTCTAAGTTTGGTGATTATTATAATATTTCTTGATACAAGAGTTGACGGTTGGTTTTGGTGATAAGGACCGTCAACAGTTTCCTACCCAACCTTGTTCTAGCATCAGGATGTAATGGTATCTGAGAATACACCGAACCCGATAAACAGCCAGCCAAATGGGCATTCGAAGGTTTTGAAAGTGGTCACATGATGTTCCCGTGTTTGACAATACACTGAAACGGATAAACAGCTAGCCAAATGGGCGTTCAAAGATTTTGAAGACATCACAAGATGTTCCGATGTTTGATAATACACTGAACCGGAAAATTTTCTCAAGCTTGCGCAAAATTATTCGGATATATGTTTTTAGTTTCTCCAAAACATTCAACTTTAGAGTTTTGCAACATAGTTGCCAAAAGAAGTTTCCTAATTCCGAAACAGCTGAGTATGTCTCTTTATCCATTAAACCTCGAAGTGAAGTAGGCAAAATCCTTTGGAGTAGGATATGACAATCATGAGTTTTCAGTCTTTGGAGTATTCATCCATCAGTGGCAATACATCTTGATAAGTTAGAAGTATATCCATCTGGGAACTTCACCTAACTTATAAAATAAAAGAACACATTTTGTTTCTTTTTACCCATTGTATATGGAGCTTCTGACATTTTGCATGACTCCCCTTCCGTAGTATTCAGCATGTGTAGATGTGTTCCAATGCCCATCTCTTCCAAATCAACCCTAGCATTGATCATGACCTTTTGTCTTCACAACAATTTTAAGCAACATTCGAATAAGGTTTTTGCATATGTTTTTCTCAATGTGCATGACATCAAGATTATGTGGCAGCTTCAAAGTTGTCCAATACAGCAAGTCAAACAAACAAACCCTTCAGCTCCAACAATGCCTAAGTTCCCGCTTCCTTTTCTGACCTTGAGGAGGCTTTCCTTGTCTAACGTGTTTAACCTTCTCCAGTTGCTGTTGAAGCTCCTCAATAGTAAATTGCTCTGGCCTCTCTCGGTTTTCACTATTACCATCAAACTCTGCTTTCTTTCTTCTCCATGGATGGTCAGTTGGAAGGAAACGATGATGGCCAATATAACATATCATGTTCTTCAATCTCCTTGAGCAAGGATCCTTGTCACAACACACACAGGCATAATAACCTTTCGTGACTTGCCCCGCCATGTGCTTAGTGCTGGATAATCATGTATGCACCAAATAATCGCAACATGCAGTTTAAAGGATTGTTGACTACAAGCATCGTATGCATTGACACCCTTCCAAAGGTCCAACAGCTCATCTACGAGAGGTCGCAAGAAAACATAAAAATCCTTTGATGGAGAACTTAGCCTAGGGACCAATAATGCCATCATGAAGTTTGATTCTTCCATACATACCCATGGTGGTCATCTTACCAAATGGATTGAAACCATCGGTTGCAAGGCCAAGTCTAATGTTCCTAGCATCGTTTGCAAATTTCGGCCAATTTTTATCAAAGTCTTTCTATGCCTCACCATCAGCTGGATGGCTAAGCTCATTGCCCACCGGTTGTCGCTTCAACATATTCCATTGTGCATCCTTTGCGGTTTTTGATTAAAGAAACATCCTCTTCAGCCTTGAAACTAGCAAAAAATGCCTCAATACCTTATGAGAAACACGCTTGTTGCCTGCATCTTTCCATCTTGAATCCGCTTCACAACACACTAGACACACATCATGTTCTACTAGATCCTTACTAAACAATACACAATTATTCTTGCAAACATGGATAGATTCATAGCTGAGTCCTATGGCATGTATGTACTTCATTGCATCATCGTAAGATGTCGGAACACATGCTCCTGGGAAAGCAAGGGATACCACCTTCAGAATCGCATTGAATACGACATTGCTGATCCGATAGAAAGACTTGATATGAAGTAACTTCACAACAAATGTAAATTGTGTATATTTAGATCCCAGTGACACCTTACGGTTTATATGTTCCTTTATAAATTCTAACATTTTTCCTCCAAGCTCTTCAGTGTGGCACATGTCAGCTATCATTTCAGGAAGTACATCTTCAGTGCCTTCATCCTTCTACATACCCGATATGTGTTCATTTTCCTGAACCATTTCTTGAACACCACCATCCTGCAGAACTGCATTATCCACAACCCCCTCATCCGGCAGAATTGTAATTTTCTCAACCCCATCATCCTGCAAAATTGCATTTTCCTGAACCCCATTATCCTGCAGATTTGCAGTTTCCTCAACCCTATCCTCGAATGTTTCTCCATGATGGATCCACCTAGTGTAGGTGCTTGCCATCCCAGTCATAAGTAAGTGTAGGTCCACCTCATCTACAGTACATCTAGACTAATTCAGGCATCCACGACACGGGCATGGTATTTGTTCATCATCAGAGTATCTACTCTTAACAAATTCCATGAAATCATTGACCCCTTTCTCATGCTCGGGGGTAAATAGTTAACAACCGTGTATCCAATGTCTATCCATCTAGGAAATTTTGGCGAATTCAACTCAAAATTGTTAAACAGATTGAAAGACATTAATGCGAAATGAAATTTTGATGAATTCAACTCAAAAATACTAAGCAGATTGACACGTCGTAGCAGGAGGCACCAGATTTGTGCTGTCGTAGTGTCGGTATTTAAACCAGGCAACCTACCCAGGGGAGTACCCGGGATAGAGTTTTGTTGGTGTGTGTCACCAAAATCAGGAACTTGATGGTGTACGTAGGCACGCGATTTAGACAGGTTCGGGCTGCTAGATTGTGTTCATGTGTGTCGTTTTCTTGTATTGGATTGAACTTACTTGGAGAGAGTCCCTGCCCGCCCTTATATATCGGGGGAGCAGGGTTACAGGTCGGTTACTTACAGGAATACTAGTTGGATTCGACTAGAATGTCCTACTCTAACTGTTACGAGTAGTTTTTCGAGTCCTTGACTAGTTCCTGTCCTCCACATAGATTACGCCACCCTGTACCGTAGTCTCCATGTCTGACACGTCTCGGTGCGCAGCCTTGTATATGGATCTGTCCAAACCCTCTGGTGGGCCCATAGATGTATGTACGACAGGTGGGCCCATAGATGTATGTACGATACGTAGGACTAAGCCGCCGCAGGGAGGCGCAAATCTCTGTCGGAGTGCTCCGTCCTAGCTACTTTTTCTCTATTCTTCTTTTTCCATATCGCGGGAGCACGGTAGTGGGAAAACTATTTTTTAGCTGCAACGCAGGCTTTTCTGCCACTAAATACCACACTTACCTGAAACTTACCTTACATGTGGGATCCGGTCACGGTAAAGACTTCCCATTCGATCGGTAATAGGTTCGACCCATGGGAGTACATTTTCCATTTTATTTTACCGCCCTATTTATCAGCTTAAACTTACATGTGGGACCCTCATTGGTTTATGACATTTTCGCAGAGTTTACATCGTCGCAAAACCACCATGTAAGAGCGAGTGACGATTTCTTACCACCATGTAAAAGCGAGTGACGATTTATTTTTAGCTACAGTGGCAACTTCTGTAACTTTATCACTAAATTTGCTCGGATGTTAAACTTTATGACCTTTTCAGCCAGAAACGTCATAGATCTATGACGAGAACAAATATGTCATAAAATTTTTGTCATAGTTCAACATATTTCTTGTAGTGATAAGTCCTAATATACTATACTAACGACAAGAAAATAGCAGTCAAAATTGTTACGTGGCTTAAGCAAGCATCCAAGTGATCGGACTGTATTTAGTTATGCAAAGAAGAAAAAAAACATATGCGTTGAACCATATATATATATACATGTCCATTAACGAGTATGGCTGCAAATCCCCGATATTTCAATGGAACGTATTATGCCGTTGAAATCCTTTCCCCACCCCAACGAATTCGTTTCCTGCATATTGCCAAAGGCCTTCAAGGTGTCACAGTATCATTGTCCTATTATTTCACATTTTTGCTGATGCAATAATTGATCATATATTCCCAAAAAGAGAGAAAATGAGTAAACAACGCCGATAGGAACGTGCATGAAACCACATTTCTATAGCTTAAAAAATAAAACCGAGGCAAACGTCATACGTCATTTGCCTTTCAGTCCGTCGATCTGCCCCCTCCTATCGGGGATAGATCCCTAGTACCCACAAGCAAGGAAAAAGGCAGACTCCTACTAGGATTCCCCTATAATCCTACTAGGACTCATACCTTGTAATCCTGCTAGGAATCCTCCTTGTAACCGACTAGTAATCCCACCCCCTGGAGCATATAAAGGAGGGCAAGGGTCCCTAGATCGGTAGGCGAAGACCTCCTAAAATCATAACAGAAGATCAAATCCTCAACACCAAACAACACCCAAGCGTCGGACGCAATATACAACACCCCAAACAGCACGTAGGGTATTACGCTACTCTGGCGGTCCGAACTTGTATAAATCTGTCTCTTGTATCCTCGCTTTACCTTCGAGTTCCAGGTTTGACGATCCTCCACCAACCAATCTACTATCTCAAAATACCCCTCAGTAGGTTGTCGGGTATAAAACACCGACATTTGGCGCGCCAGGCAGGGGTGATCGTCGAGATCATCGGGCGAGCTTGAAGGACCTCATCATCAAGATCAATCTACTCGACAAGAAGCAAGTCGTTGAGTCAGAGTTCCGAGTAGACAAATCTACATCGAGACAAAATTGATGCGCTCCGCATTCCAATCAAAGGCCGAGTCGGTTTCCACCACAGGCTGCTACATACGCCTCATCGATCAAGTCACGCACAGATTGAGGCAAATAATCAAGTCGCTAACGACTACTTCGACTACTCATCTCGACTAGAAAACTAGTTAAGGACGGACTACTTTGACTACTCATCTTGACTAGAAAACTAGTCGAGGGCGGGTTCCACATGATCAACAACTAGTAAGAATCGACTCCGACTAGTTGGCTTCATCAACAATCGACACGGCTTCGTCAACAATCGTCCACGAATCGAGCTAAGTCACTTTTTAAATTATTTCATATAAATTGTTCGGCTTGTTTTCCTCATGCAGGGCAACACGCCAACTATTTATTTGTGTACACCTCTCAACAGGAATTACCCTCCAGATCTACACTTTGTCAATTATTCCTAGGGCATGTTGACCAACAGCCATGAGCTTGGTACACCAAATTATTGAGGCTATCGCCATAGGTTTGGTGCACCGAGTTCCGTAAGATCCGCCATAGGCTTGGTACACCGAATTAGGAGGCTCTGCCACGAAGTTTGTTGCACTAAGTGCTGGAGGCTCGCAGCGGCTACACCCTAAGGAGGCACAAATCCTATGCGCGGCAACACACGCTCTTCTCGCCAAAAGGCAGAAAAGTCTCAACGACTACTTTAAGCACAATCACGCTCTCTTTTTGTTGCAATGCCAACTACTTATTTTAAATGTCTTCTCTTAGCGGTCGCCAATATCCTTGAGCAAAATACGCCTCAACTCGTGATAGCCTCGGATCTTCTGTCATGCCTAAATGCTAGGACGCGAGACAAACATCTCCGTAGCAGTAGTGCCAGTATGCGTACACGAGACAAAGATCTCACACACGCAATGGCAATGGCTAAACAGGGACTGAGAGTCTAAACGTAACAGGCTACTACTCAGGAAAAATATGGCCAAAATAAGAGCATGACACACAACATTTACATTATATTCATCACTGAATAAATTTCAGTAGTTTCAAATTGTACAAATATGCTACATAATGTATGCATTTCTTTTTTTAGGTCAAGTTTCGGTGACGACTCTCCAGGACGCTCAGCATACATATAATGGCTCCGCTAGCTCTCAGACTCGAGAGCTAAGCACCAATTACTACTCGGAATATCTCCAGTGGCTCGGCTAGCTTCCAAGCTCGGGGCCTAAGTGTCAAACAACTACTCGATGTGGCTTCTACAAGATCACCTGGCGCATAAGCTTGGGGGCTGGACGCCGCAATACAACTCGGATGATGACACGAAGATTAAAGATCCACGGATTGATTCATTAATCATTCCAAGGCTCGGGGGCTGATAAGCTACACCCAACATTTGATTTTTTTTTCAAGATGAAAGAAGAAGATTGAATATTTTATTGACCATCAGCCTGATTCTTCGATTCAATCTAAGGCTCAGAGGCTACTTCATATGGAGTGCGACTTCCACCACCCTCCATATCACATTCCAAAGATAAAGATTATAAAATCAAGACGATCAAAGGTTTGATTTTAGGCAGTTAATGAAATGGATCAATATTGAACATAATATTATTCTAATTGTTTGGACACACTGTTGCATTCCAATTTGGTTTCCTTTTTCTTTTTTTAGCTGGTTTCCTTTTTTTCTTTTTTTAGCTGCCATACCCATAGCTCAGCTTCTTTTGACCTTTAAAAGAGTTGTTGTATTTGTTGCATCTACTCTGAACACCGTTCCTTTTCTAGAATATTTGTGCCAATGTGTACCTTGTAGCAGGGTGATACAAATTTGTGCATGTACCAACATAGTGGATTTATATATTTGTTTTGCCCATAGCAACGCACGGGCGTGGCCTAGCTAGAAAAGACTAAATATAAATTTAATGTTTGTGCTTATTTTCATATTAATTATTGTCTTGTTGAAGCTATCTGTATTACCATACAAATATTTTGTTGCCCGTAGCAATGTACGGGCACGATCCTAGTTATCGGAAGAGGCTAAAATGATAACAAGTATATATAGAAAGGGAAATTGGAGTAAACGCTATTACACGGTGGGTACTTGTCGAGGGCCCCTGTTCCTGTGGAAACCGTGTGCCGGTGGGGATGGCTGGAAATTGGAAAGCCAACAAGCTCCTGTGTACCCGGCCGGAAAGCGGTTTTTGGCGGGCAGCAGCGAGAAGCGTGGGCGGTGGGCGTGGGAGGGATGTGGTGCGCAGCCAGCCGCCGTCGCGGGCGCGCGAGCGAAAGCTTGACGCCGACGCCCATGCCGACCTGCTTGACCTCGCCCGCGCCACGCCCAATCCACGGGATCCCCGGGCGTACGCCTACGTGCTTGTTGCTTTACCTAATATAATTTGGAGAACTTCAGTTTCGATAGTCCATTCTTGAGGGTAAATTATGTTGAGGAGAAGACCGAATACTGTGCTATAAAAGTGAAATTAATGGATACTAATATATTTCAACATAAGCCATTCTAACCGTGAAAGCATATTATGCCCTAGAATAATTAATCGGAAGATGTTATTCAATTAAATTTTCAGGATTAGTAATGTTAATTTCGATTGACTTTTCCACCCAACCATTGCCTTAGGTGGTAGGCCAAAGCTACCTGCCACTGGTGGATTAGTTAAAGCTGGGCTTCTTGTTATCCACAATTGATATTATAATATAAAAATAGGTAGCATATATATAACTTCCCACGTTAAATCACATTTAAGAATTTTCGAGCACTAGGACATAAAAGTATCAAGATTTTAATGCACGAGAGAGTAATTAATGGTAAGAATCATGTGATGGAGGCAACGTCTAAAACACTAAATAATAGAAAGAACTGAAGGCAGACAGATAGTTACAAAGCAAGGCAATTCATTGCTATAGATGTGGATCTTTTCCCTGACCGAGAACATGATAACTCGAATTTTTTTAAAAAAATCTAAACTGGATGTTCCATGTCAACAGTGAAAAGCAATAGCAAAGTTTTCCAAAAGAATTCTTGAATTGTCCACTTTACAACTGTAGGGCAATTATGTTTCTCCATCTTCTAACAGTATTTTTTTTATAAAGGCTCTTCTAACAGTATTATTTTCCGTCACGATATATACCATCAGATAAAATGAAGACTAGACTTCTGATTATCCTTTCACATAAGTGGCAACCCTGCATCCACGAATAAGTGAGCGGCTAATATGCAACCCTTGACAGCGATAGTGTTAAATATGTCTTTGTTGAGATTTTGCTAATATTTTAGCAACCTACAAATGCTTTTGGTTTTTGTTGCTCATTAATCACATGACATGACTGCCTAACAACCTAGTAATGAATTGCACATTTCTAGAATAGTCTTTATATTTATGCGCGCATTTCTTTTGAAGACGGGAGTCGACTGTGATATGTATCCAACCGCATTATATATGGATAGACCAAAACATTGAAAATGCAAATGATATACAGGGACATGAATTATGCAAGTGATAAATATAGAAAATGATATCCCGCAAACCTTTATCATTTCCCCTCCAATCAATGTAAAATGCATGGTTGAAAACTAGCAAATAGCGAATGATAGCAATAGACTACCAACATAAGAATGGATATTTGCGTTCTCAAGTAACAAATTTTTTTGCTAATAGATCCATGTTGTTTCACGTTAAGAATATTTATTTTTTGCGAAAGATAATGTAAATACTTTTGGGTACACAAAATTGCATTGTCAGCAGTCTGCTGTACTATATATATTTTCCCTTAACTATTTGAGACATTTTTACTTTTTCTCCCTGAAATTTAATTTCATTTAATAAACAATTTAGAGGTTGAGATTACCTTTGTGGTCAATTAACTGACATTTCAGCTTTAAGCCAAGCCAACCTGGAGATGACAGTGAACTCTGTCAAGTCAAGAAAGGATTAACTTTACTTTGCACTCCCCATGACTCCAATCCTATAATACTCTTCCAAAGTTATATAAATATACAAGAAATTCTACCATCGTTACAGCAGGGACGCTTTCCTGCCCAACTTTGATTAGTATTAGTGGCATGACAAAGCAAGTAGCGGCCAGATTATAATTAACGAACCGGAATGGAATGACGAAAGACGCCTTTTCGCAAACCAGGACAAGATTGGCAAGGAGCACCCTCGTTCATACCGGAATATTACTTTCAAGGACAGGTAGCCAGCTAGTGCTAAATACTTTTCAAGATGCGCCAAGAGGAGACCAAAAGAGATGCCATCCACAAGCTCCAAACTCCCCCTGCAGGCCACAGGATTCCAAATGAGTATGACAAATAGGATAGATAAGCTACCACCATGCATTTCTGTTATTATGAAAGCGTGTTTCTTTGTAATGAGCTCATATGTATGCATAACCCTTTTTATAATTTTGACACATGAATTCTGTAGAACATCTCCAGAGAAAAAAAGAATAAAAGAAACTATCGAAATTTCTATGCATAGTAGACACGTATTAAAGTTTTGGGGATGACTGTAATTACCATCAAGTGTTAACAAAACATGTTATGTACTAATTAGCTAGCACTACTGTGCGATATGTGTGATTGTGTGAATGTACACATCTTGGGTGTCCGTGGTCAGTACTCATGGGGGTATTAATTATACTTCTAGTTAATTATACGTTCAGTAACAAAATATGGTAGATTATGAATTTGCATACTCGACGTGGGAGGATGCCAGCGAAGGTGTGCCGTTTAATTGGCTTTGAAGAGCTGACCACCACCTTGGCTTAGATTAGTCCGGCGGCTAGGTAGTCATTAACGGTGATTGTTATATATCCATATCGAAGATATATAGGGAGAGATATAGAGATAGGTAATCATTATTGCGAAATTTCCTTCTGGAAATCATGGGTTGGGTCTATGTTCTTATGTGTTTTCAAAGGGTCGGTTGACCTTCTCTATTTTTGAAGATGTGTATCAAGATATACTCATCGTATTTTAGGCATGTACATATATAAAAAATATAAAAGTCGGCACCAGAAAAAAAAAGACAGTGCGAAGAATATATGCTTTTAAAAAAATCTTTACATGTACACTTATATTTTTTTTGCCTAAACCCTTTTAAGAAAGTGGATTTTATGAGTATAGGAGCAGTTGCTCACCCTATGACGTGTCACACTCTCAGTCATCGAATCGGCACTAGAGGGTTGAGATTGAACCTTCTGGATTGAGGTGACACGGCCCAATCTAAGCCCTCCGATGCTGATCCGATGGTTGAGAGTTCGGGTGGGCAGCTGCCTTGATCTGATCTCACCAAATGCAAATTTCGCCGCAGCAAGGGAGATCAACATATATTGGACCACCAAAGCTCTCTCTCGTTTCAAATCGGGTTCTTACAAAGAAGGTGGTTGAACAAGCACGGCCCATGTTTGTTTTAAACAGAGGATGGAGTTTAGCCGTCGACTCCACAAAACGACACCAGTTCCCTTTTGTCTTCCTTCAGATTTCTTAGGCCCGCTTCGTGCTATTATTGTAAATTTGGAAATTTTTTACTTGTGTGGATGAAATGAAGAGTAGTCACACTTTTTTCCTGCGGGTACAAGAGAAGTCACACTCCTTCCCTTCCAAATTTTCTAGGTGTATATATGCATGCGGATCGAGTATATAGTATATGTGTATATATAATAAATAGAAAAAGGAAAAAAAGAAGAGGGGGAAAAAATTCTATTGACCTCCTTCCCTGGGCGCGCGGGTAACAAGGGGAGAAATGCGGCGACGACGAGTAGTAGGAGACGAAGATTCTATTCGCCTCCCCTCCTCTCTCTCCGCTCCTCTGCTCTTATACTACTCCAGTTCTCACCTCCTCTCTCTGCCCTCACCTGACTCCCTCCTCCCTGCTCCCTCCCCTCTCGATACCTCCGCCTCCGCTCCCCTCCAAGCCTCCCCTTTTTCCATCCACCCTCCGCCGCCTCCCGGGGGCGCCGACGGGCCAGGTAGTAGGTATACTACTAGTTTACTTAACCCGGCGAGCCAAAGGAGGATTCTTTTTTTCTTTCCCGGTGTCCCCTGATCGATTGATGAGCGGCGCGCGGCGGCGATGAGGGCGGATCTCAGCACCATCCAGCAGACGCTTATGCCAGAGGCGGCGGCGGCGCTGGCGCGGGCCATCGACGAGGCCGCGCGACGGAGGCACGGCCAGACCACGCCGCTCCACGTCGCCGCCGCGCTCCTCGCCGCGCCGGCGGGGCTGCTGCGACAGGCCTGCGCCCGCGCCGCCGCCGCCGCTGCGGGGGCCGGCCCTGGCGCCGCCGGTGGCGGTGGCGCCGGCGCGCACCCGCTGCAGTGCCGCGCGCTCGAGCTCTGCTTCTCGGTGGCGCTCGACAGGCTGCCGGCCGCGGCATCGGCGGCCGCCGCGGCGGCGCAGGGGGCGGGGCCGCCGGTGTCCAACGCGCTCGTCGCGGCGCTCAAGCGCGCGCAGGCGCAGCAGCGGCGGGGGTGCCCCGAGGCGGCGCAGCAGCCGCTGCTCGCCGTCAAGGTCGAGCTCGAGCAGCTCGTGCTATCCATCCTCGACGACCCCTCCGTCAGCCGCGTCATGCGCGAGGCATCCTTCTCCTCCTCCGCCGTCAAGTCCACCATCGAGCAGTCGCTCTCCTCGCCCTCGCCGGCGGCGCCCTCCGCAGCCGCGGTCTCCGCCCCGACGGTCGCCGCAGCCACGCCCCTCTCCCCGTCCCCCTCTCCGCTCCCTCGCCTCGGCGTTCCCAACGCCTACATCAACCCACGCCTGGCAGCCGCCGGCGGCGGTGGCGGGGACGACGCGCGCAAGGTGCTCGACGTCATGCTCAAGCCGGCGCGCCGGAACCCAGTGCTCGTGGGCGACGCCGGGCCGGACGCGGTGCTGAAGGAGGCGGTCAGGAGGATCCCGACGGCAGGGTCCCCTGTCCTCGCCGGAGCCAAGGTCCTGCCGCTCGAGGGGGAGCTCGCCAAGCTCGCCGACGACAAGGCAGCCTTGGCGGCGAGGATCGGAAACCTGGCCGCGGTGGTTGAGAGGCTCGTCGCGGACCACGGCGCCGTGGTTCTTGATCTTGGAGACCTTAAGTGGCTGGTGGACGGGCCGGCAGCTGCGGCGTCGGATGGGGGCAAGGCGGTGGTGTCAGAGATGGCACGGTTGCTGAGGCGGTTCGGGGCCGGCAAGGTCTGGGCCGTCGGTACAGCTGCGTGCGCCACCTACCTCCGCTGCAAGGTCTACCACCCAACCATGGAGGCCGAGTGGGACCTCCAGGCCGTGCCCATCGCCCGCGGGGCACCGCTCGCTGGTGCTGCTCTCAGGTGTGTTTTTCCTCGCCTTTTCTGCTTGGTTGTTGGATTTACCATGTGTTGTGATGTTCTTGTTGTTGTTATTTCTAGTTATTCAGATTTCATATGATTCTTTTCGTGTTATTGGACCAGATGAGGAAAAGGATAACTGTAGTTTGCTTGATAACCAAAATTTTACTACAGTTGAATAGTTGATATGATTTGTGCAACTCCAAAAAGTGTGTTGCCTTTTTCTGGTGTATAAGTAGACTTCTAGTTTGTACTATAGGATGGGTTTAGTTCCAGTCAATCTGATCAATTATTGAAATTTGTAGGCCTGTAGGCACTGGACTTCTCGGCAACTCGGTGGGGATGTTATCGCCTACCCTTCGGCCTGTGCCGGTGACACCAACGGCGCCCCGATGGCCACCAGGGGCAGGGACTGACCAGCCTCTCATGGCTAGGCCGGCCATGTGCCTACTTTGCAAGGGTAGCTACGATCGTGAGCTTGCCAAGCTTGCAGCGGAGCGGAAGGAGAAGCCGGCATCGCGCCCTGAGGCTGCTAAGCCCGGTTTGCCACACTGGCTGCAGCCAAGCAGTGATCAGACACAGGTTTGTGTCTTTTCTCTATGTGAACATGTAAAATAAGCATTGTTCTAATGAAATGGTGAATTACATAGTCCTTTATTCTCTTACAGACCAAGGAGCAAGAGTTGAAATGGAAGGAGACTGCCCAAGAGCTTGAGAAGAAATGGCGTGAGACTTGCGCCCGTACCCACGGCACCCGTGCTGGAGCACCAGCTCTCTCCATGCCGTTGGCTGCCTTCGGCCCACGCCCGCCCATTGAGCCCAAACTACAACTTGCCAGGGGTGCCATTCCCACCCTTAAAATGAACACCAATTGGGAGAAGGCAGAGGGTACCCCTACGTCCGAGCTTCGTAAGAGTCCGCCAGGCAGCCCAGTGAAGACCGACCTTGTGCTTGGTCCCTTGGACCCGGGTGCTACTGTGGATAAAGACCAGAAGGAAAATTACACAGAGGGACTAACTGCCATGCAAAAGGCTAAGATATCTGGAATTTCTGACATCGAGTCCTTCAAGAGGCTCCTCAAGGGGCTTACGGAGAAGGTCAGCTGGCAATCAGATGCTGCTTCAGCAATCGCTGCTGTTGTAATACAATGCAGATCTGGCAGTGGGAAGCGGCGAAAAATCGGGACAAGGGGTGACATGTGGCTCCTGTTTGTTGGTCCTGACCAAGCAGGCAAGAGGAAGATGGTGAATGCATTGTCTGAGCTGATGGTAAACACGCAACCAGTGGTTGTAAACTTTGGTGGCGATTCCCGGCTGGCCAAGGATGGTAATAGACTCAATGCAGGTTTCTGGGGGAAAACCTCACTTGACCGGATCACTGAGGCAGTTCGGCAAAATCCATTCTCAGTTATTGTTCTTGAGGGTATTGATCAAGTGGATGCTGTTGTGCGAGGAAAGATCAAGCGAGCAATGGAAACTGGTCGTCTGCCAGACTCCCGGGGCCGTGAGGTAAGCCTTGGCAACGTCATCTTTGTTCTCACCACAAATTGGTTACCCGAGGAACTCAAGGGACCAAAATTCGAAACATTGCTCCAAGATGAAGGAAGGATGTTCGAGGTAGCAAACTCTAATTGGCAGCTTGAGCTCTCTATTGGGGACAAGCAGGTCAAGCACCGAGCAGATTGGTTGTGTGATGATGCTCGCCCAGCGAAGTTAGCCAAAGAATTATCCGGTGGGCATGGTCTATCTCTTGACCTTAATTTAGCTGTTGGGGCATTGGATGACACTGAGAGCTCACGGAATTCCAGCGATCTCTCTGTTGAACAAGAACAGGAGAAAGGGCACCTTTCAGTCAAGTGTATAACACCAGCCCCTGACTCTGATCTATTGAATCTCGTTGACGATGCCATCGTGTTCCGGCCAGTTGACTTTGGACCATTTAGGAAGAATGTCACAGATTGCATGGGGGCGAAGTTTGAATCACTCATTGGGAGCAGCAACTCATTCAGAATCGATGAAGATGCCATTGACCGGATGGCTGGTAGCGTCTGGCTCACTGACGAGAAGCTAGAGGACTGGGCTGAGAAAGTGCTCATGCCCAGTATAGAACGATTGTGGCGCAACATGAAGCATCACAATGGCCGTGCTGTTGTCCGTCTTGCAGCAGTCGCAGACAAGGCATTGCCAAGGTGGGGAGGGGGGCGAGAAGGGCTACCAGCAACGGTACCGATCGCCATTGATGGCATGTAGAGAGGGAATTTGGGGGGAGTACATTCTTTTGTATGGTAGATATGTAAATATTGGGGAGAACTCCCTTGTTATAAGCTTAGGGAGGTTACTATATGAAGCACATAGGAGGGGAGGGAGAAAATCCTTTTGACTACCAAATAGGCATGGAGGTTATAGATCTTATAACAACAAATGTGATCTATAGTTTTGATAATATATGTAGCTATGTTCCTTGAAACAAAAAAAAATTCTCTTTTGCACTTCCTAATGTTGCAAGGATTGATGGTGTAGAGGAAGTAAATAATGATGTAGCCCTCAATCAAATTCGACTCCGATCAGATCAGTTGTTGCCATTTGCATAAACTATTGAGTACGCATCAAGTGGCAAAGATTTGACATGTGAATGTATCATTTCTTTTTGCTAGCTCTGTACAGTTGTTTGATGTGAATGTATCAATACATCTTCCTCTGCTTCTTGAATGTTTCGGCAATTCTATTGAAGGATACGGTCGAAAAATGAGACAAATATTATAGTATTCTTTGAGCTGTCTATAAACTAGCTCCAAATTGGTTGAAAATGAAGAAACACGTGTGGTCCTCTTTTTTTAAAAAAAAATTATTGCTAGTGCCGACTTCTTATGTATTTTGCTTATTTTCCCATTTTTCACGTCGTTTTCAAGGCTGAGTTGAATGATGAATCTTAGCCATACCACTGTCCATGTCGAACCCTACTTTCATAATTTTCCAGAAAAGAAGTTTTGAAAATGAGAATATAAAGGTATTCCCAGTTTCTCACTACTTTGCATGTGACAACACAACATTTCTCCTTTATTCTTTTGGAGAGGTTAAAGGTTGACCACACAGATCAATATCACTTTCTGCTATGCTTTGTCTTTTTACATCTCTTGCTTCCTTTGCTCTTTACTTGGGTTATCTAATTTCCAGAAATAAAACCATCAGAGATTTTGTTTTATGTTTTGTGTGTCATGTGACTAATTAACCAATTAGGTGATGCCCTGCCAGTGAGTTTAGCCACACCTAAAACTATTTAATGTGTGTTGGTTATGTGGCATGTTTTGATCCACCAGCACAACACTTATTTGGAACTAAAGCATCTTGTTGTTTTCTCCATGGAAAAATCCTCCTGATCCAAACCAAATGGCCACTTTTTGGCCTAATTGCGGGCCCACACTGATGTGGCAGATCACCAACTCGAATCAACTTGGAAACATTCTATGCTTGTTTATATTAATGTTAAGTGCTCATTACAGGGCTGCATGCATGAGGTGCCCCAAGGAATTGTACCCCTGAAACTCACGCCAGCAAAATAGTCTATGAATCACTAGCTCATCTAGCATTTGTCAGTGACCATAACAAGGGTTCCAAGCGCATATTGCGAGTACGTGTAGCGGTGGCGATTTCTTTAATCATTCATCAAGTTGGCTCTATTATTAACTTTAACCTGTACTTTGCATCCCTCCCTCAGTTTGTTTATTTGATCATGCTGGGGTCACTCAACCTTTGCAAAAAGGTGTGGCAATTGTTTAAAGTGCCTTTTCCATGTGGCAAAAGATAAGGCCATGCACCGTTTTTGTCTCATATCGACGTGGAGTGCTGGTCTGTTGGATCCACATCCTGAAGGCAGATAAACTTGGCTTTCAGGGGGTCCACTTGTCACTGGGTGATTGGTTCACATTCACATACCGCTGTTGCTGCACCAGAGCTCGTAGGTGATACGTTTTAGTCAGTCACCATGCTCGGGAAAAAGGTAGCTGTGACTTGGGGGGCACTGCCGGTTGCCTTTTCCCCAGGCTTAGTTGCTAATGCGCTCATGCGTCTCCCTCGCTTTTTATTGATCTCGCAATCACTTGTGTGTGACTTCAGCTTTCTGGACCCTCTTTGTCCCATGTGGAGTGAAAGTGATCATCATGGAGCAACTTGGCTTTGAAATGGTATTCTTCCCCTGCTTTCAACTGTAGATTGAAAGTTGGAGGATGGAGCTAGTGAAAAGATTTTGGCTCTCCTTTTTAACCTGATGGTTTGGTTTCGAAGGTTCTGTGCCAGCAGAATCATGGTAAAACAGTTTAGAAGGCAAAATCAACGCTTAA
The DNA here is from genome assembly GCF_005286985.2 of Setaria viridis. Taxonomy (NCBI): domain Eukaryota; kingdom Viridiplantae; phylum Streptophyta; class Magnoliopsida; order Poales; family Poaceae; genus Setaria; species Setaria viridis. Next base: position 10,541,282 of record NC_048268.2, read on the forward strand.
GTCTTCTCATAAAGCATATTTAGGTCACTCTCAATGAAAGTTTCACTCTCATTAAATATAGTCAGCATTTTTAATGATGTGGTAAAGAGTTAATGAAGAGAAGTAAAATGAGTTTCACGGTGATGAAACTATGTATACATTGTTCCTATCATAGTTTGTGTCTTGCATGTAGCCTGCGGAAACAACAATGAATGAAATAATACATTGTATGAAACTATTTCAACTATGTACTAAATGTTTTCTTGAAGGAAACATAAACATGAAAGTCCCTCGTTGAGAATGGTCCTTGTTCTTGGGTACTTGTCCCATAGAGGTTGGAGAGGAACAGTGCAAAAATACACAAAGCAACAAGCATGGACAGGAACAGGATCTTGCTACAAAGTACAATTTACACTACAAAGGAATATACTATACACAATGCACACAATGCGCAGTAGCTCTGACTTGATCACCAGGCATTCACGCACAACAACACAAGCTTTTCAGTTTTCACACTGGGAGCAGAGACACTCACAGCCGGTGCGTGACTGATGGCAGGCTCTCACATCGTTGCAATGGCAGCCCCACCGAGACGGCCGGGGGGCGTGCGCAGTAAAGGCCGTCTTTCAGTGCCGCCACAGCCCTTGTCGATCAAATTCGATCTCCTGCACTGCACCCTGTGATGATGGAGGAGTGAATACTGAATGGGTAGGCAGGGCAGGGAGACGTGCGTGCGTGAGAACGGGCGCAGAGATGACAGATTCTGCCTGCGTGCAAGATCCAAGGAGACAAAGGCGGACGCGCCTGGCCCTGCCCTGCCTTTTCGCGAGCACACACATTCATGTCCGGCCAGGCCCCGGACCCTCAATCATGCGTGCGTGTGCTGTTGCTGCTCGTCAGCCACAACAAAGTCCTGTTACCTTGTTGCTTGTGCACGAGGGGTGGTACCCTGGGCCTTTTCTGAAGAAAGAAAAAAAATTCCTTGGCTTGTTTAAAGATCACAGAATAAAATATGCATATTGAAAGTTCTATGTGATGATGAAAAGAGTAAGAAGGTTTATTGTTTATCAGGCCAAGAGGATAGTAGGTGTTTTCGCCCCCTAGGTTGAGTTTTGACAGCTCTATATTTAACGATGCCAACCGGGAATGCGTCTTGCAATGACTCTCGCTGTGGGTCGATATGGACATCACTCGTAAAAGAAAAAAAAAGATCGATATGCACATGCTTCATTTTCGCCGTGGCAACGATTATCCTCGACTCATCATTATGATTTGAGTTAGCATTATTATGTCTCTATCTATTCTCAGCATTATAAGGTGGGGATATGCCATATTCTCTCGCTCTCGCAACGCCTTTTCTGCAATCGAAAAAGTGAGTATAATTGGCAGCCGTGTTTCTAGTTTCCTCTCTTTATATGTTCCCTAGCATTAGTGACAAAGTGGTTCCACTTGGACCACACCTTTTTCTAGTTCTCAACGTGACTTGGCCACCTATGACCACTATCTTTTAAATTCAATGGCGCCCCAGGCACAGCTCCCAACTATAGCTACAAAACTGAAACATGTGCACTGATCCAAAGTTGGAATCAAATCCGCCCCCAGAGCAAATCATGCCAAGGTTGAATGCCTCTTTTTTAATGCTTAACAGATGATTCAGTCAACTAGAGGATCATCAGCCTCTGGCACAAATAAAAGAGGCCACTTGGGAGGTTGGCCACAATGGATGGTAACTCAAGAGCCGTTTCTTAGAAGGCATCCCAGCCAGGCCAAGCCAAATGGGATCACAAGAAAAAGAAGTCCAAAAAGATGGATGGCTGAAAGATACATGCCTTTACAGGTTCATAGAATCAAACAAGAAAGGACATGAGAGACTTTAAACTGAAAAGGAGAGTGGGACCCACACCCACCCACAGAGGCCCCCTCCCCTCTCCAACTGCATTTCCATGTGCATCCATTTATTTGCTTTTGCTCCAGACCTAACTCTGGTCTGCTTGCTGGTTTGGGTTGGTTTGGTCATGTGGTGTGTGATCGATCTCTCCTCCATCTTTCTCCTTTAGCTAGCTCCTCATGAACATCATCCTCCCATCCATGCATGCTTTTCAACTTGCTTATCGTCAACAATGGGAATGGTTGAATTGACCTGATCAGATGACTTGTGGAAAAAGTCCAAGGAGAACTCATAATAATTCTGAAAAAATACTGTGATTTTCTTGGCCGCTTTTTGTGAAAAGAGTGTCAAGTGCGTACGGAAAATAGTTTTTGCACCATCAACAATTGGTAGCCCTGTTTTCATAGTAATTGAATTATATATGCAATTAGAATAAATGTTAGAATTAGACTAGTGATGTTGCAAACTAGTAATTCCTCCGTTCCAAATTGTAGGTCGTTTTGACTTTTCTAGGTGCATAGATATTATTATGCATCTAGATATAGTGTATGTCTAGATGCATAATAATATCTATGAACCTAGAAAAGTTAAAACCACCTACAATTTGAAACGGATGGAGTACGAGTAACACCTAAATTCAACAATTACGTCGATGCATAGTTTCAGTACTGTTCAACTGGTACGGGTTCTCTGGATCTGAGTATATATATGAAATAAATGTAGTGAAAAGTACATAACACAAGCATGAAGCATGCCCATGCTGTCAAAGAGAAAGTGAAAATGCCCATAGGGTTGAAGAAAATATGATCACTTTCTGTTAGATCCTGACTGGGACTTGCAATTAACTTGCAAGTAGTGCATGAAGAAACGGAACTGGGAAAAGCAAGTCATCTTTTCCAGAAGGAAAAATGGAGCCAAAAAGGTGAGTGCAATCAGGAGAACCTTGACCAAGTTGCTTGTGGCCATGGATTCCTTGAGGGCACAAGGAAACAACTTTGTCAAACAAGAAACTGTTGGCCCACTAACTAGGACAATGTCACTGCTGCATTATGTCATCTCATATCTGTACACGTTCGCGCAGGAAACATGTCCGGTGCATAATCCAACACATTCAGTTGATCAGTTCCTCCCGTACCAAAACCTAGCTTTCCGAATTTCAGTGGATCGGATGACAAATTACACTATCTTATAAACAGAAGTATTAGATCCATCCACTTGGTGCAATTCTTGAAATTTTTTGTTCAAATATAGCAGTGTATATCGTTCATAGTCTATGCAAAAATTGGCCTTGATATATTCAATCACATTAATTCCCATTTCTTGTGTCTTTTAGTTGAATCTGGAAATTATGTTTTGGAGGATGTATGATGGATCAATGCTATCAGCAGAATGGCAAAGAATTGAACAAGGAGGAGCATGACAGATTGGCAAATGTATCATGCAGCTTGAGAATCTCCTCCCAACCCTATCCGATCCCATCAGTAGCTAGAGCAGCATGGGTTCAATCGATCAGAGCGTGAGTGATCCATCCATAAAGGCAGAAAGGTGCCTGCTGCATTCCTGATCGATGAGATGCATGAGGAGACCTACTAGCCTTGTCTTGTTGGCACTAGCAGCTGCCTGACTGCCGGCCTGCCAATAACCCACCATGATCATCAGAGAGACCCATGGCACGAAATTATGGGGAGGCCGAAAAGGCCATGGGGGCCAGATGCCATGATGCTCCATCGATCGCCAGCTTCACTTTTCCACATCTCGTCGCCTCTTCCAAAAAGGCTCCATGGCCAAAAGGTGGCAGCTGCAGAAAGGCAGCGAGCAAAGAAAATGCTACTTGCAAAGGTGACCATGACTGCTGTCTCTTCTTGTGCTGCCGAATCTAGTGTGTGTGTGCTGTTGCATCTCTTTTGTGCGCGTGCATGGCATGGTTGGGTGAAAGTGAGGAGGATGCTTGCAGCAATAGCAATGTAACTTTAACCCACTTTGCTGCAGGAACCCTATTTTTTCTTTTGTTGGTGGGAGTGGAATGGGATTCGACCCCCCCCCCCCCCCCCCCCCCACCCCAAAGTTTTATGCATGTGGCAGTGTGTTTTTGCTGGGGGCTCGGGGCACCACGGATGCGCATATACAAGTGTGAAAGTTGCGTGGCTGGGGTATTTCGGATCTTTGGATCTTTCCGGGTCGTCTCCGGAAGAATAAAAATTCTTCAGTGGCTCACAATTGGTAGTCCAGCTGGTGAAGTGTCGGGTCCGCCTTTGCGATGTAGATCCCGATTGCTTTTTTGAAGAATTTTATGAATTATTGTTAGGTTGCTTGCTGTCCTAATCATATCACTTTTCAGGGTTTTTGCAACTTATTGTTAGGTTTATTTTGTGGAAGCGGCTTAATTAGCGACATAAATCCTGTCTCTTTTGATACACACACACACAATCTTGGCAACACAAACCATGTGATTTTGAGAATATCATAAGATTGTAAACCCTTAGGTTTATTTTGCCTTAGCATGGCATGAATTATGTCACTTTTGAGTCAAAGCATTGTAACAACGTAAATTCTATCTCTTTCAAGAATTGCTGAAGATTACTATTAAGTTATTTTGAATTTTCGGGTTCCACGATGCACAATCCATGCATGTGAAAATGGCACAATATTTTAGTTCTTTTGGTCTTTTGGATCGTCTCCGGAAGAATAAAAATCCTTTGGTTGCTGGCAATTGGTAGTCCAGCTGGTGAGGTGACGGATCCGCCTTTGCGATGTAGATCACGGTCGCCTTTTTGAGGAATTTTGTGAATTATTGTTAGGCTTAGGGCTTGTTTGGATACCTCATGTTAAAGTTTAACAAGTGTTAAAATTTTAACACTTTCAAATGGAGTGCTAAAGTTTAACACATTGGGGTGTTTGGATGGTGTGTTAAACTTTAACACCTTTGATGAGAAATGACTCTATTGCCCCCTCATTTATGGCCGGCGGAGAGAGAGGGAGGAGAGAGAAGGGGGCAATGGTGGGAAAAAGTGAAGAGGGGGACCACTTTTAACAAGTTTAACAACTTTTAACACCCCCTTGAGGTGTTTATGAAATTGGGGGTGTTAAACTTTAACACATCCCTTTTAACACATGTGTTTGGGAGGCAATGTGATAAAAAGGTATTAAAAGTGGGGTGTTAAACTTTAACACTCCCTATCCAAACAGGGCCTTATTGTTGTCCTAATCATGTCACTCTTAGGGTTTTGTAATTTATTGTTAGTTTTATTATGTGGAAGCGACTTATTTAGCAACATAATAAATCCTATCTCTTTTGAGATATACACCATTCTAGCAACATAAATCATGTTTCTTTTGTAAAGTTTGTCGATTATATATCCTTTGGTTTATTTTGCCTTATCATGGTGTGAATTATGTCGCTATTATGGAGTCCAACCATCATAGCAATGAAATTCTCTCACTTTTGAGAACTGTTCTAGATTACCATTAAGAAATTCTTTTCCATAATGCACAATCCATGCATGTGAAGTGGCATAATATTTAAGATCTTTCTATCCTTTTGGATCATCTCCGGAAGAATAAAAATCCTTTGGTGGCTGACAATTGGTAGTCTAGCTGATGAGGTCTCGGTTCCGCCTTTGTGACATAGATCCCGGTCGTTTTTTTGAGGAATTTTGTGAATTATTGTTTGATTTGTTGTTGTACTAATCATGTCACTTTTCCAAAAAAAAATTAAACTTATTGTTAGGTTTATTATGTGGAAGCCACATAAATTCTATCTCTTTTAAGATATATACACCATTTTCAAAACACAAATCATGTTTATTTTGAGAATACTGTCGATTATATATCCTTAGATTTACTTTTCCTTTATCATGGTGTGAATTATATCGCTATTAAGGAATCCAAACCATCGTAGCAGTGGAATTCTCTCACTTTTGTTCCCTTTCGCAAAAAAATAAAATTCTCTCACTTTTGCAAACTGTTCTAGGTTACTGTTAAGTTTTTCTAAACATTTCAAATTTAAGTGTGCTCCATGGATGTGCAATCCACGCATGTGAAAGTTGTATGAAATGGCATATTTAATATATCTTTTGTCTTTCAGAGTCCTCTAGAAGGATAAAATTCTTTAATGGTTGCCGGTGCCTTGTCCGCCTTGTGAAGAAAATATGGTCCCTTTTCCGTTGTTTTGTAAATCTTCCCGGCCATGTGCATAATGTTGTTTTTGAGAATTTTGGTTAGTTACCATTAGTTTAACTTTTATTTTGTTAAAAATGAAATTTGTGTCACATTTATGGCGGATAGACCATCTTATCTACGTAAATTCTATCACTTTTAAGAACTGTTAATAATTATCATTAGGTAAATTTTGCGTTAGCAAGACGTGAACTTTGTCACCTTTTTTCGTGCCCAAACTTTCCTTGCTATGCGAATTCTATTACTTTTGATAATCGTCATAGACTACAGTTAGGTTATTTTTTTATTTTTCATGTTTCTAGATCATCTTTAGAAGAATAAAATCCTATATGTGGTGGCTATAGCCATTGGTAATCCAACCAGTGCCGCGGCCTTTGCGATGTAAATCCCATTGCTTTTTTTCAGAATTCCTTATTAGGTCTATTTTAACTGAATTGGAGATGTGATTGTGCCATTGTTGAGAATTTTGTAGCTTTTATTTTTTAGAGATTAGAGATATAAATCATGTCACTTTTTGCAGTGTCCATACAGTCTTGGAGACAAAAAATCATTTCACTTCTGTGAACCTTTTTAGATTATAGTTAGGTTTGTTGTCCTAGCATTATTCAAATTTATCGCTTCTGAGGTCTCTGAGATCATCCTTGTCTTAGAGCATCAAATCATATTACTTTTGGAAAATGGTATAGACTATGTTAGATTTATTACGAGTCAGTCCCATTGATCTACTTCGGAATCTTTGAAAATTTAACTATGTGTTCTAACAATCTAGCATTGTACTCTTAAGGTAACTATACTCAACCTATGAAATATTTATTATTTAATGAGAAATTTTAGAATAATTTTAAAAAATGAGAGCCGTCTATAATTTTTTATAGCTAAAATGCTACTCCGATCCAATCATATCACAAGTTCAACCCAAGGTGCCTAAATGACGCAAGACCTAGATCGTTCGATCGTTCCCAGCATAGTATATGAACAATTCTTTCCAATGATGCTTTCCAACAACTCCTCAGCTCCTAGTCCAATTCCTTTCTGTCGCCTCCTGCTTGTGATCTTCTTCTCGAGACCATGTCAAGGTCGTCGTCTGAGTCAGAACTAATACCACCTTTTTGTTAGTCCGGCTGACGCGTATCTTTTTGCGGTTACATCAGCCATTAGGTGTCCTACTAAGCAAAGGGACTTAAACCCTAGTTTATTTATTGGCCGGCCAGAGTAGATTAATGTGACAAAAGTGCCGTCATGTCGTGTTGCATCATGGGGTTAAAGTAATTGACAAACAAAAGTCCCAAGTATTGTAGACGTCTCCTTGTTGGATCTAGTCAATAGGCCAGAGTCAGGTGGGTCCTAATTGGACTCAATAATTCATTGGTATTGGAAATTTCAACTGGATGATCGACTTCTAAATACCGCTCGGTAACCCCTCAGTACCAGACGTTCAACCGATATCGCTCGTTATTTAGTATCGGTCAACCCAACCGGTACTAAATGCGCCATTTAGTACCGGTCGGTAACTGCGAGCCACGTCACGCTATTGCGGACGGCAGTTAGTACTAACCGGTACTAAAGTTTATTTCTTTTCTTTTTTTACCCTTTTGTTTTAATTCGTATTCGTATCCGACGGAGCTTTTACTAATAATATTACGTTAATATATCAACCCATTCAAATCCAAGTATCACAAGTATCAATCCATTCAAATCATTAACACTCAATAGTTCGTACATCAATACTTAAGGTCCTAGAGATGACAAGTTCAAATCCATAAGAAAAGGGTACGTTAGGAGTCCATGCATGCTACACATTTAATAATACGCTTCGCTTATGTAAATATGCCACATAGCTTAAGTCTCTAATCGTAAAGCCTAGAACTTCATCAATATAAGTTAGATCATGAATTAGTGCACTCTCTAGCGCTTCACAAGGACGGTCACATGCACTACCATAAATCTCGAACAATGGAGATGACGTCAACTGAAATGACATGTAGAAAGTGAGATGAGCCTGGAGCTTGAAATCCCTGGTGCGTATCAGGTTTCCATCGGTGTAACTATAATTCAACACATCCAAGACTTGAGTCAGAATCGCATGAAAGCTCATTGCCGTCAAGGTTTGACCAAAGACATCCTAAAAGAAGAGAATAACGTGATGAAATTTAAAATATGTAACATAATTAAACATAAAATGATGATTAGATATGTTCCATACCATGTCTTGTTGATTCAGCTGACAAAACATCTCAATAGTCCTAGTCACATTGCTTTCTCCCTCCTTCAGTGCTTTTATTCGAAAATATGAGAAGTCTGGCACAAAGTACCCATGATCATTAAACTGTTGTAGGCAGGTCTTCATGACGGTCCTTTCAAAAGTTACCCTACTTGGTGCTAATTGAGCCCATGCGGCAATTGAAACCATCAGGATGGGCTGTCCTAGTACTCTCATCCGGTTAGCCTGTGTTTCTCGAAAAAAAACTTAATAAGAGATTTTTACTCTTTTAAAATTCCATGGACCTAACTATCTCAGATTGCACTAAAGCAGAAGTACCACCTAGAGCTTCGACAACATCTTTCAGCCATCTAATATTGTCAATAAGCTACATTGTATGTAAGTAATTTAGGAATTATTCATATGTAGTAAAAAATCAATTACAAGAAGGAAAGAATATTACTATGTTGGGAATTACTCCTCTGCTTCCATCGCCTTTTGGCAAGTCAATGATGCGATTAGGGAAGTGAATTCCTGGAGGATGAGCAAACGGTGGCTCCTCGAAAATGTAGTGTCCACGGCCGCCACCACCATGGTGGCCACCTCCACGGCCGCCACCACCACGGCGAGAAAAACTTCCACTTACCATAGTTAGCCCAAACTGTCCAAATAAAATTGTGATAAGATAATTTGCCACCATTTTTCTTAACTAATCAACTTTGCCACCAATAATACATTGTCATATATGCACATCATATGCATTGAAATAAATCTAGACCATTATTTCATAGCCATTCAAAATTCTATCACAATGCTATTCGTGAATATCTACGTGTCCTCTAAGAGATATAGCCTTATGCCATAATTGTATCAAAAAAATAATTACTTAGCATCCAATACAAATTGGTATCCAATTCAAGGAAAAATCATAGCTATTTTAATCCAATATGGGTAGCAAAATCATTTTAATGCATCCAAATCAAAATTATCAAAAAAAAACTAACTGGGGAGGGCATGTGAGGGAGGCACGGCGGCGCGTGGGGGAGGCTGGGGAGAGAGAGGCGCGGCGGCAGCCCATGGGGGAGGCGGGGAAGGGAGAGGTGCGGCAGCGGGGACGGGGTGGTGGTGGTCGGGGATAGGGCGACGGGGAACACGGGTGACGGAGCTGGGTATGGGGTGACGGAGATGGCGATGGAGCCAAGGACGAGGTGATGGGCGACGACGATGGGGACGGCAGCCGGGGACGGGGTGGCGGCGGTCGGGGATGGGGTGACGACGATGGTGATGGAGATGGGGATGGGGACCGGACAGGGCGGCGGCAATGGCGATGGAGACGGGGATAGGACCAGCGCGGCGGCGGTGGGCGACGACGATGGCAACAGCGACGGGGACAGGGCAGCGGTGGTGGGCGAGGGCGACGGGACCGGTGCAGCGCAAAGTGAGGAACTGCTAATTTTTGGAAACTGTTAAGTATTTGGAAAAGATTAAGTATTTGTAGGTGGGATACTTTAGTACCGGTGCTAGCCTTTGCCCGGTACTAAATTCCTCCATTTAGTACCAGGTAGGACTCCCAACCGGTACTAAAGTTGCTAAATGGCAGGATCTTAAATTAGGGGCATTTAGTACCGGTTCCAGCCTTTGCCCGGTACTATTCCTCCATTTAGTACCGAGCATGCTTCCAACCGGTACTAAAGTTGCCAAATTGGCGGGAGACTGTCCGCCTCCAGCAGTTTTCTTTCCCGTGCACACTATTTTAATTCTAATAAAATGTTTCAATCATTACGATAAGGTTGTCACATGTATATATGTATATATATGAAATAGTAGAGATAAAAATTCATCACAACTATTAAATAGAGTACATTACATATGAAATTCATCGTACATATTAAATCTTACATTAAATGAGATACTTAGAACCTAGAATCGGCCATGTCGTGACCGTTAATCATCACAACATACAAACTATGATTTATATCGATGATGTCAATTCCTAAGAACCTATTGATATAATTTAGCTCATATATGTATGCACTATCCCTAGCCTTGTAGGGCATGTGAAATGTCTCTCCAAATATTCTCACCGAAGTCGTGGATGATGATAAAGTAATGTCAGCTTGCCAACCGCCACGTACTTGACCCCGCGTAGGACTTCTTTTAGACCTTCGTCGGCGTGCATGAAGCCATGCTACTACCGGTTGAACATACCAGAGTATTAACTACGAGTCCTCATGACATACATAGAGTATTAACTAGAGTAAATTATATATATGAAATAGTAGAGATAAAAATTCATCATACATATTAAGTTTTACATAAATAATATATGTAGAACATAGGATTGCCCACATCACGACTGTTAATTTGGGAGACAAAAAGATACACCAGTCCTAAAATAATGGTACAACATGAGATCTACGAGTCCACCTACTTTGGCTGAATATCATAAAGGAATCTTGAAATAATTGTCCAAACGTCTTTTGGAGCAAGTGCCATATTTTCATAATAGAAGTATGGTGGCCCAATAGTCTGTCCAGGTAAAAGACATGTTCACTGAGTATGGTCCATTTTGGCAATCCAAAACCAATCATAAGTCGATGGGTCAAGGTCAGTGAATAAATCTCTGTCTGAACTGGCTATTGGCCACCATACTTCTATTATGAAAATCTAACTCCAAAAGGTATTTGGAAAACTATTTCAAGATTTTTTTTATGATGTTCCGCCAGAGTTTGTGGACTCGAAGTTCTTCTGTTCTCTGTTCTCTGGTATTGGAGGAGCGAAGGTATTACATCTATTGCCGGTCCATTTGCATCGTATTACGTGAAAAATTGGACATAAAGCTTCGTATTAGATAAAGAACTTGATCAATTTTAGGTAGAGGAAAGATAGAGTAAATGTGTTTATAATATTTAATCCTCGTTCTAAAAGATCAACAAGTACTCTATTTTGTAACATAAAACTCATTCTAAAAAACTCTCCATTCTACTCACTCTAAAAAACTCTCCATTCTCCTCGTTCTAAAAGATCAACAAGCTAGTACTCCATTTGTAACATAATACTCATTTAAAAAACTCCCCATTCACCTCACTCTAAAAAACTCTCCATTCTCCTCGTTCTAAAAGATCAACAAGGTAGTACTCCATTTGTAACATAGAACTCATTTAAAAAAACTCCCCATTCACCTCACTCTAAAAAACTCTCCATTCTTCTTGTTCTAAAAGATCAACAAGTACTCCATTTGTAACATAAAACTCATTCTAAAAAACTCTCCATTCTCCTCATTCTAAAAGATCAACAAGCCAGTACTCCATTTGTAACATAAAACTCATTCTAAAAAACTCTCCATTCTCCTCATTCTAATAAAGCAACAAGTACTCCATTTGTATCATAAAACTAGCTTATTCAAAAAAACCTAGAATACTATGACCAGAGGAGGGAGAATGAAGTTGCTAACCGGTCTAGCGAAGAAGCTGGTCGAGTGAAGAAAAACGAAGCCCAAGCAAATGGTTGAGCTTGCTTGAGGAGGAAGCTAAGGAAGCAGCTCATTTATATATAGAGAAAATGGTTCACATTAGTACCGGCTGGTAGCTTCAACCTGTACTAAATGGCATTCTCAGTACCGGCTGATGGTTTCCTGGGAAATCTAGCTGTTGGCCACATGGTCCACGTGCTGCCATTTAGTAACGGCTGAGGCTCCAAACCGGTACTATAGGGTTTCTGGTAGCACTGTGCGTGATGACCGGTACTAGTACTGGATGAAAACATGTTGGACAAATACCGGACGAAAACGTGTTGGACGAATGCTTAGTTTCCAGTAGTGTTAGGAACCTGTATATGTTCTCTGTTGATTCTTTGGCATCTTGGTGAGGAAAAAGACTGAAGTTGCAACAATCATATAGAAACTTCGCCTCACACGCTAAAGATAATTGTGTACACATTATTGATGCGTACCAAAAGTTGGAATAAAATCCTTGTAGCTCCTTCCAACACTCAATCCTGCGTCTGATACAACTACCCACCAGGCCACCACAACCTAACCGATAACCATCCATCTGAATTCTCTACATATTTTGTTACATCTTCAACAACCTAGTTTCGGAGCATCCCTCTGGTCTCTTTCAGCCAAACTAGCTTCGAATTTGAGCTCCACGCTCCGCCACCGCCGTACCAGATATTCAAAGAGAACTAAACAAGCAGGTGGTACTGAAACCTGCACCGTGTCGTCCAACGATACCAATACAAACATTTCTAGCACACCCAATAAAATCGTCCCAGAAAAGGCACATTCATACTGCCATACCAACCGACCGATCTGAAACTGCAATTGAATCCAGTCCAATTGAATCGAGCCCTAAATTTGCCGGCATTCAAGCTGCCGTCAGGGTTGTACGAGTACCGTCAGGCACAATCTGCGTTTGGATGCGTCAGTGACCTGTTACCCTTCTCCTTTTGATCTGAAATCTCAGTGCAGAGGATGCTCAATGATGGGCACATGGGGAAATCAGTGAGCCGCAGATGAAAAGGTGACACAGAATCTATTGAAGCTGCAGCAATGCTGTACAGAGATGCAGATGAGGACGATGAGACAATCAGCCGGACCACATGGCTGGATGGCTCCTAGATTGAGACCGCTCATTCATGGCATCATGATCATGCACACTACTCGCAATAGCAAAGTTTCTGTCAGCTTTATCGTTCAAGAGTTGTTCTGGTGATACAGGGGAGGAACCACTCAAAACAAAACCAACCAGATGTGATCAACAAGGCGTCACTATACAACAGCTCAGGCACAAATTCTTTGTAGATTCAGATCTTAAGAATCTAAGGTACATATATCAACCATGTTAAACTTCAAAACTTGACCAAAGTTCACTTGTCCTGCTAAGGATAACACAGCAGGTTGGCATGAAAGCCAACTAACCTGAGGTATACCCATTTTAGATACAGTGGACGAGCTATTCGGAGTCTGATGAGTCGCCAGTGCCTGATTGCCGGACACTTCGTTTGGAGGCAGCGGCGGCCTGCTTCGACACAAACGCAGACCCTTCTCCATCGAGGAAGATCACTTGGGATTTCGCGAGGCGTTCCTCCAGATCCTCAGTGCTGAAGTCATCTTTGCCACCAAGCTCATCGAAGCCAACCTTGTGATACCAGAAGAAAGAAAAATGATTGTATGTTAAATACAAAGCTAACGAATCAGCTAACAATAGTGTTCACTTACCACATAATCCTCAACCTTGGCATTCTTTACTATAGCAAGGGTTGGAAGGACGACGATCTTGAGCTTCTCCGTCAGGAATGGAGCCTTCTCAGCATGAACCTTAATAAACCGTGTCTCTACATGCTGTTTCGCAAGAATTGACAAATGTTTGTCCAAAACCTGCAGACCAAGAGTGAGATGTGATAAAAATTTTGGATAGTGCAGCATTGAACATGGCATCGCTGGTACCAGAAATGCAAATAACCAAAAGAATTAATAGATCATAACTGCACTAAAAAGGGTGAAGAAAAAAACATAAGTAATAATATCTCTGAAATTATAATGGAAAAGTAGTCGATGGAGGTTAAGTTTGTGACTTTTCCTATACAGAATGTCATCCATGCAACCCAAACCGCACTCATAGTGCAAATACATATATCTACATTTTAAGTTCACAATGCTCCATAAGAGAGCAGAATGTCATACAAGGAAGATGGAACACATTCACGATGGAACTCATGAACCCAAATCCGGTGAAAATGCCTCAGTTTGTTGTAATATTTTACCCTAAAAACGGAAGAACCACGTGCATCTGGTGGCCCACAACTAGATTTACATTCATGGAAGAGATGGTCCACTACAAACTAACGGCTGGGTGACAAGCAAAAAAAAAATGCTATCGAGAGTCTGCACATGACGAAATGCAGTGAAGTTGCTGAACCAACCCTCTTCTATTGATTGCTACCATCAAAGCTTAGCCCTGTACAGCTAACTCATTATTCCACGATGCACTCGAACTCATTATAATTCTTCTCAGAAGCCTAGAATGTAAGTAAGGAATCACAAGTCATTTATCTGAATGGCTGGCGTTTGTAGGGGACTAAGAATCAACATTTGTTGGAGGTAGCATGTTTTGGTATGTAGAGGACTAAGAATGGTTTGTCAATCAAATACTGTATAATACTTGGTATGAAGTCCCCAAGATTGGCTTCTATTAGGCCAAAGGGAGTTCAAGATGTCACAAGTGTTTGGATTTTGCATGCGCAGATGGCAAGACCAAAAGATGTTGAGGTGGAGGAGGCAACAAAGGGAGTGAAGGTGTATAACACAGGAAGGTTAGAACTTAAGCTGAGTTGGCGGCACACCAGAAGCAATTGAGAAAGAGCAGATACAACGTCTTAGTATACTACATGCTCCATTCCTAAACCTTTCTTGGATGCCTCCCCAACCCAAATACCATGTCTACTGAATCAAGTCATATCTTCTAATATTGAGCATTACAAAATCCATGTCATTCACCTGTATTCACCTGCGAATAAAATATTTATTGCGTTCAAAAATACAAGTGTTGTCTAAGATTAGCAAGTTGCTAAGCAGGCAAGTATGTTTAAAAAAGCACCTTCGCACTCTTGCGATGAAGAAAAAAATAAAAGCCTATTTAACTTCTCACATGGATGATAGAAGCAGGATGCGAATAGGTGCTACCATGAACCAAACTCCTAAAGGCAAGGTTGGTTCCAAAAGGTTATATGGGCTATTGCATTCTTGCCCCTATTTTTTTGAACTCTAATTATGATTTTACCCTCGGTTTTGTTCACTGTGTGATTTCACCGTTACTTTTTGAATTTGAAGAGAGAGTTTACCCCTACTCCGTGAACAGCACATAACGGTGTCAAATAAGTTGAAGGAAGACAAATTTGACCTTATAAATATGCCCCTACTTTGTTGTCTCAACATAGCAGGTCCCGAGCCCTAGTAAAGGAGGAGGGTTGTGATAGGCTTGGCGAGCCAACGTTAAACCTAGCCAGTCTAACGGAGATGAAACCCAAGAGAAATCCGTTGGGGCATAACCCTCCTAGCGACGCGCTATATCAGAACCCAGGTATGGTGTTAAATGGGCAAGGGCCGGGTCGCCTCCCCCTTGGTGACGCGTCGTGTCGCGATCTGGGCATGGTGTCAATTAAGCAAGGATCGGGTCGTCGTTTCCTTAGTGGCGCGCTACATCGGCGCCCGGGTGTAGTGAAAAATGAGCAAGGGTCTTCACATCTCTCTCGACGGGTGCAAGGGGCAAGGAAGCTAGTCGAACCAACTAGGATTCGTGTAGGTAGTTGGAATGTAGGGTCTCTTATAGGTAAGTTAAGAAAGTTAGTTGACGTAGCAACTAGGAGGCGTGTAAATATCTTATGCGTTCAAGAGACTAAATGGAAGGGCCAGAAGGCGAAGGAGGTGGACAATACCGGTTTCAAGCTTTGGTACACAGGGACAGCTGCAAATAGAAATTGAGTGAGAGTTTTGATTGACAAGAGTCTCAAGGATGGAGTGGTGAACGTGAGAAGGCAAGGGGATAGGATTATCCTAGTTAGGCTTGTCGTTGGTGATATGGTCCTAAACGTAATTAGTGCATATGTCCCCCAAGTAGGCCACGATAAGAGTGCTAAGAGGCTTTTCTGGGAAGATTTAGATAGCCTGGTTAGAATTGTACCTTCTAGCAAGAAGCTTTTCATAGGAGATCTTAATGGGCATGTAGGTACAACAAGTGCAGGCTTCAAGGCGGTTCATGGAGGTTTTGGGTATGGTAGTAGGAATCAGGAGGAAGTCTTGGACTTTGCAGTAGCTTTTGACTTGATGATAGCGAACACTTTCTTTAGGAAGAGACGGTCCCATTTAGAGACTTTTAGTAGTGGCCAACACTATAGCCAGATTGACTTTATCCTCACAAGAAGAGGATAAACGGGCATGCTTGGATTGCAAGGTGATACAAGGGGAATGTGTTGTTTGTCAACATAAGCTTGTGGTGGTGGACTTTCATTTTCAGATGTACACACGCAGGGACAAACAAGCCAAGATTGCAAGAACAAAGTGGTGGAACCTGAAAGAGGAGATGTCAGAGGTCTTCAAGGAAAGGGTAATAAAAGCGGACCCTTGGAAGGAAGGAGCGGAGGCAAACAACATGTGGGAGACGATGGCAAACTGCATTCGGAAGGTGGCCTTGAAGGTGCTTGAAGTGACCAGGGGGGTAGAGGCATAGATAAAGATACTTGGTAGTGGAATGAGGAAGTCCAAAGGACTATTAAGGAGAAGAAAGAATACTATAGGCGCTTGTTCCATGACAGGAGTGTGGACAACATAGAGAAGTACGAGGCAATAAGTGTGGCAAAGGGTAGGGCGTATGAGGATATTTACCAACAATTAGGTACGAAGGAAGGAGAGAAGGACATCTATAGGATGGCTAAGGTTCGTGAGAGAAAGACGAGGGACTTCAACCATGTTAAGTGAATTAAGGATGAAATAGAGAACATCTTGGTAAAGGAGGATGAGATCAAACATAGATGGCAAGAGTATTTTGACAAATTGTTCAATGGTGAGAATGAGAACACAACCTTGCAGTTGGATGACTTTTTTGATGACACCAACAGGCACTTTGCGCAGAAGATCCAAGAATCTGAGGTCGGAGAGGCGTTGAAAAGGATGAAAAGTGGTAAGGCGATGGGCCCGGATGGTATCCCAATTAAAGTGTGGAGATGCCTCGGGGACATAGCCATAGTATGGCTAACCAAGTTGTTAAACCATATCTTTCGGTCAAACAAGATGCCGAAAGAGTGAAGGAAAAGTATACTGGTACCAATATACAAGAATAAGGGAGATATTCAAAGTTGTACTAATTACCGAGGAATTAAGTTGATGAGCCATACTATGAAGCTATGGGAGAGTTATCGAGCATCGTTTGAGAAGGATAACACGGATCTCTATGAACTAATTTGGTTTCATGCCTAGAAGGTCAACCATGGAAGCTATTTTCTTAATAAGACAAGTTATGGAGCGGTATAGGGAGAAGAAGAAGAACCTCCACATGGTTTTCATTGACTTGGAGAAGGCATATGACAAAATACCAAGGAATTTTATGTGGTGGGCTTTGGACAATATAAAGTCCCAACAAAGTACGTTGGACTGATTAAGGACATGTACAACAATGTTGTAACTAGAGCCCGTATAAGTGATGGCGACACAAATGACAAACATAAAGTCCCAACAAAGTACGTTGGACTGATTAAGGACTGAATAGGACTGCATCGCGGGGCTACTTTTGAGCCCTTATCTATTTGCCTTGGTGATGGATGAGGTAACAAGGGATATTTTCAAGCGGATATCCCTTTGTGTATGCTCTTCACGGATGATGTAGTGCTAGTTGACGAAAGTCAAGCAGGAGTAAATAGTAAACTGGAGTTGTGGCGGGAGACCCTAGAGTCAAAAGGTTTAGACTCAGTAGAACTAAAACTGAATATATGAGATGTGACTTTAGCACTACTACACATGAGGAGGGAGATGTCAATTTGGAAAGCCAAGTAGTGCCCAGGAAGGATACATTTCGATATTTGGGATCAATGCTACAACAAGATGGGGATATTGATGAGGATGTTAGTTATATAATCAAAGCAGGGAGGATGAAGTGGCGCCAAGCATCAGGAATTTTATATCACAAGAGGGTTCCATTGAAGCTAAAAGGCAAGTTTTATAGGACGGCGATTAGACCTGCAATGTTGTATGGTGCAGAATGTTGGCCTACAAAAAGACGACATGACTAGCAGATAAGTGTTGCGGAAATGCGTATGTTGCTTTGGATTTGTAGTCATACAAGGGATCGAGTCCGGAATAAGGATATGCGTGATAGGTTAGGGGTAGCACCAATTGAAGAAAAGCTTATCCAACACCGGCTGTGGTTTGGACATGTCCAACGAAGGCCTCCGAAGGCACCGGTACGTAGTGGAACCCTAAGACGTGATAGTAATGTGAAGAGAAGCAGAGGAAGACCAAAATTGACATGGGAAGAGGCAATAAAAGGAGATTTGAAGGGATAGAATATACCCAAAGATTTAGCCCTGGATAGGAGTGCTTGGAAAACAGCTATTCATGTGCCCGAACCCTAATTTGTGGCTCTTGTTGGGTTTCAACTCTAGCCTACCCCAACTTCTAGGACTGAAAAGCTATGTTGTTGTTGTTGTTGTTGAAATATGCCCCTAATTTTTTGAGAAATTACTGATTTCGCCCCTATTTCCTTAAACTCCATCCCTTGGGAATAAATTACTCCATGGTGGCCACCAGGATTGTAACAGGATTCCATTTGTCTCTTTTACTCAATACAATCTGAAACCCATTAGGGAATAATTAGTAAGTTGTTGTTCCAAAAGGTATAATCCATTCCTTTCAATGAAACAAGGAAAATGAGGACAGTGAGGTTAGTTTTTTAGCTAGGTGCCCTTCTCTTTGCTTTACGAATCTGCTCCTATTTCAACTAGGGTAATAATCTTTTAACCTGCTAGAATCTCCGTTATTTCCTTGTGCTCTGCCCGCAGGCTGCACCAACTGAGCAGCAGCCTACCAATGCAAGGTGCAAGAGGCTGGAGCAGGACTGCAGCTCTGATCCACAGGCGCTGGAGATGGAACTGCATCTCTGAGGGAGTCGAACTCGCTCCTGCCTACAGGAGATCTTGAGGCCCCAAGAGGAGGCTGAACGCGAGCTACGGGAGCTGCGGGAAGCTGACGTGAGGTGCTAGAGGCCGAAGAAGGACTAGCCGCCGCTCGCCGAAGATGACTAGCCGGCCATTGCCGCTCGCTTGGCTCCCGCACGAGGCCACACCCGCGCCCACGCCGCAGGCCAGCACGCCTGCCCGCCCACCGCCACCGGACATCATCACCTACCGCATGCTGGAGTTAGGAGAGATACTGAGAGGAGAACGGTGAAGGCCTAAAGGTATGAAGGGATAAGGGATATTTTTTGTCTTATCACCATACTATGAAGGGTTATTTTTTAATTCATTTATTCTGGATCCAACTAACAGAGTTAGGAATAAGGGTAAACAGAGTCTTCTAATTCAAAAAGTAGGGGTAAAATTATAAAGTGAACAAAACAAAAATGAGGGTAAAACCACAATTGGAGTTCAGAGTAGGGGCAAGAACGCAATACTCCCAAGGTTATAATAAAGCACATGTAAGAAACTGTAATGATACATTTGCATAAGTGGTAAGGATAAACAATGATAAGAATATCGATTTGTGCATCCTCAACTTTGAGCGGTTCCTTCAATAGTTGGATGCGAAGGATATTTTCCTCCATGGTGATTTACATGAAGAGATCTACCTGGAATTCTGGATATCCCTTCTGGATATGGAAATAGAAAGGTTGTTATCAGGGTTGCAAACTCAAGAAGTCAATCTATGGCCTATAGCAATATCCAGAAGCATGATTCAACAGATTCACACAAATGATTAGTAGCATGGGCTACTTTTACAACCAACCATAATACTTATTAGCCATTTAAAAAAATGTTATTTGTGCAAATTGTCAGTTTTAGCCTTCACAAGTCATCATCTTCTCCCACTGACACCCACTTGTCGATAATCCTCCCACAGCCACCTCCCCATCTACTAACCTACCACGTAACACTCTCCAACTGCTTCTAAGACTAACACATTTCCTAGAGACTTGCCCCCAAACTTGACATTTGCATCGGAAATAGAGCTGGCACAAAAAAAGGAAAGAAAAAAGAAAAGAGAGAGGGAGAGAGAGGAAGCTAGCTTCCAAACCGTCCATCAGCTTTGAAAAACTTATTTAGGGGGAAAACACATAAAGAGAGGGGAATATAGAACTTTCTAGGGGGATACCCACACAACCTGGAAGTACTCGGAACCCAGGTGGCCATCCTCTCTAGTGGAGGCTCTACAAACTGTCTCAATGCAGATAACATCAGTGCAAACCTTTGGCTTATGCTACGTATCAAGTATCTTCCAATTGAAGATATGCTGAAATGCTAAATAAAATGTGCAGTACAACAAAATCCCACTTAAAATACAGGTGCAGTACGTGCACTCACTCAAATGAGGGGCTGAAAAAATAAAGCTTGAGCAGCAGCATTGCAACAACTGGGACATTAGCACTTCAAGTCTAAGAACATGCCTCTGGTGCGGGACGCGTCTACCAGTGGCACATAAACTGGTAAGTGATAACATTCGCTCACAAAGAAACTGGCAAGTGATAACATAATATCTGTGCCATCCTTCGGTGAGTTCCTAGTGAATATAAGTCTTTTGTGAATGTTTCTTACGTGGTGCCATAGTGCCAAAAGTGGCCGAGATGTGAAAGAACAATTATCCAAAACAACACTTGATAGCTCATACTGATAAATCCTAACAATACATTATCATTATTTTGGGGATATTTTGCTAAAGGCACAGACCTGACATACATTTGAATGGGTTGATAAAAAATAATCCAGCATATATCTACTTGAAAGCCCCTTTAAGTGTGCAAGTATTTTGAGTTGATCAACGCACTAGTCAAGTACAAATCCTTTTCAGATAGGGTCAGCTTCAAACTTTTGGCTGACCCTCCAAATCAGTATTCTAAACAGAGATTGCTAAGAGAAATTTCTGTAAGATGCAAGTAAAGATTAACACAACAGGTTGAATGTTGGATATTTTGTGATCTTCTCGGATAACAACTGAGAGGAACTTGTCGCGCAAGTTCTCCACCTAAACTCGCATCAAATTAGTTGCTGTGCTGTGATCGGCAAGCACACATAACATAATCTAGGACTCGGCCCCAGTCCCTCTTGCACCTCTTTTTTTTTTGGAACGAACGGCAACAGATTGCGCCATTTCTATTGATATAGAAGAGATTTACAAGTAACTGGCCCCAGCAGACTGGTGATCAAAGAAAATTGGAGCTCAAAAAAGGAGAGCTGAAAAACAAAAACCAGGCAGGAGGCTGCCCGAACTGTACACAACAAGAGACCTAAATCTCTCCCAACAGGCCGGCCAGGTGCTTCGCGCCGGCCATCTCCCAAGCACGATCCTCTTCTTTGATCTGTAGCATTAAAACATGAGCCGGGCGTTCTTTTCTTTGGAAGGTTCTAGCGTTTCTCTCTAGCCACAACTGCCAAGAGACGAGCAATAGTAGGGAGTGGAGTCCTTTCTTGGGGACCCCCGCCAGGGCGCCCATGTGCATCCACCATTCCTTTACAGTCACCGATTGCTCCCACTGTGCCGGGTTTAACTGGGCATAACTATGGTCCTGCACTCAACTATGAGGTGTTTAAATGCCTGAAATGCAAGTTCTGATCACATTGTTTTGTGGGGCCAAAATAAACTATGCTAAGCAACTATAGGCATTGAACTTCTTGGGTGATATTCTAGAGCTTTTGGATTAACTGGCAGCATAATGCAAAATGTGTGTCTAAGTTCCATTTAATTCATCAGGAGAAAGAGCTTATGTTAGATTATCAACAAATCGATGACAGTAAGTTAAACAGAAAGACTAAATCTGTAGAATGGAGCTGCTGTCACTAAATCTTGCGGATGACTCTGCTACATGCAACACGAACAATACTAGGACGAGAATGGGATGACCTAATCTTGATCTACTCAAATCACAGCACAACACAAATACAATCCCCAACGGGACTCACACAATTCACCACGAGATCCGCATCCGGACCAAGCCAAGCCATAGCGCAGCAATGAGAGAGAAGTCCCGAACCTTGCATGGCCAGTTGTCGCGGTAGAAGTGGCATACGAGGCGCTCGCTGGCCTTGGCGGCGGAGAAGAACTCCTTCTCGGGGACCTCGGCGTACTCCCCGTGCCCCTGCGCGCGCCACTTGGCGCGGCGCTCGGCGGCGCGGCGCATCTGCTGGATCCGGCGCTCCCGCAGGGCCTCGATGTCGTCGGGGTCGAGGCGGTCGAGCGCGGAGATCTCCTCGTCGAGCTTGTCCTCCACGGCCTTCGCGGCCGTCAGCACCTGCTTCTCCAGGATCTGCAGGCAACCAGCCCGGCCGCCGCCGCCGCGTCAGGGAGAGCGAACAGAGAGCAAGAGAGGGTGGGTTGAGGAGGAGCCGATGGATGGTTACCTGGCTGACGACTTCGTCCATGGCGGCGCAGTAGGAGGGAGGTGACGCCGGCGGCTGGCCGAGATCGGATTTGGGAAGCGAACGCCGGAGAGTGAGGAGTGGGGAGCGAGAGGGACGGAGGT
This sequence comes from Setaria viridis, assembly GCF_005286985.2. Taxonomy (NCBI): domain Eukaryota; kingdom Viridiplantae; phylum Streptophyta; class Magnoliopsida; order Poales; family Poaceae; genus Setaria; species Setaria viridis. Next base: position 10,563,747 of record NC_048268.2, read on the forward strand.
GGTTGTTGGGAATGTTGCGAGTGATGGGCCTCCAACGGGGATTTGTGCGAAGAAGTTGGGCTTCCAAATTGGTATTACGGCCCAGCTTGCAGATTTTCCCACGTCACGTCCCTGTCACCTTTTCGGTGGTAAAATGAATTTTCGCGGGCTATTAGAATATTTTCACCAAGCGCCTTTTTTATCCGAGAGCTAAATTTTAGCTCTGCACTTTTAGCCTAAAATTTAGCTCTTGGGATCCAATCTAGCCCAAAATTTAGCTCTTGGGATCCAATCAGGTGGGCAAAACGTGGCAAAGAGCTAAAATTTGGACTAAAACTTTTAGATCCCAAAGAGAACCTAAAAAGGCCTAAAAGTGTTCCTCCCCACCATTTTCCACCTCCTGCCCTCCTTTCCTCTCTCTCCTCCGCCTCCCACCCGCCGACACCCTCCCGTCCGTCGCCGCCCGCCCCCGTCCGCCGACCTCCCTCGCCGCTCGCCCGCCCGTCATTGCCTGTCCCCTTCCTCGCGCGGAGATCTGTCGACGCCGGCCCCCGGATCTCGCCGCAACGGGCCGCGGCGAGTCCACGGGAGACCCCGGCCTCCGCCGCAGTCACCGGCGACGACGATGACCGCGCCACCGCCTCGCCTTCCGCCACCTCCTCCTCCGCCTCCGCCTCACCCCCGCCGCTACCTCGTCCTCCGCCTCCTCCTCCGCTTCCGCCTCGACCTCGCCGCCGGCGGCCACGATGCCGCCGGTCACTGGATCTGGGGGCCGCGGCCGCCGGCGGGGAGGAGAGCGCCGCGACCGCTGGCAGGAGGGAGGACGATGGGGACAAGCTCGCCGCCCCTCTCGCTGTCCGATCTCACTGGAGGTGATGCGGGCGGCCTCCCGCCCGGCCCCCGCCGCCTTCGCCGTCGCCACCCCTTTCCCTCGCCCGGCTCCCACTGTGGGCGCGGCTGGTGGGGAGGGGAGGGCCGCGGCTGGAGGAGCGAGTGGGCGAGGGAGCGAGTAATGATGAAGGCTAGAGAGGGCTGGAGTGGGGTCATTAATGAAGGGGCAAATCAGTCATTGTTTGATGAGAGACTAAAGTTTAGCTCATGGATCCAAACACCCCAACAGTAAAGTTTAGGGGCTAAAATTTAGTCCATGAACTAGTGATCCAAACACTACCCAAGTCTTCTTACATTTTATTTTGATTTGAGATAGAGTCATTTCTGACTTTTGCCCACGTCTCGGTGCACACAGATATACATAAACAGATAAAAAGAGAAAAAAAAAAGAAAAAGAAAGAGGTTTCCACGATCCTAAATCATCATGACCTCTGCTGGTATATCAAAAGCCTGCGTTAAAATCACCTTTTACCGATATGCCACCACCCGTAGGGTAATGTCGATGCAGCACCGGATCTGCCTTAAGAGCAGCCACAATGTACATGTAAAGGTAACATTAAGCATTTAATGCAACTATAGGAGAGCACTAGAATCATTATGGGTAATGTTCTCATATTTTCTGTGAGTGTCAGAAATTCTGACACCAGCCGGAAGTATTCAAAAACTTCCGACCATGAGTCCTCGGCTGATTTTATCTGACGGCATCGGAAGTTCCGATGATGTGTCGGAAGTTCCGATAACAGTCACCGGATGTTTTTTGAAACTTCCAAGGAGAGGCTCTCAGTCGTTTTAATCTAACTTTGTCGGAAGTTTCGACAAGCACATAAATGTATAGTAATAGCTAGTTTTGGGGGCTCGGATATAAATACCCCCTCAATCCCCCATTCATTGTTGCTAAACAGCTCGAGCTAAAACAGCCCCAAGCATTAAATACTCCTCCCCCGCTCCTATTTGAGCTAAATCCTTGAGAGTTTGAGCTAGGGATTGGGTGAGAGCAAGATTGAAGGTGTGAGTCTTGAGAATTTGAGTGTGAGGTCCAACAAATTCATATCAAGAGCACTCCAAAGCATCTTTGACCATCGATTCGCGTTTGTTACTCTTGAAGCTTGCTTCTAGACAGCTAGGCATCGCCCATTTGAGTGCCCTCTTTGTGTGGTGCGCCCGGTAACGTTTGTATCACCCATCTTTCGTGGATTTATATTAAGTGACTCAATCCTCCTTTGTGGTTGATTGAGAGAGATAAAGGGTTAGTGAGGAACGGGCTCTTTGTGAGCTCCTCAACGGAGACGTAGCTTCCTTTGTGGAAGTGAATTTCGGTAAACAAATCCTTGTCTCTTGTGCTTATTGTGTTCTTCGTGTTCATATTGACCTAGAAGCTTGATTTAAGCCGATCTATAAATTTGTGTGGTTCCTTGCATATCTATCACCTGCAGTAGTCTTTACATTTCATTTATAATCTTTTGAGTCAAGCAGAATTGGCAGATTTAGGTTTCATTTTGAATTTCATTTAGCTCACTTTCTACTGTTGGAAGTTCCGACCCATCGAAAGTTCCGGCACAACGTCGGAAGTTTCGACATATCTAATACCGTTGCGAAGTTTTTCAGGAAAAATTTGAAGTTAGTTAATGTGAAGATTCTCTGTTCTCTCCGTGAACAGTAGTATGTACTATTCTTTGATTCATTCTCCTTTCTATGACAATGGGCCATTGCATGCAACTTTTTTCTTTGCACCGGATGCCCAAGTTAGCTTCTAGTTCCAAGCTAGCACCTCCAGCAAAATTTGCTCCAGTGATTAGCTAGGGTGCTATCTCCTTCTCTTTCCTCTTCGCACCCTAAAAACACCACACTGGAGCTGCCCTTAGGCTTGTGGTGTACCACAAACGAATAAAAACTAATAAAAATTGTCGAATCTCTCTCTCCTCCATCCCATTCTTCTCTCTCCAATGTCGTTGCCTACTCCCCCACCACTAGGAGTAAGCCGAGAAGATGCCCTGCGGCTCCAGCTAAGACAGTGCAAGGTCGGCGACAACCTTCCCCTATCCCATCATCGTCGAACCCGAAAAAGGAGCCGTGAGAGAAGAAATTGATTGAGATATAACTCATATCATGAAAGTCATTGGCAGTCACACCTTGAAATCCACCGGCTTGGGAGCCAATCCTATTGATGCGAGAGCCATAAGTTCACAAGCACTTGATGTTTCAAGTGGGGGATGCCCCCATAGCCGAATCGAAGGATGAAGCTCGGTGACGACGAAGACAATGATGTCCTTGTAGGGCACAATGAAGAGCAGGCACACCTTGGAGCCGGAGCCATGGGTGAGGAAAGAAGCACTCGATTTTACAAAGATCTGGTCGGCAGCTACCGGATTTGGTGAATGTGAGTTGAGATTTCATGGGATTGGAGGAGGGGTAAGCAGAAGCGAGAAGGGTGAGTGTCGCTGATGCGGAGGAGAAGGAACCCGGGAAGAGAAGGCCGGTGGTTGGATTGGACTTTTTTATACCCATGTTAATGCTACCTTTTTCGCACGCTACCTTTTTACGTTTCCATTGTGCATGGAAAAGTAACAAACGATAACTTTTTTGGACCCATGCTCTTACCTCAAGGAGGTGTTGCAAAGTCATGATGAACATTCTGAGTCACGTTGGAAGCCACGAAAGAGCTACGCAAAATGGTTAACGCATTGGGAACGTGAAATGCTTAAAACTTGTAAACGTTAGAACATATATGAATTTTATAGGAAATATGTGAAAAATAATTGAAAACCCGTTGAATTGCAAGTGCAATTTTTTCTCATATAATTAATTAATTTAGTTAAGGTCCCGTCCAACCAGTTCGCACACGGCCCACCCGACAGTGCTCACGCATCCTCGCATTCCTCTTCCAGTCTTCCTCCATCTCCACCCTCACGCAGCGGCGGCGCGAAGGGAGCGGCGGAACGCGACGATGTCGGCGACGACGGCGGCGGTGCCCTTCTGGCGCGCGGCTGGGATGACCTACATCGGCTACTCCAACATCTGCGCCGCGCTGGTGCGCAACTGCCTCAAGGAGCCCTTCAAGTCCGAGGCCGCCTCCCGCGAGAAGGTCCACTTCTCCGTCGCCAAGTGGGCGGACGGCAAGCAGGAGAAGCCCAGTGAGTGCCCTGCCCCTTCCCACCTCCCGATCCGTTCGCTCCCGGCATCCTTTGTTGGATTCTTTTAGATTCCATGCGATCTGCGGGGTTCCTGTGTGCTGTGACCGGATCTTAGGGTTCGCATTTGGCTTCTTGGTGGTGCCTTCAATCTGACCTGCGATTGTTTGATGCTGTTAGCTGAAATATGATGTGTAGAGGAAAACTTAAAAGGATGCCACCTTGGTCATCGTCAATAATAACATTCTGGGGATTTTGGGAATGGGCTAATGACGAGCTGCCCAATTAGTAATGTGACTCCATCTGTTTGAATTCCATGATGCAATTTGAAAACATCAAAAGAAATGCCAGCATTGTGTAAAACGGAGCTACCTAGAAATCCCTGCTGACTACTGTAGTTGATGATTGTAGAGCTGAATGGGTGCTTGTGAAATCTGAATACATTGCATGGTCGATCTTATATGTATGCGTCTCAGGATCTCAACTTTTTGTGGATAGGAAAAAACTAGAGACTTTCGCTTTCCCATTTCGAACTGTAAAAGTTGGATTTAGGGTCCTATGAGAACATACTGAAACCATGATGACGTGCAGCTGCTCTACATTGTTGGATGAAGTTGTGGAGGTATTACTGCTATGCATGAAAACGGGATGCACATCACTACAGGGAATCACGATGGTTGATATAACTTGGAGGAAATCATGGCACTGATGATGTCTAGTCTATCTTGTGTTAGAAAATCTAGCTTGAGGATAGCAATTGATGATATTTGTTGATTCATTCCCCTGACAACGGTGCTGTTTTTTCTATCTCATTTTTTATGTAAATTTTAGAACCATATAATCAGCTGAATGCCTGAATCTGTCATTGCACAAAATCACACATAATTTGGGGGAAAAAGAAAAATCCTCGTAGAAAGAAAACCAATTGTTTTATGAATGTTGATATACCATGTTTCAGTACCTTGTAAGCTAATTCCATGGAATTAGCTCATTATGATTCTAGATGAGATTGAATGTTCCTTAATGATTGGATAAACAGTTGTACCTTCACAGTTTCAGTGCTTAATTGTTCTGCAGATGTCTTATCGAACTTGAACCATGTTAGCAAAAGGATGTTTACAATTGTACACTTGCACAATGAACACTTGGGTAAAATGGTTGAAAACTTGCAATATGTTCTAGTGATCCAAAGCACAGGATATTTCAGTTTCACGCTAGCATCATCCAGGGCACTTGCAATCTGCATAAAAGTAAAGAAATTATAGAAGTATAGTGAGTTTGATATTTCTAGGTGTTCGGATTGGATGTTATTGTTGCTCACAATGATCTTCTGAAATTGCTGCATCTCCATCTATTTTATTTTGAGTAATTAGCAATCTCTTTGATATATGGGAGTGTTTGTTGTTTATATTTTACTTCCATAATGGTTGTTTGCAGCTTGTTTTAAAAATTTTGCAGAAGAAAAATGAATTCCCATACATAGTGTTTTTGTATGTTTCTTTTGAAACTTACTTGGTTCTTCGTTTTCAGCTGTCCGCACAGATTCTGATCAATAAAGGTGCTACGGTGACCTGGGCTGTTCGGATTGAGAAATTATCTCATCCTGGATTTGATGGTCCATCTTGAGATCACTCCATTTCAAGGGATGAGGAATGCAGTGGATCTCTGCATAGACAGCCTGAAAATTCTTTTAGTTTATCCTCCACAAAGTTATATATTAAAAAAATTGAATTTTTATATGGAAGGTAGAAACGTCATATACAACATAAAGGTAATCTGTTCTTGCGAGCTGTTGTACCTGGAATCTGCTATTTAGCAGCTTGATAGTACGGTCAGTGCTGAAGAATAAATTCTTTGTTACAATGGATCCTTTTTGAACAATCTTGAGTTATTATCAATGTTGCTAATTGCTCTTGTCTATTCAAATAATCACGTGTAGTTCGATCTTCCTCTGTCATTTGGTATCAACTATATTTTCGTAATATGTCGTGCCAGTGTCCTGGCCAGACAAAAGGATTCCAAGCTACCCTCAGCTATTTCAAAATTTGCCCCACTAAAGCCACATTACCTGTGTTGCTAGCATATTATGATCTACATGCCGTACTTGATCTGCAGCTGTTTTTACTCCCCTGTGAGTTCTTCGAGAATCAAAATTTATTACGTGTTTCTTGTGAAGTTCTGCGAAGCATCAAACCGTTGTGAATTTCCTCATAGTTTGCCTGCCGATGAATAGAATACTCCTGTAAGAGGGTGTTATCTTGTACCTGGAGTGAGCACAGTGCGAATTTTGTAAGATCAAATGTTTGCTAACATGATTCGGTGAGCTCTGTTTTCAGGCACGAGCGCCAAACGAATTTCAATTTGTATGTGTAATCTATCACAATAAGCTGCATTGAGCCTAGATTGGATCTCACTAACCTATTAAACATTTATAACACATACAAAAAGCGTTTACCTGGAATGTAACAAAACTAGAGTAGATATACTTTCGATTTCAAAGATGGACAATTATTTTGAAGTTGGAGGCGCTAACCAACGGTTTTCTAAAATTATTTTAGATCGTGGTAATAATAGTAGCCAGATGCCAATTGGATCATCCATAACCTATTCGAACTGTCCTTTGTTTACCCCCATCTATTCCATTTCCATGGAGAGCTCTCGTGCCGTCTCCATCTTTAAGAGCTCTCCTATGGCTGGATACGCCCTCATTCTTTACTGCCGCGCCAACAAGGCATTGACAAACCATCATGTTGAATGCCTTCGTGCTAGAACCGCATCTGTCCTGTCTTTTGCTACGAGAAAATTCATCGTGTATTCTTCGATTTTTCAGAAAATATACATCTGACCATAGTTTCTGAAAATCTCTTTTGAAAGAATCATCGTAATAAACTTTGACAACTATTTCTATGTCCAAATTTATCAAAAATAATTTCCTTTAGCTTGCCTGCCTGTGCAAGCTGGCGCCCAGCTCTTGAGCCTCCTCCTCCCCTCCTCCCCGCGGGAAAAACCAGCCATACGAAACCGCGCCCCGTTCCTCCTCCCTCCGCTCCGCTCCAACCGCCGCGCCGCGCGCTCGCCTCCCCCTCCCGCCTGCCACGGCGCATTCCCCGACCCCCACCAGCGAGCGATCGCGGTCGCTGTGGCGATCGCGGTCGCGGTCGTGCTCCGACGTCGCGGTCCCCATGCCGTCGTCGTCCTTCTCCTCCTCGGCGGCGCCCTCGCCGACGCCCTCGGAGCGGGCGGAGGCGCCGCGGTCGCCCACCCCGCCGGCGCCGCCGCTGGTGGGTGCGCTCATCGAGTCGCTTTCGTTCCGCGGCTGCGGGTTCGGCCGCGCCGCCGCGTCCCCGTTCGAGAAAGAGGACCTGCGGTCGCGGGCCGCGCTCCCGCGGCGCCTCCGCGCCGCCGTGCACGCCGCGATGCGCGCCAGGGACCCCGCCGCGGGCGCGTTTGCGCTAGACGACCGCGACGGCGCGTGCAACCCGTGGTTCGACGCCGCGGCGCACGACGACGCGCCCGAGTCGCCGCTCGTCGCCTTCGTCAACCCCCGCAGCGGCGGCCGCCTCGGCCCCGTCCTCAAGACCCGCCTCCAGGAGCTCATCGGCGAAGACCAGGTCAAATAACCGCCCCTTTGTCTTCTCTCTCTCTTTCTATTTGTATATGGCCGTTCGTGTCGCGTGCCGTTGCCCGTGACGTCATGAGATGGCCGGCGTCGCGGGCTACGTGGAGCTGCTGTCCCACTGCGGCGAGGCGCGGGCAATCGCGCGGATCCAGGCGGCGCTGGTCACCTCGGGGCGGCTGCGGCGGAGCGCGGAGCTCCACGACGCGCTCATCCGGGCGCTCTCCCGCTCCGCGCGGCCGCACCTCGCGCACCCGCTCTACGCGCATCTCCTCCGCGCGGGCCTCCTCCCCACCCCGCACACCCTCCCCTCCCTCCTCAAGTCGGTCGCGCTGTCCCTGGCGGCCCCGGGCGCGTCGGCGCTGGCGCTCGCCGTGCACGCCCACGCCGTCAAGCTCGGCCTGGAGCGGTTCCTCCTCGTGAGCAACGCGCTCATCCGTGTCCACGCCGGTCTCCTCGGCCGGCTCGACGACGGGCTTCTGCTCCTGCGGACCGCTGCTGCCGTGGACGCCGCCTCGTTCAACACCCTCATCACGGCCTATGCGAGGGCGGGGCGGGTGGCGGACGCCAGGAAGCTGTTCGACGAAATGCCAGCCAAGAATGCCGTGTCCTGGAGCGCCATGGTTAATGGGTATGTGCAGGCTGGGGACGGGAGGGAGGCTCTGGAGATATTTGCACGGATGCAAGCTGAAGGTGTTTGCCCAGACGACACGGTGCTGGTTGGGGTGCTAGCAGCATGTGCGCAGCACGGGGCGCTGGAGCAGGGGAAGTGGGTGCATGGTTACCTGAAGGCGAATGACACTCGGATCACTGTATTTTTGGGCACTGCTTTGGTTGATATGTACGCCAAATGTGGTGAGGTGCAGCTTGCAATGGATGTATTTGAGGCAATGAAGGACAAGAATGTGCTGGCTTGGACTACTATGATAAAAGGCCTGGCAATCCATGGTCGAGGATCAGAGGCATTAACGCTCTTCTCCCAGATGGAGAGCTCAGGTGTCAGGCCGGATGATATTGCTTTCATTGGCGCATTGTGTGCGTGCACACATGCTGGGTTGGTTGACAAGGGTCGGGAGCTTTTTGATTCTATGGTGAGGAAATATGGCATTAGACCAAAGATTGAGCACTACGGATGCATGGTAGATCTTCTGGCACGAAATGGCTTGCTTGGTGAGGCAAAAGAGATGGTTCAGAAAATGCCCATGAAACCAGATGCCCTGATTTGGGGAGCTCTCATGGCTGGTTGTAGATTTCACAAGAATGTGGAGTTGGCTGAGTATGTTGTCAAGCATTGGATTTTGTTGGAACCTGACAAAAGTGGTGCCTATGTACTTCTAGCTAACATTTATGCTGCTTCAGGTAGGCACAATTCTGCGAGGGAAATTAGGCACCTAATGCGTGAAAAGGGAGTTGACAAGACACCTGGTTGTAGCACTGTGGAGATGAAAGGAATTATTCATCAGTTCATTGTTGGAGATCTGTCTCATCCACGCATAAAAGATATTTTGGCAAAATGGCATGAAATTGATAGTAGAATTAGGTTAGAGGAGGGTTACATCCCAGATAAGAAGGAAGTTTTGCTTGACATTGAAGAAGAGGAGAAGGAGGATGCTCTCAGCCGGCACAGTGAGAAGCTGGCAATTGCTTTTGCTTTGATTAGTACAAGTGTCGACATGCCCATTCGGATAGTCAAGAACCTCAGAGTTTGCCATGATTGCCATCATGTCACCAAACTAATATCCAAAGTATATGGAAGGGAAATTATTGTTAGAGATCGAACACGCTTCCATTTGTTCAAAGATGGCAGTTGTTCTTGCAAGGACTATTGGTAACAGCTAACAATGTTTGCGCAAAAATTGGTACCTGATTCATGAGTATTGCCTATTGGTTAGTCAATACAGAAAGGTTTTTGTTCATCAAAATTCTGAGTATCAAGGATTCCCATGTGGAGGGAATCAAGTTAATTGAAGGACAAATTCCTTGCTTCTACTAATCTACACCTGTAGTTATGCTGTCACCAAGTTATCGTCCATGGATGCAATTGTTCATACTTTATTTATTGATTTTTGAACATTCAAGATACAGTGATGAATCTGCATTGAGCTCATGCTATAATCATTTGTGGAAACTGAGGCTATTGCCTTTTTAATTGATAATTACAAGTAATCTACTACATAGGTGTGAACCTTGCCTGTGGATTAAATGGGAAATGCTACTGATCCATTGCCACCATTCTTACCCTACTATGGCACTAAGTAAGAGATGAACTGTCTAACATTGGTAGGGATCTAATCTTTGTACGTGGAGATATAGTTAAATGGAGGTAGTACATTTTCTAGATTTAGATAAAATAAAATTGAGCTGGGTAGAACAGATCATTTTCCTATGCTAGCATAGGAAACTTATTATTTCTGTTTTATAATCAATACATTGTGTGCTAAGGAAATTTAAATTGTCAGATAGAAAAACTGATGCACATTCATGAATTTTTCTGATGTTTCATGCAAAATATTACCATAGCTATCCTTTGTATTGAAGTTGGTTCAATTTATATAAATATGAGTTGGCTTATTTTATACAGCACTGTATGAAGTTACTATCCTTTGTAGGTCACTATTGAAACTTGTCAGGTCTGACCACTACTACAAACTAGATACCACTTGAATTTGAAAACTGTAAAGGAAGTTGTAGAAACACTCATTTTGTACCTATGCTTAGATGAAGGATGGAAACATTTATCATCATGCCATATCTTTAATATATGGGGTTGCTCTGTTCTGTTTATGAAACTTCGAGATGGTTTGGCACTAAATGCATTCTTACTAGCAATTGCTTTTCCAAATCCAGGTTTTTGATCTTACTGTTGTGAAGCCTTCTGAATTTGTGGAATATGCTCTGGCTTGTTTGGAACAACTTGCCGACTCTGGGGATCATAGTGCGGGGTTTGTTCGCAATAATCTGCGAGTCATGGTATGTACAAAACTTTTTTGGTTGTGGTAGCTGCAACATTCACAATATTAGTATGCATTTCTCCTGGTTGTTTTATGCATTTCAGGGAGCTTCATGAGTTACATTTATACTAGCTAGATTGTAGATATTATAATTAGTATCAAGTATTCAAGTATCTAAACAAAATCATCAACAAGAAGTATGTTGGTTTGTGTTTGATATAACAGAGCCAGAGTAGTCTACAACAACCTCCTTTTACATTCAAAAATACTATGGTTTCCTCCATGCCCCATTGAGAGTTTCATGAAATCTAGCCATGAGTTTCATTTAGTTGTTGTCCTTGTATTGCAGTGCAAATGATGTTGAGATCCCCAGCAATGATCCGCAGTTGAGTGCTTTTGGGCGTGTTCCAATTCATTTCATTTTCTATTGAGGCCTGTCGGCTGAAATAAAATCCCCATTCTTATTGTTAGCCAATGTTCCTTGATATAAATGAGAACTGTACTTTTGAGACATTTTGAACACGGACTCAGATTGATTGCCACCTCAGGAAAAAGGTGTTGCAACTTCTAGATACTTATTATAGTTCATCTTTCCTAGGTTGCAGGAGGTGACGGAACAGTAGGTTGGGTGTTGGGATGTTTAGGAGAATTATATGTTCAGAACAGGGAGCCTGTTCCTCCAGTTGCTGTTATACCACTTGGAACCGGAAACGATCTCTCCAGAAGTTTTGGTTGGGTAAAAGGATCTCTTTTGTCACAATACAATCTTGCAAAGTTAATTACTACAGGTTTTTCATCACATAACAGTTATTTTCAGGGTGCTTCATTTTCATTCTCATGGAAAGCAGCTGCTAAACGGTCTCTCTACAAGGCTATTTTCGGCTCGGTTTCTTGTTTAGACAGGTGACACTTGTTTATGAAAATGAGAAGTCATTAATATCTTCAATGCATTCTGTTGCAATTTAACATTGAAATATATCTATACCTTTTTTTTAATATTGATATATCTTCTTTGCACTGATTGAGTTTGATCTTGATATCACTGTAACAAGGAATGCCCTTAATTTACTCTCTCTATTTCAAAATAGATTTGTTTCCCTCAAACACACAGGAGAGCTGCATACCATTATATTAAAAAAGAAGAAAGGGCTAGAACCCTGAGAACACTACACACACCCACACAAAGATATTTCCAAATAGATCTTTCAGACCTCATCATAATATTCTCCAATACACTCCTTGACCATATCTTTTTAATTATATGTTGGTTAAAATGTAAAAAGCTCTAATGAAATGACACACAGCTCTCCTGTGTGTTCGAGATTTTCTTTAAAAGAGACTCACATGGAATAGTTTTGATGATAAATATACTAATTTAATTTCCATGTGAAAAATCTAATAACTATATTTATTTGGAAATGAAGAGAGTACCATCATATATAAATTGATATGGCTTCCAGCTCTAATCGTGCAGCTACATCTACTCTAATATATATCACAGAGCAATCAAATGGTGCAAATTTCACTAAGTCAACCATTTCTGTACTAGCTTAATAGAAGTATGCATGCAGATCCTGTTGACCTATTAGGTTTCTAATCCCACATCAGGACCTAGGGCTGTGAAGCGCTGTTGACTTCATAGGTGTTATTACCTTGGTGGGTCTTAGTTTGGTGATTAAATCGACAGACCATGATTGCTAGCTCAGAAGTTTTACGCCCATGCTAAAGCCTTTAGAGGAAAGTTTTACTATAGAAAGATGGCCATTCTCCCCCATTCACCTGTGTAGCTTTTCATTTGGCTTGCTCCTTGATGTTTGTTCTCATTCTTATTCTTGCTGAGTTACTTATTCCTTCACCAACTGTAGCAACATAATTCATCTTTATGATCAAGTTCACTTCTTCGATAGGTAAGATCCATACACCAAATTTACCAGTTCGAATGACTCATATTGTGTTGCCCTTGTGCAGTTGGCATGTTGTTGTTTCTATGCCTGAAGATGGAGAAGAAGAAAAGGAAGAATTGGACCTCCCTCATTCGCTTCGGCATCTTGGAGGGTGTACATTTTTTGATGTAATGCATCAATGCATCTAGACTATCCACTTGGGTTGTCACAGCTGTGCCACTAATAGCGATAGAAGTTTATCTTTCCTGTAGGATGGCACTGCTAAGGGAGAATTGCCTGAAACAGTCTCTTGCTTTGATGGTGTGTTCTATAATTACTTCAGCATAGGTATTTTCCTTTTTCACCCTGTAAATTATTCAAGAACATATTTGTTAGCGTCTCATTAATCTTTGGATTATTCTTTTTTTTTAAAAAATCATGGGTACAGTCATTGTTATATTATAGGCAAAATAATTGTTGTTCTGTTTGATCCTTTCTGAACCTTCTCATGTTGGTTCACTAATAAAGGGAGTAATACACAATCTCGATACTACCTTGGAGACATGAGATGAACATCTTTCGAGGAAAAAAAATCTTTCAAGAGTTTCTTTCTTGTTACCCCATTAATTCATGTCCAACATCAAAGAAAATGATATATAGGACATTAATACTTAACATATACATGCTGCGACTCTGTTCGTTGTTACCTATTACCATATATGGTCATTTCTAATCTGAGGCGGGGTCTTGACAATATATTTCCTTTTGTAATGCAGGAATGGATGCTCAAGTGGCTTATGGATTTCACCAATTACGTGATGAGAAGCCATTTCTTGCAAATGGACCTTTATCCAATAAGGTAAGGAACATGTGGATTCTCTTTCCCACATTTATGATGACCCATCAGCTCATCACCTTAAACCCTAATGTTGATCATTCTAGTTTTCCATGTAATTTAGAAATCCTTTTAGATGAAGGAAAATTTTCAATTCATGCTTGTAATGTTAATTGTTAAATTGAGAATTGGTTAGCATGTACAGGAAATCTGCAGTCAACATAGAGGAAGTTTCGTTGGTTAACTAACAATGATGCTACATTTTTAAGAAAGGGAAAGCAATTTGAATAAGATATGCTCTGTTCATTGTAATGTATAGTTTCTCTGGGTGATCCAAAAGGCAGTATATGAATCTGAATCACCTTTTCTTCAAGATATTAAGATTCCATTAATTATCTGCAAAGCAAAGGCAAGATATGAACTTTTAAGCTTAGTATATTTAGTACTATGTATATAGGCCCAATTAGTTATGGTTTCACTCATGCAGGCCATTTCTCTTTCCTCTCTCGTATAAATACCCTGTAACAATAATGGGTAAGGAGTACACTTGAAAATAATCTCTTCTATAAATTAAGTAACAATGAACCCAAACTTGCAGCTTAAGGAGTACAAATTTTCTAATTAAAGCAGTGATAATTTAAGATTTTTTTGTTTCACTGCATGAATGGAAACATGCCTTATCCATTTGAGGATATTTTTTTTTCAGTTTGTTGTTGGCCATAGTACAAATAAGAAAGAAAAAGGAATAACATCAACTCAATAACATCGTAAGAAAGAAAAATAACAGCATGGTGCAGTTGCATTGAAATAATACACATCTTCAAGGTGACACAAACAAAATTAGGCTCTTGTGTGACTGTTGTGATGTTTGCTATGTGGCCTATACTTTTAAACACTTTTAGAGTTAGCATTTCTAACTAAATTACTGATTGGCTGATTTTGTGACAGTTAATTTATGCAGGATACACCTGCAAGCAAGGATGGTTCTTTACACAGTGTATTAGTGACCCTGAATTAAGGTACAGTACCTTTTTTATAAATGTATCATACCTTTTTACAGATACCTACATGTGTGGTAACTTTACTAATCAATCGACAACTCTAGTATTTTAGTTTTTTTATTTGTTTAAAAATTTTCTATAATAAAAATGTGTCCATTTCTAATCTTCAACTATGACATGAGTTCAAACATCAACAATTGTCACTTTTAAACAGTTTTGATAGTTAAGGGTTAATGTTTATATTTGGACTCATATTATTTTTCTTTTTAATGGTATGATGTGCATCTCTCCTTTGTACTTGAGAAAAAAAATTGGACCATAATTGAAGGTTGAATTTATTTTTTCCTTTTTCTAATAGAACCAAATGGGTTTTCTCACAAATATTGGCATGCGATGCAATTTTGACCAATTTATCTGGAAACATCCTTGTACTAGTTTGCACCGAATTCCAGTAATCAGATACTATTTCAGTTGCTGACAAATAACGGATTAGGGCTGGTCGAGTCTTTAGTTTAGATGCCCAATATCGTCTGCTGTCAGTTTCCTTTCTTTTGAATTCTAATTGTACATTTGTTAGTTTTTAAGGCTTTCTGCATTTTTTGTTCAATCCAAACGTAATCTGAAACCAAGTCATCCACAAATCCAAATATTGTTCACTAGGGTCTGCTTGCTTTTACACTTTCTAATTAAGGTAAATATTTCGGTTATGAGAAGTTAATCATCAGCGACACTGATTTATCAAACCCAGGTAGCAGAGGCAGTGTGGGGTCTCTTACCTTGTTCTTTCTATAATATGTCAGGGGATTGAGGAACATTATCTGTTTATCAATCAAGAGGATGGACAGCTCTGAGTGGGAGAGCATTCCTGTACCTTCGAGGCAAGCTGACAATCTCTTGCTATTTTGGGATAACTAGGGACCATGCTTCCACATATAGAAAATGAAAAGTTTCATTTGAGAATCTGTGATGCAGCGTGAGGGCTATTGTTGCGTTAAACCTTCACAACTACGCAAGTGGAAGGAACCCATGGGGAAATTTGAAGCCTGAATATTTGGAGAAAGTATGTTGAGTAAATTAATGTGATCACTCATCATCTCAGTTGCATTAAAACTGTCGTCTAATACATTCATTTGTGCAAACAGAAAGGCTTTGTTGAAGCCCATTCAGACGATGGCCTTCTTGAAATATTTGGACTGAAGCAAGGGTGGCATGCTTCTCTCGTGATGGTTGAACTTATATCTGCAAAGCACATAGCTCAGGTACTTGCTCCCTGCACGAGTTGTTTGAGTCATTACTGAAGATGATTTATTATCTAATGGCATAACTCTGCCATGCCTTTTTTTTTTTGTGAATTTCATTATAAGAGGGGTGATTTTCCATCTTACAGACATACAGTGTTTTACAGGGCAACAGATAACCTGCTATGTGCTCATTTTCTTTCCTGTAGAGTTTCATGTGACAAAAGTGTGAATAACAGGATGTTCACGTTCATTAAGACTGAATGGAGGTCACAACGGAGTTATTTTGTGGCCTGTGAGCAAATTGCACAAATGAAATGAAAAAAAACTTCTATAAACTGTAGAAAAAGTGGAAAGAATATTGTTAGTTCCGCTTATAGAAGAGATCAATATTAAGTTTGGTGCTACCATTCCCATTTCAGGCAGCAGCAATCCGGATAGAGATCAAGGGTGGCCAATGGCGGGACGCCTTCATGCAAATGGATGGGGAGCCGTGGAAGCAACCACTTAGCTCTGAGTATTCCACATTTGTTGATATAAAGAAGGTGCCTTACCCCTCACTGATAATCAATGGTTAAGACCGTTAGCTGGAGACCATTTTTTTTTTGGTGGCGTGGCCTAGCTTGAGCGGCCAAGAAAATATTTTTGGCTTCCAGCTTGGAGCTCGATGAACTCCAGGCACAACCTTGATCACGGTTACCTGAAACCGTAACTGTATATTGAGTTGAGCATGTATGTGGAAAACAAAATGAAGCGGTGTCTCTGCTATGCTTTGATCGCAATTCTGTCTGAAATTACATGTACTGCATGAAGCTACTGTTGGAGATATATTCTCTAATCTGAATGACGGTATCATCGACCGTATTGGTTGCAGACGCAAAGCGAGGTGGCAGTCAAGTTGCCACCCTTCCTTTTCGAGAATACAATAGCCTCAAATTCCGCTTCAATAACTGAATGGATTATATCCCGCTAATTGCATGCATGGACGTGTCCTAAACTTTTTGAACAAGCTTTCTGACCGATACCCATTACTAGAGTTAGCAGCAGACACCATATCAGATAGCAAGAGAAACACATGAGGTACCACAAGGATAAGAGGATAACAAGAGAAACACATGAGAGAAACACATGAGGTACCACAAGAATAAAAAATGTACGAGTGCATTGCCTTTGAACTTATACTTATATAAGAGATGTAAGCTCGCAAGGACATGACTCAATAAGCATGAATGCTTATATTGCTATAGTCACTCTTATAGAATTGTTAGTTCATATTGAGAGTGAAATAACATGCTCTTAGAGTGATGCACCGGATCGAGAACGCGCCATTAAGAGACTACACAAGATAAGCTTGAAAACAAGTTAGTCTTAAAATCACAAACCACAGGATAAGCTCCCCCTAAATGTGTGCATTTAGTGATTGAATCACCAACCAAGAGTATGCACATTGTTTTTGACAACAAAAGGGAAACTAACCCTATCGAATGTGCTCATGATACCAAAGATACTAAATGAAAGAGCATGTATCATGAAAGAACCACACATATCAAACCATGTAGGTTGCTCATGGGTTAGAGAGAAACACAAGCAACCTACCATATGAAAACAACTAGGCATTGCAACATAGATCATATGAGAACACAATGCAATCCAAGACATGGCAATGGAGCTACAATGATGCTTGAGTTAGGTTCTAGCTACCATTACCTTTGGATGGGGGACTTGGGCATATATGTCCAATGTTGTGAGCTTGGCTTCTTAGACTTGAACCTTCATCTTCTTGTGAGCTAAGCCTCCAAATCCCCCATAGCCTGATCATGGGCTTCACGTGTCTTTTGGAACCAAAACCATTTGAGGCCCTTTCATGTTGATGATCACTTCCTTGGGCACCCAAATGGGTCGGTTCCAACCCCACTCATTCTTCATCTTCCCAACCTTATGCGCAATCACCTTGCCATTGGTCTTCTTCTTAATGATGTATGTGTTGCTCTTGGCCTTGTTCTTGGGGTTGGGCTTGGTGTAGATGAGGGAGCACTTCATGGTGAAGTTCATCTTTTTCTTCTCATCTTTTATCATCTTCTTCACTTGAGGGCATTGGTAGGACTTGTGGCCTTCTTCATGACACTTGAAGCAAGTCACGGTTGCTCCCTTCTCAAGCTTCTTCACCATGTGATCACGGTTATCTTGAGAAGGTTGGACGTTGCTCTACTTGTCTTGAGATACTTGTACATTGTCTGCCTTGTCCTTGCCCTTCAACTTGGCCAATTTGCCCACGAGCCATTGCACTTCTTGTTTGAGCCCATCATTCTCCTTGGCAATGAGATCATCACATGATTCTACAACAATATTCCTAAAGCATTTCTCATTGCAAGATGGTGAGCAAGATTCATCAATTAAATCAATGCAAGAAGTTGAAACATCTACATTAGATATAGGAATTGCACAAAGGATAGATGATTCATCTAGCTCCAAGGAATCATTAGTTTCAATTTCAATGCTCTCAATTTTAGATTTGAGCTCTTCATGCTCCTTTCTAAGCAAGTTGAATTTGCACAACAAATTTTCATAATTTGTAGCAAAGGTAGCATTAAGATCATTGAGAGCATTGAGTTCTTTTATTTGCTTAGATTATTTCTTAATGATTCCTTTTTGCTCATGGATTAACTCAAGAAGATCATTAATAGAAGAAGAATCAGATTCATCATCACTTACATAGCTTTCCATACCTTGGGCCATAAAGCAAAAATGTGATGATGATGATGATGAGGGACCTTACATGAAGCGAGTGGTGAATTTCTTGCTTGATTCATCACTTGAGCTACAAGAACTTGATTCTCCACCGCTTATCCATTCACGGACGACGGTGAGTGCTTCTTGCTTGGGCTTCCTCTCCTCCTTCTTCTTGTGCTTGATCTTCATGATCTCTATTTTTTGATGATGACGTCCTTCTCTCAAGTGGACATTGTAGCCGTACATGTTGATCTTCTTCACGTACTTGAAGACCTTCTTGGCGTACACATTTACCAAGGACTTGGTTTCTTCATCCCTTGAGGAGCTTTCATCATCATCATCATCATCATCATCATCATCATCATCATCATCTTATTCTTCTTCACTTGAGCTTCCATGAATTGCCATCTTCCTCAAATTCTTCTCTTGTTGACTTGAAAGAGCAAGGCTTTGAGTTGGATAAGATGGTTCTTTAGGCTTATCCTCAAGTTGCACCTTGGACTTGTCCATTAGCCGAAGCTCAAATGCCATGATTTTGTTTAGGATTTGGTTTGGAGTCAACTCATCGAGCTTCTTTTCAAAGAGAATTTCCTTCACCAAATCATAATCCGGCTTCCGGAGGCTATGAAGGATCTTGCGATTGAGTTCCGCATCCTTGTCGAGCTTCTTTTCAAGGAGAATTGCCTTCACCAAATCATAATTCGGCTTCCGGAGGCTATGAAGGATCTTGCGATTGAGTTCCGCATCCTTGATGTTCTTCACACCTAAAGCATTGATCTCATTCACAAGGACATTTAAGTGTGAGTACATAGCCTCGACATTCTCATTATCAAGTTGCTTAAAGCTATTGAGCTTATCAATGAGAACATCGTATCTTTCATTAATACGTCCTTTGAGCCCTCATTGTTCTCTTTGATAGTCATCCATAGCTTGTTAGCATTTTCACAAGTAAATACACGATTGAAAACACTTTCACTAAGTGAGGACAAGATAATGCTCTTGGCAATCACATTTTTTTTCCTTGTTGCCCTTTATTTTTCATGCTCTCACTAGTGACTCTCCAAACATTTAGACCCTTAGCTTAGAGAAATGCTTCCATAAGAACTTTCCAACGTGGATAGCCCGTGCCATCGAAACATGGAGCCAAACCTATTGCATCCATCCCTTTCCCCTATCGAGCTAACTCACAAGGTGGTGAAGCCTAACCATTTCCAATGACCTAGTTTCACAATTTGCCAATGGAATTGGCGATTCTTTGTGAAAGATGTGAGTCCCGACTCTGATACCACTTAAAAGGAATCGGTGCTCGTAGTCTAAGAGGGGGGAGGGGTGAATTAGGCAACTTAAAAGCTAAACCTATGGCTTCCACTAGTTGCATCAAAACATAAACTAGATCATGCTATCTAGATGTATAATCTACGTTTGATCTAGTGTGAAACTCTCATCCCAAAATAAGTTTTGCAACCTATAGCCAATCCTATCAAGATACTACTCTAGGAAAGTAAAGGCATACAAGTCGCAAGTATGAAATACGGAAACGTAAGAAGGGGATGAGGAGAAGCAAAATATTGACACAAGGATTTATCCCGTGTTATCGGTAGGCACTAAGCCATGTTGGAGCACCCACTAAGAGTTTTTCTCCCCCTCAAGCTACCAAGACTTGAGTGCTCACTAAGAATGTCCCTTCTCCATCTCCGGAATGGTGGACTTCAAACTGTGTATAAGATCTTCCTCTTGGTCTCCCACAATCTCCAAGAGCTCACCAAGAACCTCCAAATTACCAAGCCTGTCTAGGCGATGTCAACCACCAAGAGTAATAAACCTCAATGCTTCACTTGACCAGCACTAAGCTCAGCCACGAACTAGATGCACACTTATCACTCTCAAGCACTAAGATAAGTCCTTAATCTTGCAAATCACAAATCACTTTTGGCTCTAGCACACTCTCACTTGCTCATGGGCTGCTTGAAGTATTCAGGGTGTCAAGGGCAGCTCAAATGACCCAGGGAAGGGGTATAAATAGGCTAGAGAACACCAGCTAGCCATTAGAAAAGTGCTGCAGAAAAAAGCACACCATCGGATGTTCCGATGGTCTCCATCCCCAGGGCGTCAAAACATCCAGTCGCTCATAAGTTCAAATTCTAGCTGATAGAAAAGTAACAGTGAAAAGTTCATTTGATAATTACTCCAACGGTCTTGAGCTGAGCATCAGATCATCTCGTGCTGAAGGGGGTTTGGCCAAAAACCTTCTGTAAGTTTCAATTGAAAATATGCTTGCTCCAACGCATTCATCCGATGGTCATACACAGGGCATCGGATCAACCGGTGCTGAAGGCCCAAAACCCAAAAACCTTCTAGAAGTTGAATTGTAAATATGCTTTGTCCTATGGTCTGTACCAATTTGTCTGATGGTAGCATTAGAACAAGTGATGCCTCCCTCCAGAGATTCTAGCCTTGGAAAATTCATCCGATGCAACTAAAAAATAGGGTGTCGGAACATCCGACGGTCCCCTTATCTTTATAACTCATCCAATTCAATCTCCTTTGAGTTTTTCATTGATTTCTTCGCTTCTTAAGTTCTTCCATGAGTTATTTGAGCTACCAAGTGCCAGAGAGTACTGAGTGTGCATCATTTTCATGGCTACCTTCACATGATCAAGCTACTACCATCGAAACACCTCTTAATAGTACGGTACATGAGCTACAAACTAGCAAAACCTATACTACAATAAGTGTCCTTCATCTCCTTGTGACACTTGGTTCTAGAAAGGTCCTTAGCCTTATCGCATTAGCTCCATGTCCGTTTTTTCAATTCAAATTAAGGGGTCACATTCCAATATACTCATGATGAGATAACCAAGATATATCTGCTTCAAAGCACACGGGTTAATCACAAGTATAAGGTTGTCATTTATCACCAAAACACACCCTTACCAACAGTGCAAAAGTGCCTAGATGACACCTAGGTGCTTCAATCTCCCCCTTTTTGGTGATAGATGACAACACATAAGTAGAGATATAAAATTTGAATTTAAAACACAATTCAAATAAGTAATGCAAGACAAGATAAGGAGAAGGTAAACAAGCACACATGCATTAACTTAAAAGTAACCACACACATGAGTAGACATGTCAACAACCCAACAAGCACAAAAGCCAAATGACATGTCTATACATGAAGATTCACAAAAGAACCAACAAACTCCCTCCAAGCTCCC
This sequence comes from Setaria viridis, assembly GCF_005286985.2. Classification (NCBI taxonomy): domain Eukaryota; kingdom Viridiplantae; phylum Streptophyta; class Magnoliopsida; order Poales; family Poaceae; genus Setaria; species Setaria viridis. The sequence continues at coordinate 10,585,217 of NC_048268.2, forward strand.
CCTATCTCTACTCCCCCTATCTATCTCCCCCTTTGGAAACGAAGCACCAAAAAGGAGGCTCTAGTCCTACTGAGATGGTGAAGTAGGCGGTGAGGTGGAGGCGGCGGCTCCGGAGGGCTGCACAACGAATCCTGAGATGTCAGCATTAGAGCTCAAGCCGGAAGCGATGGGAGAACCCTTGGGAAGAATTGGGTCAACACGAGAGGAAGCGGGCACACCCTCGGGCAAAGGTGAAGAAACAGCTATAGTGACACGCCCAGAAGAAGTAGACGTGGTTGAAGTGTCGCCCTGAGAAACTGTCCTCTCAATCTCAGAAGCCATCTCTGTGTTAATCTGTTGAGTGATAGAGCGGAGAGTGGCATCCGTCTCGTCAAGCTGCTTGGACCGAGGTGTCACAAAGGACGGAAGAGGAGAACTGAACCTCGGACCTAGGAGAGAGGGCACGGTGTTTGCTCAAACACGAGTGGAGCTGTAGAGAATGGAGCAGACACCTGAGTCGACATCTGACTCAAGAATTGACCCTGCCGTAGCTGCTCAAGAAAGGTTGGCTGTGACTGTGTAAGCTGTGGCCCGGTCGACTATGGTAGTGAGAACATCCCTGTATGTAGAAGCGGTGAAACTAGGAAAGTGGCTAAGGGAGTCTACACAAAACCACCAATCGGAGGAGGAGCCACAAGATCATGCGGGAGCTGCTGAGAGGTAGGAAGTGGAGGTAGCTCTAGCCCAGTATGATGATACAACTATCCAAGGCATCCAGAGAGAAAGGTAAACATCTGGGAGTTAATCATCTGCTGCTATAGGAGCTGCTGCCTCTGAACCTTCTGCTGCTGTCTAATACTCTCAAGAATGACCTACTGGGTCTCCTGCAGAAGAGCAATCTATGCCTGCATCTGCACCTGTTCTCCTCACTCGCTCACTGCCCGGCTGCCAAAGACTAGAATATAGCTGTGAGCGTGTCGGGCTGAGTGACCTGAGCAGTTGTCACTGTGGGAACTGTTGGCTCTGGCTCATGCTGCCCTGGAAGAGAGGAACCACCTGCCTCATCATCATGAGCATGATGAACTCTGAAAGTAGGCTCAGAAGGAGTGTAGTCCTCATCCTTGTCGGAGTCCTCTGAGTCTGTGGCAAGGTAGTGAGGCAGAGGAGCCTCAGCTACTGCAAGAATCTCATCTTCTCACTCTGTCTCATCCCTAGCAGCCTGTGCGATAGCTCGCTCCTCAAGCTCAACATGTGCACGTCAAATCCCCCTAGCTCCTCTCCGAGCATCATTAGGCATTAAAGGCGTATAAAACTTGAAGCACGTCTTGGAGCTCTCCAAAGTAGACATGTGCCTTCGAGCTCCCAAGCAAGCCAATAACCAACTAATCCAATGTGCATATGGCTGCTGATGGTTCATGCCCATCCCATCCATAAAAGCATCCTCCACCTCACACAAAATAAGATCAATGATGTCAAACGGTTAGTGTGTCATGATGTGGAGAAGCCACTGCTGCAGTCTGGTGATCGACTTGGCATTCCCAACTTTGTAAAGTAGAGACCTCTTGAGAGCATTGTGAACCACATACGCCTCAGGAGTCAAGCGGTCAGGAGTCCTTGGGGTGCCTGGAAGGAAAGGCTGAACAAACAAGGGAGTAATCTACTCATCTGTCGGGAAAACGAGGTCATGAGCATGATGAGGAGGCTCAATGCCTGGATAGTACAACCTGTGAAGTGACACATCAGCCTCTGGAATACCAAGATAATGAGCTATATCAGCCCTCGACAACTGCCGCTACTCTCCCATGAACATAAAATGGATCGAGAGCCTCTCAGAGTAAATGTGCACTGTAGCATAGAAGACTCTAACCCAATTGGAAACATACCGGGATCTCTCACTGAGTAAAGCTAGCAGGCTTGTGATGTACTCAAAATGCAGAAGGATGGGAATACCACCTGCGGTTCTCCTAAGAGCTGTCCACTGCAACATCATGTGTGTGCTAAGCTAAGAACCACATCGAGTGTAAGAGGCATGGAAGCTCTCCTGCAACAAGGTCCAGAAGTGAGGATCCACATTGTGGTCACAGCTAGGTGTGAACCACTCAGAAATAGTCACGCTCCTCAACTTCTTCACCTTAGGCCCCGGCAAGGACCTCAGATCACGAACATAGGCCCCAAAAACCTCAGCCTGGGTGCCCCTGATCCTGCCTTCCTCCTCATCTATATCACTATCGTGTTCCCTCTGAATGACTGGAGAAAAATGCTGCTGTGGTTGCCTCTGAACACTTCCTCCATAGGTCCGAGGACCAGAACATTACACGGGAGAGGGAGTAACTACTGCCTCAGGCTGGCGAGTGCGGCCTGACCTCCTCAAGGGCTACTCCCCCTGAGCCTCTGCACTGCCCTGAGCTATGTCACCAATCCTGATACCCCTCTGTGGTTGTCCCTATGTGTCCAGTACGCTCAAGACATGCTCCCACTCCTTATTGGCCTTGCTCTTCTTCCTCTTAAGCACAACCTTTTCCTTACCCTTCCTCTTTTCACCTACCATCTGCAAGAGATATGGTGGAAGATTATTGAATGGCGAGAGAGGGATATATAAGAATAAAAAGTAACTAAGGGTAAGAGGTCCTTAAGTAAAGCAAAAGATTTGATTGAGCCTAATTGAGATATGACTAGTGGATGACAAGCTCATAGCCATGAAACAGAGGTGGAAAATTAGGATACATGTCCTTAGGTGTATCAATGATGTGCACGTGTGATTAGAACCTAAGACATGGAAATTGATTTACATGACAACACTAGGACAGAGAGAATTTTTACTCAAATTTTCATGATTTTCAACAAGGTTTTAACCATAACTTGAGGAAAATCTGAATATTGATGGAAGTAATGCAGTAGTAGTGAAAAAGCACATCAATTTCAAAAAAATAACCTCCAATCTCACATCTAACCGACCAATCTAATGAATTTGCATGAAAGCATAGCAAATTTTAAAAAATGGGCAGTTAAGACGGAAACCTTACCACTGCATGAAGATGGGAGAGAGGGAAGGCAGTGGAGGTCAGAGGAGCTGGCGGCGGGCCCGAGGATGGCGCTCGACGGCCGGAGGTGGCGGCATCAGACATGAAACGCCCGGGCAGTGGAAACCCTAGACTGGGGTTCCCTGCGGGCCGCGCGCTCGATTCCCCATGAAGGAGTAGTGGAACGGTGGCGGGAACAGCTGGCGGAGGAGCGTTGGAGTTCGGCAATGGCGATAGACGGTGGCACATGGTGCAAGGGTGGCCGGAGGCGGTGGCGAACGCTCGGGCATGCGGTGGGGAGAAAATAAATGAAGGATGAGCCGGGATGAGCGGTTTTGACAAGCGGGCTCGCACGGTAGAAGAGCATCGGATGTTCCTATGGTTTGCAAAAAGAGGCATCGGAGCAAACACTGGAGAGGTTTTGACTGAAAAGAAAGACATGCTGACCAGGGCGCTGGAAGGTCCGATGATATGATTTCTAGATGCATCAGACGAATTTTGCAAGGGTCCAAAAAATACTAAGATTTTCATCAGCACCGGAAGTTCTAATGGTCCAAAAAGAAAGCATCGAACAAAGTGCCAGATGAAAAACTATAGTAGTTTGAAAACTTTCAACCAGACCCTACCACTGGATAAAACTTTCAACCAGACCCTGCCACTGGATGTTCCGTTGGTGGAACCTATATGCTGTCGGAATATCCGATGGTGACATTTTTGCTGCGCTGAACTAGAAACTCTTCATCAATCCAAAAATTGACACAAACAAGACAAAAACAAACTCAATCTTGGATCAAATATGAGTGACAACTTCTCCCCTCAAGCACTCCTTTGAAAATACTTAGAATTCTCTAAGAAGGGATAGATAACATATTTTTCAAAGAGGCAAATAAGAACCAAAAGGAGGGAACTCCAAAAAAATGGAATGTATGAGTCACTTGCCTATAAACTTAAAGATGGAAACTTTAAGTTCGTTAGGACATGACTCAATAGGCATGAAAGCACAAACATTTCTCTAATCGCACTTATTGAGTTGTTGATCCACATTGAGAGCAAAACAACTTTCTCTAAGAGTGATATCTCCTTTGTGATAAGTCTAACATCAATGCAATGCAATGTAAGACAAGTGCATGAGAAATAAACATGAGTGCATTCTATATGACAAGCAAAGATGCAAAACAAGAAATGTAAATTTATCTTGTCAAGTTTGAGCCCTTGTCAAGCTTATTCATGGTGAGCCAAACTTCATGCCTTGAGCGAAATAAGAGATCCACCGGCTCAAGTAAAACCCATACTCACCACTATCTTAACAAGGTTAGACAAGCCCCTAGGCATGTACATATGAGATGCAAACTATATGACAAGCATTCACATGATGTTTGATGCATCAAGCACATTTAGCTCACTCCTTAACCTACAAAAGGTGGCTTCATCCAAGGGTTTTGTGAAGATATCCACCAATTGCTATTCAGAATGAACTCCACAAAGTGAAATGTCATTCTTAGCAACATGGTCCCTTAAAAAGTGATGGTGGATGTCTATGTGCTTGGTGCGAGAGTGTTGAACCAGGTTGTTAGCTATCTTAACCACACTCTCATTGTCACAAAGGAGGAGAACCTTATCTAAAACCACACCAAAATCCAAGAGGCTTTGCTTCATAGAAAGGATTTGAGCGCAACATGCCCTGGCGGCTATGCACTCCGCCTCTACGGTGGATAAGGCCACGGAATTTTGCTTCTTTGAGGACCAAGAGACCAAAGACCTCCCTAGCAAATGAAACCCACCCAAAGTGCTCTTACTCTCTACTCGACACCCGGCAAAATCCAAGTCCGAATAACCAAAAAGCTCAAAACATGCACCTTTGGAGTACCACAAGCCAAAACTAGGGGTGAGCTTTCGACACCTAAGGATTCTTTTCACGGCACTTAGGTGTGATTCCTTAGGGTTGGCTTGAAACTGAGCGCACATGCACATGCTAAACATTATATCCGGCCTAGATGCGGTAAGGTAAAGAAGCGACCCAATCATAGAACAATAAAGCTTTGGTCAACCAGTTCATCTCCCTCATCCAAGTCGGCATCCAAGTCAAGTCGATACCACGGGAAAAAAATCCAGTTGTCTTGTGTTCTCTATCTTTATGTTTCAGTACTTCCTTTGAGGATTTACTTCCTACAATTTACTTGTTATTTTGCTCTTGTTCTTGTTGTGTTTGTGTCGGTGCGAAATCTGGCTGACAAATAAATATTTGTAGTTTTGCTGTGCGTTAGATCGGATATGGCTTAGCACACAATGACACAGGATGTATACTGATACGAGCAATAGGCCCTATGTCCAATCGGGGTCAGTCGGTCGACTTTATTCCTGAGCCCAGGTGCTCAAAGTTTGTAGTGGGAATACAAATGAGAGGAGTATGAGAGGGGTGCCTGAGTCCTGGCCTTGTTCTCATCTCAGTGGAAGAGAGTGGCAGGAACTCAGATGTGTGCTAAGTGTGTATGGGTGTGTGCGAGAACGTTTGTCTGGGAGTCACAATACTTCCGAGTCAGAGTCCCCTCAGAGAGAGGGTCCGTCCCATTTTATAGTACAAGGGAACGACCTAACAGGTCGGAGAGGATAAGAGAGTGAGTGTTCGGGTGCTGCCTAGTCTTGTCGGGGCCCACGTTGTATGGTGCGGTATGGCCTCCGTCCTCGGTCCCTGTTCTCCTCGTCAAGCCACTCCGTCGTAGTGAGTAGGTTTATGGCAGCACTGTGCAAGGCGTGCGCAGGGCGTGGCGTGGTACGGCTCTGCGTACGACCGGCTGACTCGGGCACTTTCTCATTATCCGTCCCACTTGCTCCCTGGGCCCATAGCGGGAGGGCGTCTCTGGTCGGTTGTCCCAGTCGGCCCCGATTGAGTTGGTCGAGGGGAGCGGTACGGGTGGTACGGTGCATCCCCAGTCGGGGGGACTTGGTCGGGAGAACTCAGCTGGGATCGGGCTGCAGCCCCACCCCTGACCAGCTCCTTCCAGTCGGGGTGCTAACTAGGCTTCCTGGTCGGAGAAAATGACAGTGGCCGGATCAAGGCCTCAGCCTGGTCGTGCGTAGCCGGGCTGGCCCAGATGCTCGTTGTGGCTGTGCCCTTCATTGGGCCAAGTGTCGCGGGAAGGCAGTTCCATTGGGGACCCCAGGTCTATGGACCCATCAGGAGCCCCTGAGCCCCTTTGGGGCTTTGTTGGAGCCTTGAAGAGGCTTTCGGTCGGAATGTTCCATTAGGGGGGGACACACACGGGGGTGTTGTTTGTTTTTGTCTTGTTTGCGAAGCGGTTGGGCTGTGTTGAGGGGCCTTGCCTGTTTCCAGGGCGATAAGGATGGACTTCATGTGGGAGCTGTACCGGTGCCTTGTGACTTGGTACTTTTGCCTCGGTCTTTGACGTGCAGTAGTTGAACCGTCGCCTCGATGTCAGGCTCTTTTATCGCGCATCCATGGATGCGAATCGTAATCGCTCCCGAATCATGGCCATTCGCCTGGATATAAACAGGGGAGGCTTCTTCACCCAGAATCTCGATGGCTCAGGTTGTAGTTCCCATGGCTCGGGTTGTAGATCCGGTAGGTTTGAGATTGCTGCTCTTTGCCATGGATGGCTTTGGCCGCTCCTGATGATGCCAAAATATCTCTCGTAATAGGTGTTCCACCTCCTTCTCACAGTCTCCTTCGGTTTGCCTGGGCGCCACGATGCGAGAAGAACTCTCGTAACGTGAATCCGCCGTGCAATGAGGGGCTGGATGAGAGGACGAGGGCACTGCCTCGGGAGGAAGGGGGAGCATGGCCTCTTTGTCCTCCATGCCACGCTCATACCCTAGGCCGCCGATCGCCGGAGGTCATCATCCTGGTCTACCACATGCACGGTGGATTCGGAGGTGGAGAGCTAGTTTACCTAGGTGTCCGGGACGCGGTGCTCGTACTCCCTCCATGCCTTTTCTTCTTCATACAGATCACCACAGAGGGAGGAGAGAACTTTGTAGCTGAGCTAGCTTGGTTCTTTTACCTTCCTCTCTTCTGGTGCCTCCTGCTCGGGGGAAGGAGGTTGATGAAGAATCGGCGAGGATGGGTCAACGAGCGACATTTTGAGCGTAGCTTTCTTGTATTGCTTGCGCTCTTTTTGTTTCTTTCATTCCCAAGTCATAGGGTAGTCCCTGGGTTATTCTTGCACGCTTTGTGTGATATTGTAAAGAAAGCCTTTGGGCTCCTATGTTCGCACGCTTTGCGTGATATTGTAAAGCCTTTGGTTTATGTCTCTAGCTTAATGAAAGCTTATATTCGACTTGTGAGTCTTGTACCCATCGCGCCATTAAGGCGGATTATCGTCAAGACTTTTGGTGTTTTTTCCTTTATTTGCTGCATTGCGTAGGGTAGCCGAGTGGTTCGGGTGTTCTAGCCCCGAAGTAGGTGCAGACACCCAGCTCTTGAGGGGACGACTAGTAGAGGCCGCAGGGGCGTGTCAAATAGACTCTAACGCCCAGCTCCCAAGGAGATGGTTGGCATGGGCCATAGGGGCACGCTGTGTTGTAGAGGGTGCCTGGCTCCCGAGGAGGGGACTTGTTTGTAGTCTATCTACTGTCACATTCGCGCGAGCGGACCCGGTGGGTCTAGCCCCCGAGCCTGCAACTGACTAAGTAGTCGGTCAGAGGCTGAGCATTTTGGTACCCCCTTTGACTAGAAGCGAGTCGAATGGACACTAGCGCCCTTCTCCCGAGGAGGGGATCCATTGTCAGTCCGGCTTCAGCCGGGTGCGTGCAAGTGCACCCGGTGGGTGTAGCCCCCGAGCCTGCGGCCGATTGGAGAGTCGATCGAAGGTTGAGCACTTGGGTACTCTTTTCGGGGGCTGCGGACTTTGGCGTCTCCATCGATCGGGATGAGGTGGTCCTTCTTGCGAGTCAGGTACTTGCTTGTGTTCGTTCTGACCATGACTTGTGTCTTCGGTCGCATTCCCGAGTCGGGATATGGCAGCCCGAGCCTCCGAGTCTTGTTGGGCTCGGTCGGCGTTGATCGAGTTTTCATGCGTTACCCCGTCCACGGTCTCCACGACCGGAGGGGCTGAGCTAACGTCACTTGCCTCGATGGCTCGAGTGACGCACTCGGTGAGCTCGCTAATGAGCAAGTCCGAGTGGAATCCAGGCCCATCGTTCGTAAAGGGGTTGGCATATGTGGTGGAACCACCCAAATTAACCCAACTAAAGTGTTCTCAACGTCGCCTCATATGCGAACCACACTTTAATCAAGTCAATTTGGTAGTCCATGGGGTTATACCCAATAAATCACTTGTTTCGGATTGAATGAAAAGCATCTCACACGAAGGCGAGTCTAGAGATTACAACATTCTAGTACTTAAAGCATAGATCCAAATTAAGTTATTACACATCCATTGTTCAAAAGTGCATAAGTAAAATGTTCAGAGTTTCAAAGCAGCAGAAAAATGATAACAACTACATGTTGAGACAAAATATCACGGCGAAGCCAACCATGATATCAATAACCGTGATCCTCACCGTCCGAGGATGGGTCCCACTCGACCGTCCAATCTAGAGAAAGCTGGGTCGGCCAAGTCAAGCTAGCAGCACAATCATCAACATCTATCATATTACCTAAAAAGATAAGCCACAAGCAAGGCTGAGTATACTAATACTCAACAAGGCTTAACCGTCGGGTGGTAACTACTCCACCAACTTCTAGACATGCAAGGCTTTTTGGCTGAGAGGTTTGTTTGCCAAAAGCATCTAAGGTGGTCCTTACTTTCAAGTTTTAGCATCAGGTTCTAGTTGATTATCCATTCTAGGTAAGCACCTATTCTAAGAAAACATTTGATCAAGAAATTTAATTCAAGCATTAGTATTATTCATCGCCATTTGTTCCTCTTCTTACTCAGTGCACAGTCAAGTAGTCTCAAACTATGAGAGGCAGATGATTCAAATCGAGTTTCTTAACCTTGCAAGGTGAACCTAACCCCACGATATATGCTACTGCCGCGCTGGGTTCACATATATCAGCCATCCCCATCAATTCGTGACATTTGTCTAGAGCCTACTTCCCTTGGCATACAATGCCCCATTGGTCCCGGAATGACGCCATACCGAGGCTGCACTTGTATCCACATGAGGTCTCATGGGAACTCGGTTCTAGAGAGAGTGGGGTAAAGGTCCATGCCGGTTCAATCAGGTACTAGGCTTCCCCATCTCATACTAGGTATGAGATTAGTACTTTCAAACACTTGACCACTGTTCTAACACATCTCGACCTTAGCAGTTTTCCACTAGACAGACGAGGCAATCCACCATCCACCAAAATAGAACATATAGCCCAGCCCTGCCCGTCAATCCTTATGGTTGCAACATAAGTAATCAGGCAACTCCTATAGCTCGCGAGTGATAGGAAATTACTCGACTTTTACCGTGTCCCTATTTAGCATTGCAACTACTCATCTTAACATACTAGTATTTAGCACATAGGTACCTAGGTTCATGCAACTAGGGTTTCAAGCAACTCCTATAAACTTAATTCACAAACATAACTAGCATAAGTACTGCATAATTTTAGAAACCAGGGTTATGATATGGGGCTTGCCTTCTCGTCCTAAGTTTAGATTAGCCTTGGGCTCTTCCAAACTTGGTCCGGGTCTTGATTTGCCTCGATTACGTCTGGCTCAGCGGGTGTGTCCTTCTTCATGTTTCAGGCCGAGCTCGTACGTTCCGTCCACGAGGTTAGCTTCTACTCGAGATGCATATGCAATAATTCCACCTTTCATGGTATGAATGGCATTTCATATATTATTACAAAGCATAGCTAACTCAAGACCAAACTTATTTAGACAAGCACCTGTACTATCTTTCTTCACGGTTTAGTGCATTTTCGCGATTTAGACACTTAGTTCTAGTTTGATGGTGATTGTGTACACATATAACAAGTTTATTAACTTTAGATCGGAAAGTTCTCCTGTTTCTGAATGTTTTGTTGTACTTCTTCCAATATTACCATTTTACCCTTACTACTACTTAATGTTCTTTTATTCATTTAATCGGGTTTAACTTCCAAACTTCGTTTCAGCATGCAAACAGTGAGGTATGACACCGAAAATTTAACAGGAACTCAAGGATGTCATTCGTAAGTTACTGTAAAAATTTGGAGCTCAATGGACTTCGACAAAAATCATTAAAATGACACGAAGATCCTATGGTTGAGAGCACTTAACTATTTTTATCTTGAAATCTACAGAGAATTTGTTTTTGAAATTTCAATAGTGTGTTATAAATGTGCAACCGAGGTTACACTGAATTTTCCATGATGTTTGGTGAAGGACATATATTTTCCATATTTTTCTAGTATTTAACTTTGCATAAAAAGGAAAACATGTTTCATCATGTTTCATCCAGTGAACCTTACTTTTCCTAGCAAGTATGTTTCATGGGTTATCTACAGAGGTGGTTTCATATTTTTCTCTGACAGATTCTATTACTTATGCAAAAAGTAAAATCTTTCACTAGATTTTGAAGATAAATCTAAAACAGTGTGCAAAACATGTAAACTAGGGTCACAAATATTTTTGCTAGCACAAGCTCAGTGTGACAAAGCTACCAGAGGTAGTTTTGTTATTTTACCATTTTTGGGTGATTTACCAAGCATTTAAAGGCTTAAGCACCAAATAAAATCTAGTGCTAAACACAAATCATAAACATGAATATGAGTATTTTTAAATTAAACTACACATCACGAAGAACCTAGCAAAACAAGAATCACATTTTTCCCATTTTTTTACATTTACTTATGCATTTTCAAAATTTCAGCCCTTTTAGATCTACGAAATAAAGAAAACCGGGATCAACTTGCAAACTAGCCCCCAGATCTCAGGTTCAATCGTGCAAAGGTCCTTGGATTTCTCCCATACCCCCCTACACTTCTCCTTCTTCCTTCACGTCCCTCACGCATCAGACACAACACAAAAGCACGGTATAGTAGGGATTGACATGGCCGACCACGGCAGGGGAAAGGGGGAAGATGTCGTGCTTAGGGAGCAGGCAGAGGGGGCAGGGATGTGCCCTGGGGTGGCGACGCTTACCAGTAGGGGCACAGCGCAGGGAGAAGAGCGGCGCTACAGGAAGTTCATGGGCAGGAAGGGGGCAGATGGGGGCTTGCTGTGGACGGGTCTGTCCGGCGAGGGAGGATGGTCGGGAAGCGGCAAAATGGATGCGTGGAGTCGAGGAGGCGCTGTGGCTGCAAGGAATTGACCGGAGACTCAACAACGGCAATGAATTTCTCTGGTAAAGGATGGGGAATAAATGGAGCTTGGTTCTGGCAATGGAGGTTTGGAGGAAGGGGCGAGTGATTCTGGGAAGGGGCTGGGGCTGCTTATATAGCTGGGGTGAGGCGAGGATAAGAACGGCGAGGTGACAAAGCTTGGGGCGCAGCCATTGGAGGGGAGGGGAGCTCTGGTGCTTGGGCACCACCAGGCAGCCATGGGGTGGAATCCTTGTTCCGGCCAATGGAGGGCAATGGGAGGCGTGGAGAGGGAGGGAGGGGCACATGGGAGATGCCCGGTTGGCCTATAGGCAGAGGAGGAGCCCTGCAGGCTCTAAGGGAGGGCCAACTGACAATCTTTGGGTTGCCGTGCCAGCCATAGGCGTGCAGGTGGCGTTCTGGTGTTGGATGAAGGAGGAAGAGGGTGCTGACGTGTGGGCCCACGAAGAAAATACAACGTGCCAACTTTGTCCCCTTAACCGACCTAGCTATAGGTGTTCAAAAATTCCCTTAAAATACTCGTTGGAAAGGTAAAATCATGAAGAATCTAATGCAACAAGACTAAAATCAAAAGCTATTATGGTTTGCACACAATCGAAAAAACAAAATAGTTAAAATTGAACTTTAACTGAATTCTTAACCCAAGCAAACATCTCTGAAAAATTTGGTAAAAATATTTTAAGTCACTAAATGGTGTATAGTATTTGAATAAAATAGTTGGGGGCATATTTGTGTGGCAAAAATTAGGGTTTCTTAACAAATTTGAATTTTTATAAATAAACAACAATTGTGTGAGATTAATAATGCCTGCCTTCTACTCAACTTTGAACATCTTCTTAAAATCCGAGAAAGTGCTAATAACAAAAGTTTTTTTTAAATGTTCTACAACTTTTATATTGGCTAAAGTTGAGTTGTTATATGAAATTTGACTTTCTACTCTTACCCCTTTTTAGTGCTTTTTAGGCATTTTCCAACACTTGGTGAATTTAAAAGGTTTTCAAAAGTTGGGATTTGAAGTTTGGGTGTGTTTTCTACCTTCCCAAACTAATGTTTTGTTTTTTTATATTTAGCTGCTTGGTTGGCCCTATTTTGCTTTCTTTTGCCCTTTGTGGTATTTTTATGAAGTTGAAAGGCATTTGAAAGTGCAAGCGGCAAAAATTTTGAGTTTAAGTGTGATTTAGGTGCTTAGTACCTTAATTACTCTCTTGCAAGCTTGATTGAAACTAGGGATGTTATAGTATAGCCCTCATGTGGCATTCCACTACTCCTTAACCCACCTCCCGGCATATGCCCGAGCCGTTCTGAAGATCGACTCAGGTGGCTTGCTGGCCTCCCCTTGATGGAGATTCAGTGGGCGTGGCTTGAGGTTAGGATCGAATGAGAAGGTCGAGATGATCCTGTCCGCTTCTGAGCAGGTTGAGCAAAGGCCGTTGGGGCTTCATCTGCGTTTTCCCACTAGCTTTGTTTGACGCGAGGCGGCCTCGAGCCCTTCGCGGGCCAGCTTTCGAACCCCGATCGGTCGCAGCTCATATCGAATGAACTGCTATTGCTTCGTGATGTGACAAAAAGCAATTAAAATGCAATGATTGCATGTATGGGATGAATGTACGATGCATGAATGCATGCACGCATGAGATGTATGAATGAATGAGTGCTTGCTTGCAGAGCGAGTAAATGGGGGGTCGGTAATGTTACCCTGATTGAACTTTCAAGCATCGCCCCGTCCGCAGTTTTTGCATCTGGAGGGGCTAAGCTAGCATTGCTTGTCTCGACAGTTCGAGTGACAGGCTCGAGGCACCCTTAGCAGGTACACCCAAGTGGAATCCGTATCCGTTGTTCGTGACGGGGTCAATCATGTCCTGCACGTTAGTTCGTTCGAGTGACAGGCTCGAGGCACCCATAGTAGGTTCGCCCAAGTGGAATCCATATCCGTCGTTCGTGATCGGGTCGGTCATGTCCTGCATGTTAGTTTGTTCGAGTGACAGGCTCGAGGCACCTATAGCAGGTTCACCCGAGTGGAACCCGTATCTGTCGTTCATGATGGGGTCGGTTATGTCCTGCATGTTAGTTTTCCTCTGCTTTTAGCTGTCTCCCGTTGGATGCCTGAACCGTCTGACCGACCCAAGTGCCTACCGGCCTTGGTTCAGTGCAGGCTCTGATGGTGGGTCCCTCCGCTCCGTCCGACTGACCCGAGTGCCTACTAGCCTCGGTTCAGTGGAGGCTCTAACAGTGGGTCCCTCTGCTCCCCTGTCTTGCAAGGCGAAGGGGCGCTTGCGTGCGGTTGTCCCCCATTTTTTACGGCTTTGCTGCAGAAGTAGGTGGGCCCCTCATAGGCCGCGCCTCATCGTGTAGGGCCGTATCCCGTTGGTTGCGGCCTATCCACCAGGGGGAGGGGCGGAGGTCTTCTATCCTATCCTTTCACCTTTTCTCAATTGCTACTGCTTCCTCTTTCGCTCTTACGCCAAAACTTCCTTGCACGCTGTAGTGAGTTCCGAGAGAGAGAAGGGTCAAGGGTGAGAGTGAAAGAAGTCTTACAGATCCATTCGTTGCCTCCCATTGTGCGATGTCGAACTAGAGGCTGTCCATCATGACGGAGGAACTGTTGGAGGACTTCGCGAGGAAGGGGTTGCTGCCGCCGAAGGCAGTTGCGGGTTGGAGAGTGTTAGAGGCAGGGGACGTTGTCCCGTGACCTGAGCCCGATGAGGTCGTCTCCTTCCCTGCTTTCCATGAGCATGGGCTTGGATATCCCATGCATTGGTTCCTGCGCGGCCTCCTCCACCGCTGGGGGTTGGAGTTGTAGCACCTCAACCCCAACGGGGTGCTTCATATTGCCGACTTTGTCACCATTTACGAGACCTTCCTTGGGATGGAGCCACATGTGGGCTTCTTCGCAAAGTTCTTCTCCGGGCGAGCTTGGTCCGAGGATAGGGGGGAGGCGAGCCTGCTAGCCCTGGTCGGGGGGTTTGCACTTGAGACAAAGCCCAAGGTCACATACCCGCCATACACCCCCAATGATTCTAATTGGGGATGGCTCGGTGAGTGGTTCTACATCCGGAACCCCGTAGAGGCGCCGTTCCCAAAGTTCACCGAAGGGAGGCTGACGAGACAGGAGAGCTGGGTGTGGGGACCCGCTTTGAAGCAGAAGAAACACATGGAGGTCCTCAAACCAGCGTTGCAGCAACGTGTGGAGGAGGGCCTCAATGGGCTACGGATCTTCGACACCTTCATCCATTGGCGGATCGCTCTGCTGGGGCAGAGGGCATGGGCAATGTGGAAGTATTCTAGCCCATCGGATCCTGATCGCGTGTCTCCAGTGGAGTTGCCGGAGAACAAGATCGAGGCACGCCTCGATCAAGTGTTGTAGTTAGGGGGTGACGTGACCCTCGGTGGGACGCCGGAGCCCTTCCAAGCTGGAAGGTAGCCTGACTTGGTATGTCTCTCCCCTTGCACCATGCTTATTCTTCATACAGTCCTTCCAACCGATTTTGAGCCATTCGCCTCATAGGGGCTCGAGTGTCACAAGTCCCGACCGAGCCTCCCGAAGGGGTCGAAGGGCGTGGCCTGTGAGGCGGCCCAGAGGACAGCAGTAGATGAGTGGAAAAAGAAGAAAGCCGCAAAGGCCTAGAGGCAGGAGGTAAGGAAGTGAGAAATCAGCCGGTGAGTTCGTGGCGGCGAGAGCCCATCTGCTATAGGGACGGAGCTCGAGTCTGCCGACCCTTCGGGGTCGGGAGATGATTCGGACTCTTTGGGGGACGAGACGAGCAGGAGCGTCGTTGTGATTTTGACTGGGCGTTGTGAGCCAACTGCCGCACCCTCTGGCGGAGCGCATGGTACGGAGGGACCTTCTGGCACCCCTGAGTCAAGGAAGCATGCCGCAGGTGGGGACGCTGCCCGCGAGCGAGAGACGAAGTAGGCGCGGTCGCCGCCATGCCGTTCGGAGGTGCCACCGGTGTTGCAACCAATGGCGTCGAGCGAGAAGGCGCGAGGTGGTCGGTCGGAGGGATGCGGTCGTACGCCTGCGGCTCAGGAATTGGCGGACACACCTGGTCCTTGGCAAGGGGATGCTTCGCCAGCTGCTCTAGTGGATCCGCCATGGGCCAGGGTGCCCTCGCCCTCGGTTGTCCTGGAGCGAGCTGGGTGGCATCCCTTGAGTGGTTCTGGTCCAATGGACTTCCTTGTTCCTCCAATCATGCATGTGGCTGTAGCTTTTCTCGCCCGTGTGGACACGTTTTTTGGCGTGAATAGTCCGTTTCCATATCTTCTTTTGCAGTAATACATCATCAGCTCCCCTGGTCATCATGCTGCCTCCTGTACACACGAAATGGACGCCCAACCTGCATCGGGTCATGGTGAGCGATGGGAGGAGCGTGCTGGAGTTGGCCCGATCCATGTTGATAGGGCTCGTTCCCCCCTGTCGACTGCACCTGCGCCAGCGGCTGCAACAACGGCGACCCCTGCAGTGATGGCAAATCCTATGGCAACGGTGGATCCCGCGGTGGTAGTAATCGTGGCACTCCCTCCCCTACCGGTCATGGAGGAGGTAAGGGAGGGACCCGTGCTCCCCGTATCACCCGTAGGAGGGGCGCACGCCATCGGCTTGCCCTTTTGGTCGGATTTGGAGGGGAGTAGAGAAGCCGGGGTCGAGACCGCCAATGAAGTGGTGGAGGTTCACATGTCCCCCGAGCTAGCCCAGGTCCATGCTTGGGCAAGTACCCTTTCAAGCCCACCCGGAGGTGGCATGTTGGAGGCGACTGGAACAGAGGAAGAGTCATTGTTGGCGGGCCGCGACATCCCGGTGGTGGCCCTTCCTTCTGTCAGAGGGGAGGTCACTAGAGTGATGGATTTGGGCATCCCGCCATCTCAAGAGCAGGTGATGATCCCGGTGCCGCTCGACGCGGCGGTGGCTGGGTCTTCAAGTTGGTCGGAGGTGGTTGACGACCTGGTGTGGCCTCAGCTGAGCGAGCCAGGGAAGGCCCAGTTCATGCTCCGCGATGGGAGGGAGCAGGAACTCTAGGACTTGCTCATGAGCGGTGGGCTGTCGGTGCGGTCCGGCCTCATCTCTATCATGGCGAAGTTGAAGGAGGCCTTGGAGGAAGCTAGCCTTGCCAACCGGGCCATATCCGTCGATCTGCCGCGCATCGGAGAGGTAAGCCTTCTGCAATTCTGACTTCATCCCTGGTCTTTTCTTATTGAACCGGTTGCCTTAGCGTGCCTGCCCTTATCTTGCAGAGCCTGGAGATGATATCGACCAGTAAGTCCTGGTTCCTCCAGGAGGAGCACGGTCATCAGGAATGTGATGCGGCGGCATTGCGGCAGGTCGGTGATCTTGCTCGAGAGCTAGAGATTTCCCATCGTGAGTCCCAGGACCAGATGGCACCCGCGACCGCTGCTGAGTGGGAGCTTGCCATGATGGAGTCTTGCCTGGCTGAGGCCATGGTGGTGGCCCAAGAGCGTCAGGAGGCAGAGCGCCGGGCGGCCTAGCGGGCGACTACCACCGAGCAGGCACTCGCCACGGTGCAGAAGGCCCTGGGGGCAGAGCAAGTGGCTCAAGCGCATGCTGAGCAGGAGGCTGCTCAGCTACAAAAGAGGGTGACCTAGCTGGAAGAGGGGCAAATCATCCTTGAGAGTGCCAGTCAAGAGATGGGTGAGAGGAATGCCCTTCTGCAGCAAGAGCTGCAGCGGTCGGAGGAGGGATGCATCACGGCCGTTGCTACGATGGAGAGTAAGTCCTGTTGTCCTGAGAGTTTGAGGTGGGGTCATACCCCTTTTTTGCCTTCTGTTGACTTGGTCTCTTGTGCAGTCCTAGAGGGGGAGTTGAGGATGACCTAGGCGATGGTCACACAGAACATGGAGGCATTGGCCTGGTCCCTGGCAGAATGGTCCACCCTCTCAAATGTGCTCAACCAACTCTGTGACGTGGAACAGGTGGTGGTGACTGAGGTGCTTGGGTCAGGCCCGAGTACCAGAAGGCCTCCCGTCCAGCTTGCGGAGGTCCCGGACATGGTCAAAATGCTTATCTCCAACAGTGTGTTCCACGGGGCATCAGGGGTGCTGATGTTGGTGGCGACCCACTACCCTGACCTAGACTTTGAGGTGATCTGCAGAGGGTATGCCGACAGAAGGAGCTTCGAGGAGATCCGGGTGCTAGGTTAGAGCTTGGCCCCTGGCGCGCGAACGATCCGCCACTCACATGATTATGACGTGGGTCATGGAGGCTCACCACTCATGGATGGCTGCACGCACAAGTCGGGAGAGTGCCAGCAATGCTGATGCAGTGGTGCAGGCTAGGATGGAGCTGAGCATTGCCCCGACCGAGATTGACCCGAGCGTCGGCCCGACTGCGACTAGGGAGCCCTCGTCCTTGTCAGCTACACCGCCAACCGACCCGGCCGAGGGGGAGCAGTAGAAAAAAGGTAGTTAGTTTCTTTGTGTATGTAAGAAATTTGCGGGGGGATTGTGAGCCCCCGAGTGAACAATTTTAAGTTTGTTTGTGATTGTGAGGGGAGCTGGTCCCACCCATCCTCGTTTCCGCCCTTAAGCAATTTTTGCTTTTCGCCCTTTTCCTTTCAGACCTGCTTGTTGACCATAGGCTGCAACCTTAAAAACCCGAGCGTGGCCCCCGAGGATCAACTGCTTGTAACCGTAGTTGTGATAGGGTCCGATCGGTTTGTAAGCTAGAGCATAAGTTGCTTTTAGGGTGAGTTAGAGGATGGGATGCCCTTTTGTGGTTATGCAGAAAGTAAATAGGGGGTGGTTCGGCACCTCTATGGAGCCCCCGAGCGACCCGGGCTGAGAGTGCTCGGGCCAGGGTGCTGTAGGAGCGAGTGTTGAATGGAAAAGGAGTGGTAATGAACCGATCTAAGGAAAGAAACAACATAACTACTCAATGTTCCAAGTGTTGGTGAGGATGTTGCCGTCGTCATCCTTGGAGTGGTCAAGGAAAGTAGGGACAGCTGAATCGACGGGACAAACCTCTCGGTAACACACCTTGCGCTGCCGCTTGGAGTGATCGGCGTCGGATCCCCCGAAGATCATGAGGCAGGTTTTGGGTTTGGGGAAGCTGTCCCCATCCTTGCCCACTGCGGCTTCCTTCTTGGCCGCGTCCTCCTTACTCTTGCGCTCCATTGGCTTGCTGGCTTGCCGCAGGAAGCGTTTGAGGAGTTCTCAGTCCTTGTAGAGGTGCTTGACGGGGTAGGCGTGGTTGGTGTAGGAGCTCTCCATGAGCTTCTCGGAGTGATCGTGCTGGCCCGATGGGGTTGTTTGCCCGGTCGGTCAGCCGCGGCGACCAAGGTTGGGTCGGTCGGGTGTCACCGATCCTTCTTGTTCTTCTTGCCCCATTGCGTGGGGAGGCCTTCCTCTCGGTCTTCATGCTTAGCCTTGCCTTTGTCTCAACCACCACTGAAGACCACCCCGACCGCCTCCTTGTTGGAGGCGTGATTCGTTGCGATGTTGAGCAGCTCACGGGTGGTCCGGGGCTTGACACAGCCAAGCTTGTGGACCAGGGACTTGCACATCGTCCTGGAGAGGAATGCACTAACAATGTTTGCGTCGACGACATTAGGGAGGGAGTTGCATTTCTTTGAGAACCTGCGGATGTAATCCCGCAGGGTCTCGTTAGGTTACAGCTTGCAATTCTTAAGGTCCCTGGAGTTCCCAAGGCGGACGTACGCCCCTTGGAAGTTTCCTACGAAGAATGTCTTTAGTTCTGCCCAGTCGCGGATCCTGTTGGGCGGAAGGAACTCGAGCCACGCCCGAACGAACTCCCCTATGCAAATGGGGAGATACTGGATGATGAAATAGTCATCATCGGCTCCTCCGGCTCGGTAGGCGAGCTAGAAGTCTTCAAGCCACACTCCGGGATTCGTCTCCCCAGTGTACTTGGTGATGTTGGTGGGCGGTCGGATGCGCTGTGGGAAAGGCTCTTTTTGGACGTGGCGACCGAAGGCCCGTGGTCCCGGTCTGTCTAGGCTAGGGCTCCGGTCACCGTTCGGGTCTCTTGGTTGACCGCCGTGCCTAGAGCGCACTTCTTCGCGCTCCTCATCGGACCGGTCGCAGGCCACGTCAGCCGCTCTTGCCGCCATCTGTTCAACGTTGGCGTCATACTGCGCCAAACGTATCGCATGGATGAAACTACGCGTGTCATGGTTCAGCCTGATCCGCTCGTGCACGGGCTGACGCTGTGGCGCTGGCACCGGGTCGGGCTGTGGAGCTGCCGCAGCGCTTCGCCTTGCCCGTTGTGCTTGCGGGGGTGAGCAAACGGAGTGGTTTGACTGGTGCAGCCCCGGCGCGCCTATTGGGCAAGAGGCTACGTGTCGTTGTCGTGACGCAGAGCTCTCCACCTGCTGTACGGCGGCAGTTTCCACCAACACTCGGAGGTTTTGGTGGATTGCCTGCTCCTAGGGGTCAGCTAGCTTGGAGAGGCTGCATAGAAGCATCGTTGTGGCGGCGATGTTCTATCCAGCCCGAGCGAACTGCGGGGGGTCGTCCCCTCCTGCCAGGATGTTGTGCTGGACTTGGTGGGTGCGGCCCTGAGTGCCGCTTGCCGGGTTGCGCACGTGCGGTGCGGAGTGATGCGCTGGGCGCGCTAGCGGAGGCGGTTGCTATTCCTGCTGCCACTGTCATGGCTCGTCGCCATGCACCTGCGCTCGTGCCAGGGCTTCTGCGTGATGGTTCGACGGGGTGTGAGTCTCGACAGATTCCACCACCTCAGAAAGCTGTTCTGGGGGGTGCACTTTCAGGACAGAGGATGGTCAAGTGCCATCACGTCACCAATGTTGGAGCCGTCGCTCTCGAGCTCTTCCTCACTGAGGTCGTGGAAGGAGGTGGGAGTGTAGTCCGCCATTACCACGAACTTGCACGGGTGGAGAGATGACGTCATGACCCTCCAGAGCCCCCGTATGTACATGTTTGTGGTGGACGCAAGACCGAAGGGGAGCCAAGCGCGCAGCGGGGATAGCGGAGCACCTCTGAAGAGCTGGCTGAAAATGTTAGCCAGTGAATACATAATAGTATCCATGTCATGAACCGTGGGGCTCGTGCCCAACACAGACTCGATGCAGACTACAAGCGCCTCCACATTGAGATCGTCGAGTGGCTCATGGACGATGATGCGAGCCTCCTTTTCCAGGGATGTCGGGGGAGTCGTCTCCTCGCGGAGGCAGAGTACACCGAGCTGATCGGCAATGAAGTCCAGACTTCTGAAGCAGAAGATTTAGAATGGTGTGAAGGCAGGTACATCCCACCGAGTGTGAGAGCTGGAAACTCTAGCAAGCCAAAGCGAATCGTATCGCTCGAGCCTACCATGCCGAAGGTGGTGGTAAGGTGGGACATCCAATGACTTGCAAAACACGAACGCAACAGCGTCTTCCCCAAGGATGGCGCCAATTATCAGTGCGAAATCTGGCTGGCATGCAAATATTTGTAGTTTTGCTATGCGTTAGATCGAATATGGCCTAGCACACAATGACATAGGATGTATACTGGTTCAGGCAACACACCCTACATCCAGTTGGGGTCAATCGGTCGGCTTTATTCCTAAGCCTAGGTGCTCAAAGTTTGTAGTGGGGATACAAACGGGAGGAGTATGAGAGGGGGTGCCTGAGTCCTAGCCTTCTTCTCATCTTAGTGGAAGAGAGTGGCAAGAACTCAGACGTGCGCTCAGTGTGTATGGTTGTGTGTGAGAATGTTTGTTTGGGAGTCTTAGAACTTCCGAGTCCCCTCAGAGAGGGGGGTCCGTCCCCTTTTATAGTACAAGAGAACAACCTAATAGGTCGGAGGGGATAAGAGAGTGAGTGTTCGGGCATTGCCTAGTCTTATCGAGGCTCACATCATCTGGTGCGGTATGGCCTCCATCCTCGATCCCTGTTCTCCTCATCAGGCCACTCCGTTGTAGCGAGTAGGTTTACGGCGGCATTGTGCAAGGTGTGCGTAGGGCGTGGCACCGTACGGCTCTGCATACGGCCGGCTGACCCGAGCGCTTCCTCGTTATCCATCCCACCTGCTCCCTGGGCCCATACCGGGAGGGCGTCCCTAGTCGGTTGTCCCAGTCGGCCCCGACCGAGTCGGTCGGGGGGAGTGGTACGGGTGGTACGATGCTGTTGACGCCAGATTTTGATACGTATGGAATCGGCGTCAAGGAAGGAGAGGACTGGCTGATGCGGCAGATTGAAAGGTCATGATTAGGAATCGGCCAATTGGTGCTACAGTTGGGGATCAGCCGATTGGTGCTACAGTGTTTTGGCAGACGTAGTTGGTGGAGATCGGCCGATTGGAAGGCTGGAGTGATTGGGCCAATATGGGCTTAAAGTGGGTAAGAGGAAGAAGATAGAGATTGGTCTGTGGAAGTATAGTAACCAAATCCGATATGCGTTGTATTTGTAAATATTCGTTTTTGTTTAAAGTTAGAGATAGATCCTAGTCAGTTAGGAAGTTGGTTGCAACAGGCTATAAATAGCCATCTTTAGAGATTTGTAAAAACACAGATCAATCAATACAAACAAATCTACTTTTTCATCGCACTTTACTTTCAAGTCGGTGACTTCGCCAATACTTTTCTTCTTTCATGAGTTCATACGGGTTGACAGGGCTGCATCGACACGATCTCCGGCCGATTCTGTAAGTTCCGCTTATCGAGTAATATCTAAGCTTTAACTTTGGGCGCATCGCTGTCGTTTCGTTTAGATTTATTCACCAGTTTTGTTTCGTGTGTCCGACGCTGAGGGTCAATCAGCTGACTTTTAGCACCAACACACTTTTGGCACGCCCGGTGGGACCACTTGAACCTCTAACATGTCGAAAGCTGCCCAAATCTCCGAAGATAATGTCATCGAAGTGACGGAAGCAGATCTCAAGGACGACCAGAAAGAAGAGTTGGAAAGCAGATAGAGCAATACCGGAAAACATGCCTACAATCTTTTAGTCGTACCAGGAGCGGGGAGACCGTCAAGAAAGCTCCTTTCCCAACTCCCCGCTAGATCACCATCGCCGTGGACTCGGGCAAGATGTCCGATATGGTTCAGCAGTCCGTCTACCAGGCCTTCATCGATCAATCCCCGGTGATGGCTAACACGGTATACAATGCCATTATCAGCTCCCTGGCCAATGGCATATCTCAAGGATATCAGGGGCCAGCATACGCCCCGCCCATTACGGCCCCAGTCAAGAGCTTTCCAAGCACATCTCACTTAGCTCCTTAGCTGATGCCAACTCAACATGGAGGACACCATGCCTCACCGCCTTCAATGCATCCAGGATACAACGGTGCACCATGCTTTCAATCGCAAGTGCCACCGCAACCTGCTCAAGTTTCCTCCGTGCAATCATTGCCATCAAACTCAGTGCCTTGGGGGGCACCATCGACAGCGGCCGTTCTGGATCAATCGGCCGGCTATGGAGGCTCTCCGATCCAGGCACCATTCCAATCGGCCGTCCGGCCGACGGTTCCACAGTATCAACGTGCCACATTAGAAACCGGCAGGGGGGCAGACGCTGCTAAGGGGCTCCGAGGTGTGGCGCCGATGATACTGTATGATGAGGTGGCCGATTCGCTACGCCACCAAATGTCAACTACTCAGCTGGCCACGTTACCACAGAATCCGCCGCACGCCTTGATTCATCACCTGGTCATCCCGCCGCCAATCCACCAACATGTGCCAATTCCTTAGCCAATAATTCATCATCAGCAAGTAGATTGGACGGCAAGGATAGCGGAAGTGATTCAAGATCAGTTCGGGTTGAAGCCAAAGGTATAAACTTACACATACAGGACGCCATACCCGCCTGCCTACGATCCACTGCCGTTTCCCCATCGGTACAAAGTTCTCGACTTCACCAAGTTTTCGGGGCTA
This sequence comes from Setaria viridis, assembly GCF_005286985.2. NCBI lineage: Eukaryota > Viridiplantae > Streptophyta > Magnoliopsida > Poales > Poaceae > Setaria > Setaria viridis. Next base: position 10,608,322 of record NC_048268.2, read on the forward strand.
GATGACACCTCAACTGTGGAGCACGTAAACAGATTTATCATCCAATGTGGGGAGGCGGCTACGCAGGATGCTCTACAGGTGCATTTGTTCTTGTCGTCCCTGTCCGGGTCGGCTTTCCAGTGGTTCACTACGCTACCACCCAATTCCATAGTTACTTGGGCCGACCTGGAGAAGGAGTTCCATAAATACTTCTACGCGAGAGTCCATGAGATGAAGCTCTTAGACCTGACCAGCCTCAGGCAAAGGAGCGACGAGCCAGTGTCCAATTATGTGCAGAGGTTCAGGGAGGTCAGAAACAAGTGCTACACCCTAGTCCTGACCGACGCGCAGCTGGCTGATATTGCCTTCCAAGGCCTCCTGCCACACATCAAAGAGAAGTACGCTTCCCAGCAGTTCGAGAGCCTGAGTCAAATCGTTCACCGATTGGCCGACAGGAAGTACGCCCTTTTGATCAGCAAAGAAGTTTTTAGAAGAAGGTGGTGTACTTAGAGGGATTTGAATCTGAGGAGGAAGCAGGAATCAACCTAGCAGAATGGGTTAAAAGAAAAAAGCCGATATCGTGTCCTTTCAGGAAAAAGGAACCGGAGGCATTCGGTTTTGACACGTCTAAGGCCGACAAAATTTTCGACCTACTTCTCCAACAAGGGCAGATCAAACTTTCACTCTATCATACGATCCCGTCGGCCGAGCAGCTTAAAAAGATGAAGTATTGCAAGTGGCACAATGCCACATCCCACGACACAAACGAGTGCAAGATCTTCCACCAGCAGATACAATCGACCATCGAGCAAGGCAGGCTCAAGTTTGAGGTCTCGACAAAGCCAACAAAGCCAATGAAGATTGATCAGCATCCTTTTCCCACTAACATTGTTGATATGGGAAGAAACTCGCTTCAAACCAAGGTGCTAACGTCGGAATCAGCTAAAAGGAGTGGCGCTGTGGACCCCAGAAATCAAGCTTCTATGGAAGATGTCAAGGGGAAGCGATGGGTTGACAACGATGGCGAAGGATCGGAAAGGCCGCGCAGACCTATTACTTCCCAATTTCTTCTTGACAAATATCAGCGGCAGCAGGAAAGTTTGAGATATCGCGCAGAAATAATATGACGACACGAAGATCATTGGCGATGCCCATTCTTCATCCACTGCTGGGAAAATAACCTCAGATTGCCATCAGCCGATAATTGCCCGGAGTGCAGCGATCCATATCGCAATAATTGCCCGTTTAGAAGGTCTCGCTCCAGGGACAGAGGATCAGAGCCAATCAGCAGAAACTGGCGCGAGCAAGAGGATCGACGCCTTTCAGTGCGTGATCGGCTGGGGGGCAAAGTTGATCGATATGATCGGCCAAGGGACAGACGCGAGCAATATGATAGGCCGGGGGGCAGATCTGACCAGCACGACCAACCAGGGGGTAGAATCAGTGCACACGATCGGCTAGAAGAGATGGCCGATGCTCGGGTGTCAAATGAAAATCCCTTGGGACGGGAACCAGACTGGGAACGCGCCAGACCGCCAGCCAAACCGGTGAACCCCAGGTGGTGCCCTGACGGATTGACCAAATCCCAAAAATGAAGAATCCGATGCCTGCGCCAATGGGAACAACAGGAAGAAGAGCAAAAGTAGATGATGGATAAGAAGGATGATAGGTCTCGAGTGTGGCGCCCCAAAAGAAACAACAATGAGGAAGATGGCAGCCAGGAATCGGCAGCTGATGTCAGCATGGTGTTCATCTTGCCAATGGAGTTCATGGCTCCCGCCGACCGGTATGACACGACGAAGATGGAGGAACAGATGGCTCAATTGGCTTTGGAGCCGATGACAGCCACTTTTGAGAAACCCGAAGATGAAAAACGACAACACCTCAAGGCACTGTTCCTCAAGGGGCACGTCAACGGTCGACCCGTCACCAGGCTACTAGTAGATGGAGGTGCTCCAGTCAACATCATGCCGTACACCATGTTCCGAAAGCTGGGTAAAAGCGATGAGGATCTAACCGAGCGCAACGTGTCTCCCGCACGCGGGGCGCTCTGCGTCAACCTCACCATCGGCAGTGAGACCCTTCCCACTACTTTCTTTATTATTAATGGCAAGGGGTCCTACAATATGTTGCTCGGTCGTGATTGGATACACGCAAACTGCTGCGTCCCGTCTACAATGCATCAATGCCTCGTACAATGGGTCAGCGACAACATCGATATAGTCACCACTGATTCCGCCTACAGTGTTGCCGCGGCCGATACGCAACAGTGGAGTTGCGACCACGTCAAATGCATATTCGGAAGAACTTGGGACACCGATTTTCTGAAAGTGTCCGATTTTGGTCTACAGCCGATCCGAGCAGTCGGCTCTGAAGATTCAGATTAGATGGATCAGTTCGTACGAGAAGATGGGAAGCTGGGGCACGGGTTTACGTCAGCCGATTCATTAGAAATGATAGATCTAGGTGACGGCACCAAACTGAGGCTGACGTACATTAGTGCTAACTTGGATCCAAAATATAAGGCTAACTTAGATTGTTTTGCTTGGGAATATCATGAGATGCCTGGTTTAGACCAATCTATTGTTGAACACCGATTGCCTATAAAGCTGGGATATCGGCCATACCAACAGCCCGCACGACGATGCAATCCTAAAATTCTACCGGACATAAAGGTCAAGATTATAAGACTGATCGAAGCAAAATTTATTTGGCAATGCCGTTACGCCGAGTGGATTTCTAATATTGTACCCGTATACAAGAAGAACGGAAAGATGCGCGTATGCATTGACTTCAAAAACCTTAATCAGGCTACGCCGATGGATGGGTATCTGTAACGACCTTGGTTAATTAGCCAAGTTAATCTCAAGACTAATCCCAAATCTGCAGTTTCCATCGGTCCGAACCCTAAAAACCCAGCCAAATCGCACCGACCCAGCAAGCAACAGCTCTTCTCTAAGTCCCAAAACTAGTGTTCCTCCAAAATCTTGGAGCTGTGGGAGAGCCAGAGTCTAGAAGATGGACCCACAACTAGATCCCCCAGATCTCTCGAGTCAAACGCGCTAGAGCAGCGTGCGCCCTGCTTCAGAGTTTCTTCGTCGCGTGGCTTAACCTCCCCGACGAGCCCCGCCTCGCCTAGTCGCTGGCCACGACCAGATGGATCAGCGCGCCTCCTTCCCAATCGCGTGCAGCAGCGCCCTGCAGTCCTTTGCACCTCGCCTCGTCTCGCTCGCACCTCGCCGGCCGCGCTAGGCGCCTTGTCGCTGCTGCGACCAGAGATTGGCCGCTACCGCGCCAGACCGCCTCGCCTCCCGCGCTCATCATCTTATCCGGATCCCTGGCTGCGCGCCCTAATGCCTTCCGGCTTTACCATCGCCCCACAGTTGCGCTGCCCACGCACGCGCCCCGCGACAATGCTGCCTTCGCCAACCACGGATCTAGAAGTGACAACTTCTTTTCCCACCTCGCCAGTAGCGTGCCCCGGCAAAGCCGCTGGCCTGCTAACATCGCCGCTCGCCCTATGACCTCGCGTGCAGCGCTCTCGCCTGCAGTGCCCCTTCCTTCCTCCCTGCCACACGCTAGCCGAGCCACCGCACCCAATCCGCTGCTTGATGCGACCAGACCCGCGCTCGCCCTCACCAATCCTTCTCTCCGACAAAACCGCGCCTGCATAAGCTCTGTCTTCAGTGCCCAATGACCGAAGACCCTATCCCCGAAGCTCCGCTTCGCTAGCCAATGGAGGATCAACCAATCGCCGCGACGGCAGAGCACTCCGTTCTCTTCAACCTGATCCTCGCGCTGCCCGGACCCTCTCTCTTCCGCATAGCTATAAAAGGGAGTACCAGAGCCCGTACTGGAGTTCCCTTCACCATCGTTGCCTTGCCGCATCTTCCTCTGTTTCGTGCTCAAGCGCTGCCACCTAAGCTCTTGAGGAACTCCCCTCTCCGCTCAACACCCACCTTTCCCAACCCACCAGTCGCTTGTTTCCTCCGCACGGTGCTAGAACTTACTTGTGTCAACAAGAAGCACCGCCGCCGCTGGAGCACCGCCGGACCTTGCCATCGCTCAAGCCTTAGCACCTTTCACCGCTCTGCCTGAGCCTGTTCTTTCCTGACCCCAAGACTTCACCAGTAGGCGTAAAGGTAAGCTGCTGACCCCTTTTCGGTTCGCCCGACCCCTTTTTACATCTCGCCAGACCCTGTCTGTTTCGCCCAACCCTTTTTCCGTCTTGCTCGACCCTGTCTGTTTCGCCCGACCCTATCTATTTCACCAACCCTTATCCGCCTCGCCCGAGGGCTCGGCTGTATCTTTTTTTCTTTGGCCCGAGAGTGTCTGTGAAAAATTTCGGGGACTTCTCTGTGTTATGTCTGAGGACCCCGATACAGTTATTCCTTAGGTCTGAGGGTCAGATCATAAGTTTCTCTCAATCCGACCCTTTTGTCTTGTTCTCTATCAACTGAAGCTTGAACTTTCCACACTTTTCTTGTAGTTGCTACAAGTTTTTGGGCTAAAGCTTGCAAGTCTTGTTGAAATAACTGTCTAAGTGTTAACCCTTGCATTTGCATTCATGTAGAACTAAATCTTGCCGACGGCACATACGAGCTGCATCCAGTGCTAGAAGATGGAGTAGTAGCTGAGCCGCCGACTGCAGGAGCTGAAACTGAGTGCGCAGAAGACCAGTTTGCCTCCACCCCGCTCGAAGGCAAGCCCCGGAGCATGACCCCAATTTTCTAAACTTGCACATGCCTTCCTTTGTTTGTATGTGCATTTACGTTATAGGAGTTGTTTGAAACTATAGATGCATGACTTAGTTCCCTTGATCTGAACACTAGTTTGATAAGTCCGAGTAGTTGCATTGCTTAATAGGACTCGGTAAAAGTCGAGTGATTTCCTGTCACTCACGAGTTATAGGAGTTGGTTGTTCTCCTTCTGGTTACAACTATAAGGACGGTGGATGGGGTAGGGCCTGGTGAACTCTTTTGGTGGTCGGTGGATCGCCCCGTCTGTCTATATGAAGTTGCTTAAGGTCGGAAAGTGTTGGTGTTCGTGATCAAGTGTTTGAAAGTACTAATCTCATACCAAGTATGGGAGCCTAGTACCTGATTGAACTAGGGCATGGCTTATACCCCTGCTGTCCCTGGAACGAGGTTCCCATGGTGCATCATGTGGGTGCAAGTGCGGCCACAGTATGACAAGAGGTCGGGACTGTGGAGCATTGCATGCCAAGGGAAGTTTGGACCTGACACTTGCCTGGGAATTGATGGGGACGGCCGACACAGGAAGCGACCCTTTGTGGTGCGCGGATGTTGTGAGATTAGGTTCACCATGCATGGTTAAGAAACTCGAATCGATTCGTCTGCCTCTCACAGTTTGAGACTGCTTGATCGCTATGCTACACTGAGTAAAGATGGAACCTGATGATGATATGAACTCGATGCTTGTTCTACACATTGATTGTTGGAAACTATGTTTATTTAGCATAAGTTGCCAATGTAGACTGGTTAATGAACTTAGAATCTAAGCTAAAATATTGAAAGCAAGGACCTAGTATAGTCGCTTTTGGCAAAACAAACCCCTCAGCCAAAGAGCCTTGCATGTCTAGATGTTGGTGGAGTAGTTTCCCACTAGTCGGTTAAGTCTTGTTGAGCTTATCAGCTCAGCCTTGTTTGTGGCATCTCTTTCAGGTGAAGTTGAAGCTTCTGAGTTTGCTGCTGTTGGCACTTGGCCGTCCCAGCTTCCTCCTGGATGGACTGTCGAGTGGGATCCCTCCTCGGACGGCGAGGAGCGGGATCACTGATGTCCTGTTTGGCCTCACCAGGGACATCCGACCCCGACGCTAGCTTCCGCTATATTTACCTTTTTCGCTGCTTTGAACCTTGTAAAACTCTGATTTTCGAACCAGTGTTGGAATAAATTGTTAAACTTGGTTAACTTGGATGATCTGTTGTATTCTCTGGAACCACTCACCTTCGTGTGAGCTATGCTAACTCGGTCCTGTATAAGTGGTTTTACCGGATGAAATCCGACGGACCGTCGAGTTAGCTTGATTAAAGGATATGATCACATGTTAGGCGACTTAAATGTGCCTTAGTCAAGTTAATCCGAGGTGTTCTGCCACAATATCCAATGTCGACAGCCGATGTATTGATAGATGCCGCCGCAGGACATAAAGTCATCAGTTTTATGGACGGTAATGCTGGGTACAATCAAATATTAATGGCCGAAGAAGACATCTCAAAAATGGCCTTCAGGTGTCCGGGCCACCTCGGTTTATTCGAGTGGGTAGTAATGACCTTCGGATTAAAGAACGCCGACGCCACATATCAACGAGCTATGAATTATAGCTTCCACAAACTCATTGGCGTCCTGGTGGAAATCTACATCGACGTGTCATGGTCAAATCAAAAGGGCATCAAGAACATCTGGCTGATCTGTGAGAAGTATTGGAATGCACGAGGAAGCATGGGTTGAAAATGAACCCGAACAAGTGTGCATTCGGCGTATCGACCGGGTAGTTCCTAGGATTCATGGTTCACGAGCGCGGGATAGAAGTCAACCGGAAAATCATAGCGGCCATCAATAAGGTTGTAGCCCCACAGAACAAAACTGAGTTGCAATCTCTAATCGGCAAAGTTAACTTTATCAGAAGATTCATATCCAACTTGTCTGGGCGTATTCAAGCCTTCACGCCATTATTGAAATTAAAGCCCGACCAAGAATTTGTGTGGGGAGAGGAACAGCGGAAGGCACTGGAAGACATCAAGCAATACCTGATCTCGCCACCTCTATTGGTCCCACCACAAGCTGACAAGCCGTTAGACTATACTTATCGGCCGACGAACGGGCTATCGGATCGGCGCTGGTATAGGAGTGCGTAGGAAAGGAACGGGTGATATATTGTGTTAGCAGGAGACTTCTGGAGGCTGAGACAAGATATTCACCGGTAGAACGGCTATGCCTATGTCTTTATTTCTCATGTACCAAGCACAGGCACTACCTTTTGTCGACAGAATGCATAGTCATATGCAAAGACGACGTGGTAAAGTACATGCTATCATTGCCAATTTTGAAAGGACGAACTGGAAAATGGATACTGGCTCTGTCAAAGTTTGACCTAAGGTACGAATCGGCCAAAGCTATCAAGGGTCAAGTCATGGCCGATTTTGTGGCCCAAAACTGCGGACCAGAAATCGCCGTTGCGGAGCCGGCTCCATGGACTCTATACTTTGATGGTTCGTCATATGGTGTCGGATTAAGAATTGGCATCGTTCTCATACCGCCTCGGGGGGCAAGCTATGATTTCTCTCTGCCGATAGAAGCTTCCGCGACCAATAATCAGGCGGAGTACCGAGCTGTCCTAAAAGACATTCAATTATTGAGGGAGATCAAAGCCGACGGTGTGGAGATTTTTTTGGGATTCCATGCTCATCATAGACCAGCTAACAGGAAGATCAGAATGTAAAGATGATGTCTTGCAGATTTACTACGAAGACTGTCTCCAACTTTTAAAAGAGTTCAAGACTGCGGTTATTGAGCATATTCCCAGAGATTATAATGAAGAGGCCAATAGGCTCGCCCAACACGCGTCCGGGTATCGGCCGATTCAGGGCGCTCTGATTCTGGAACTCGCAGCCGACGATTGGCGAAAGGAGATTGCTGATTACTTAAGGGATCTGTCCAAGAAAGTGGATTGGCGAGTACGTTTTCAAGCCACGAAGTATGTGCTACTCGATGATGATTTGTTTTACCGAACGATTGATGGAGTTCTGCTCAAATGCCTAGGGACGGAAGAAGCAAAGATCCTAATGGGAGAAATCCATGAAGGCGTGTGTAGAGCTCACCAATCGGCTCATAAGATGAAGTGGATGATTAGGAATAATGGATATTACTGGCCGACGATACTCGAAGACTGCTTCAAATATTATAAAGGGTGTCAAGACTGCCAAAAGTTTGGCAACGTACAACGTGCGCCGGTATCGGCTATGAATTCGATAATCAAGCCATGGCCGTTCAGGGGTTGGGGAATAGACCTCATCGGACAGATTTATCCTCCATCAAGTAAGGGGCACAAGTTCATATTGGTAGCCACTGACTACTTTACCAAATGGGTGGAGGTAATCCCATTGAAGGCCGTGACATCAACCGCCATGGTTGATTTCGTAAGAGACCACATTGTTTATCATTTTCGGTATTCCTCAAACCATCACGACCGACCAAGGGATGATGTTCACTTCGGGAGAATTCGAGGAGTTCACTGCCGATATGGGAATCAAGTTGCTGAATTCTTCTCCATATTATGCTCAAGCTAACGGACAAACTGAATCGTCCAATAAGGGGATAATTAAGTTGATCAAAAGGAAGATTGAGGAACAACCTAAGAAGTGACACCTATGTTTGACCGAGGCTTTATGGGCTTATAGGATGGCCTGCCACGGGGCTACTAAAATATCTCCGTATCAGTTGGTGTATGGTCACGAGGCAGTGTTGCCGTGGGAATTAAGGATGGGGTCAAGACGCACATCGCTTCAAGAGTTGACGGCCAATGACTATTCCCTCCTCATGAAAGGAGAGCTCAACGATTTGGCAGGTCAATGATTAAGGGCTCTGATCAGCATTGAAGAGAATAAAAGGAGGGTGGCCAGGTGGTATGACAAGAAGGTCAAAGTCAAGCAATTCTCCCAAGGAGATTTGGTATGGAAGTTGGTACTACCGATAGGATCCAAGGATCCCCAGTTCGGTAAATGGTCACCCACTTGGGAAGGGCCGTACGAAATCAGCCGATGCGCTCCGGGAAACGCATACATACTGGAGACGATCGAAGGAGAGGAATTCACAAGGGCCTTGAACAGGAGGTACCTGAAGAGATATTATCCTAGCATATGGGTCGATGCATAACTAATTACGGAGTATATCAAGATAGCATGGCCAGTTTCTATTAGACCTTATAGCCGATGCAAAGATAAAGTCGCCTTGAGAACAAAACATTCATCCGAGTTGGCCGATTTATTATTCAGTACGAACGATGGGGTGCAAGGCCGACACAGTACAAGTCACCCTTAGAACAAAAGTACCAACACATCTATTAACCACGCTTTTTCTTAAGTTCCCTCTCTACCCGACCTAATTCTATCAAGAGATGGGTGCTCCTTTCCTCTAGATCCTTCATCACGGCTTCAGCCTCAACTTGGCGTGGAAGAGGATGGCTCCGATCTAGCGGTGGTTGAGATGTTCCCGCTGCGGCGTCTTCAAGGGCGACTGGGTGAGGGAGTGGATGACTCCTTTTGATTGGTGGCCGCCTGTAGCAGTTGGCGTCGATGTGGTCCCAGATCCGCCGGACTTCAGCGGGGACGTGGTCCCTTAGTTCTTCGCGATGGTCTCTGATCAAGTCCTTATCCTCCTGCGACAACGGTTCGTCGGAGTGCATGATCTCGATTGCTCATTCCAGTTTGGGACTAAGGTGTCTCGGCTGAAAATTGACAAGCAACCTCTCGATGTCATACTGATCAAATGTCAAATCACAGAATGGAGGGTGAAAGAAGGATCCAATACCTGGATGACGGGGGAGGAGGAGAAGGAACAAGATGAGGAAGACATCTTGGTGAATAGTCCGATGGTATGAGCTACTGGACGAGAAGAGGACGAGCGAGGCGAATGACTTGGGAAGTAATACGGGGTTTCATACTTATAGAAAGAAAAGGGGCAAGAGTTTGATAAGACGCGTCCCATCGGAGTAAAAGGGGTAATAAATGGAAGGCCGCCACGAAGGACGGGTCAGAATTGGATTCATGCGTCAAACGGTCAAAAGACTTTAATGTTTTTACAGAGCAGCCAACACTTTTACAGTTCATCCAAGGAGGGCATTAATGGCCGCAATCACTCATTGCCTAACTTGATCGGCCGAGTCTAATATTTGCTGGTCGTCATCGGCTCATCCTGGGACTTCTGGCATGTGGCAGTGGAGTCTGATTGCTTCGTGGGCCAGGTTTTGTCTCTCTTGCTTCAGTTCGGTGATGATAGAGGGGAGGTCTTGGAGTCTCTTCTCTTCAACGGCTATGTCCTTGGTCACCTGCTCCATCTCCTTAGCGAGCTCCGCCCTTCGGTGCTTGAGGCGATCTATAGCGCTAACGATACCTGGGCGGGAACTTTCAAGAATGTTGATCCGGTAATGTACGTCTTGGGCTCGGTGCTTGTAAGAGTCTTCCTCCTCACGAGCTTTAGCCAGCTTGGCGCAATCGGCCATGTGACGCAAAGCTCTGAACACTGGGATCCACATTGATTCAATATATGCGGCTGGCGGCAGGTCTTCTTCTGCCTCTTCTGGGACTCGGCCACTGATATCACTGAAGAGCTGCCAAATCAGCGAAGCGTCCTCCACCAATCGGCCGATGTCTTCTTGAAGGAGGGTCCGTATGCTCTCAAGTTTGGCACGGACGTCATCAGGGATTGAGATCAGAGTGACCTGACGTGAAGCAACCTCCTCGTCATCAGAAAGTGTGACCATGAAGGAGAAGAGACTGTTATTGGGGGTATCTTGTTCCTACAGGAAAGTAAGATGATAAGCATCGATTAGCTGATGGTAATAGGAAAATCGGCCGATTTGGGTGACAAGTCTCTTACCTCTTTGAAGCGGATTTCTTCTATTTGCGTCAACGGGAGTGCTGCCCTTGGTTCAAGAACTGGTGCGACCGGCTCATCGGAAGAGGAGGACTCAACGATTATTGGCGTCCTGCTCGGAGCGGCCTCCTGGAAAGGTACAAGGAGCAAGTTCTTATGAGTATGATACAAATGTTTAGATATGATGACATGTGGTGATTGCCGTACCTCCATGGTTTCCCTGGCCGATGGCTGTTGAGAAGGTACAATTGATGTACCAAGGGTAGCCTGCATCAGAATCGGTCAAGCTTTTGGTTAAGTATCAAAAATTAAATAAAGGGATTCTTTACCTCAGTGGGAAGAGTTACTGGTGCTCGGATTTCTGTTTGGGGTGTTGTCGATTGCTGCGGAGGCACCAGGGCGTTTTGGGCAGCCTAATGTAAAGAAAAAGTCAGTATAGGAAGAATACTCAAGAGGATGTGAACACAAGGTTACCTGAATGGCTTCTAAAAGCAGCGACGCAGCGGCCGCTCCAGCTTCTGTAGCAGCTTGGGGATCGACATCCTCGATAACTGGGGGGATCGGCGTAGCCAGAGTTTCCACCGATGCCACATCAGACTGAACGGCCGATTCCATGCGGGCACGCACTCGGCGGCTTGTCTTCTTGATGGTTTTCTTCGGCATTTGCTTCAATCGGCCGGTAGTGATATCATCAATGGATGGGGCGTGATGGCCGATGAGTGGGAATTCCGTGTACGGGTAACGGTTTTCTATCGGCCTGCCACTCCGGCTGCGTTTTGGGGGAAGTAGACTCCCGGACTGTAAAAGAAAGCAGGAGTTAGTGGCAAATTTGTAGCATAAGAAGGAAAATAACATCAAAATAGGCTGAAGGAAAAGCAGTACCTCTGCACTTGGGTCGATGTTCTCAGGATCCAGGTCATTGCAATATGTCGCGGGAGATGCACAAAATAGATGCTGCTTCCATTCTGCCCACCATAATTTGAATGGTTGGACAACAAAAGGAGCTACTATCCAGTTGTTCAGATCGATGGTGCTGGAATCTGGCACTCGGTCACACAGTCGACTATAGTCAAGGCCCTTGGTGAGCCTGTCTTGGAATTTCACGCGCCGACGAAATAGACTCGAATCGGCAGCTGACCTAGGCCGAACTGCCGCGCCGCAACTGATGGGTTATAAAATTCATAAGTAGGGGCATCCTTCCCCGAGAAAAAGTTTGCTGGTAGAATCCCCAGTTTAATCAAGACGTCCATGAGATCATTATCAAAGGTGTGGGACGTCGAGCTGTAACAGAAGGGGAGCTCAAAAAGCGGCTCTGTCCTCTGATACATGTACCAACTAGTGGTTTCCTCACTGAAGTCGTTGTAGAAACATCTAAAGTACTCGGCTACTTTGGTGCCGGTGAGCTGGCAGCCAGGGAAGACTGATGCTGCTTCGCCAAAAGAGGTGCATCGGCATCGTACGGTGGGGTTTTCTTCTGATTCAATGTTGGGGAATGTCATATGCTCCACCCGATGCTGAGAGATTTTGCTCATATACAAGTTGAGCCAGAGATTGATGAACCACCAGGGGCCACCTAGGTTTCCAATCGGCTCTCCCTTGGATAGTTTGACGCCGATTTGGTGCAGCATGTGATAGGCCGATCCCAGTAGATGCTTCCCGAGGGGGACAGAGGCTCCTCTTGATAATGCTTTGGCCAAAGATTGTGTGTTGGAAGACAGGCTGACTGCCCTGCCACAGAAAAGGTGTTTCTCCAACCACATCATCATGAAGGCCACATATTCTCTCTCTAAAATGGCCCCGGTCTTCATGTTGTTCTTGATGTACCCCTTCCACCCGCTGATTGCTTTTGTCTCCCGCCGATGGGTTGGCTTGACCAGATAATGGAAGGGGGTATCGGGAGAAGAAATGTCAAGGCCGGTCAACATTACTGTTGGGATACGAGGTAGGCTACGCTAGCGCAAATCAAAATTTCTACCGCGTATAACCAGGAAGAACTGCCGTATAAGGATCACGGGATTACCACTCGACGCACTACTGGTGCGGAAGATGTAGATATGCGTCGACGCACTACTTGTGAAACAGTTTGGCTTGGACGTTCCAGTCTTGCCCTTCTTCTTCCAAGAATTGCCCTTCTTCTTAAAGCTAGGCTTGTTCTATATAGCCATCACATGGCTGGTACTAGCGCTTTTCTTGATGTCAGCCTCTGCTGTTTTGAGCATGCCACACAGCTCATTCAGACCCTTCTCCGTCCCATGCATATGGTAGTTCGAGATGAAGTTCCCATAGCTAGGCGGAAGAGACGAAAGAATGAAATCAGTGGCCAACTCTTGGCCCAGTGGGAAGCCTAGCTTCTCCAACCGTTGAGTGTAACCAACCATCTTGATTATGTGTGGTCCTACTGCTGCGCCTTCTGCTAGCTTGCTCTCAACAAAGGCCTTAGACACATTGAACCTTTCAGTCCTGGCCTGTGTTTGGAACATGTCTCCAAGGGCCACGATCATATCGTGCGCCTCATGGTTTGTTTCGAACTGCATCTGCAGCTCGGGTTCCATGCAAGCAAGCATAAGGCAGCTTACTTCGAGGTTAGCATCACATGCTTTCTTGTAAGCATTCTTAGCAGCAGCGGGTGCATCATCAGCAGGTTCTTCTGGTAGTGGGTTGTCTAGAACATCTTCCTTTTTCTCAGCCCTGAGAACAATTCTCAGGTTATGGATCCAATCCGAGTAATTTGTTCCATTCAACTTGTCCTTCTCAAGGACCGAACGCAAAGCAAACGGTGTAGTGCTGCTAGGTGCCATTTAATCTACAACAAAGTAATGCAAAATACACTAAGACAAACGTATCCATGATAGAGTAAATCATATTAAACTATTTTAACAGAATCTACTCCCACTAAAATCAATATCCCTCTATTGAAACTTAGTGATTCAGGATCCACAACTAACAAGTCCACTAGTGAGCTTTAGCATCACCGCTAGCAAACAAGGTAGATCGGTAAGCAACTTTTGCTAATCATATCACATATGACTCCTGTTGTTGGGTGACATCCCCATGTCTCGGCGCCCAACCGTTATGCCCCAAGGTCCTTAACCGTTAAGATGACCTCGTTAAGCTAACCAACCCTTATGCGTGTAAGTGTCCGACACAAACCCGTCTAGTCAAGGAAAACTAGTGGTACCCTAATTTCATAGACCCACCACTAATTGTACAAGACATGGGACGGTGCAAGTTTTAGTTGGGAGGGCATACTAACTTAAAATTTGCGAGGGATCGTTCTACTTCTAACATCACAGCATGCAGAAAGTAAAACATAAACAAAATAGCATTCACACAGCTTGTGACACAGTATGGCCCGTTTTCACATGGTGATCTCCATCTCCATAGAACCTGTTCACCATGGTGATCTCCATCTCCATGTTCCATGTGCGCCATCCTCCTGGTGATGAGTCCTCCAAGAACTAGAGCATGCTATTACGCCTAATAGCTAGTAAAGAAACTAGTAATGAAAATTACATAGTTGCTTGGATCATCACAGATTGGTACGCAGACCGTTAAATACAATAAAGTGACAACACATATGGCTCCTGCCGTGTTGCCGTACGCGTGACACGCAGGTCATGAATGAGTTACACACATGCATCACATACACAAGGGGGCCATACTGATCACAAGATACATACATACATCCTGCAAAACAGAGTTAGGCGTCCTAACGTTCGAAACTTCGGAGGCCCAAAACTCCATCTTCCAAGCCGAATTTGGGAAATCTAATTTCACCGAAAACGGCGAAGGGGTTGAAATTCATGTGTAACTTTTTCTGTAGATCAATTTTCGTATAAAAATCGCCCCGATCCGAGATCGTACCGAAAAGTTACGGCTGATTTACCGAAGCATATGCATACGGCAAAAATCCCGACCCCGGCAGTAGATCCCATCTACTATTGCACATCTAATGCGCCTGGCGTATGACCCTGAATTTCGATTTGACCAATCATATTGATCTTCCCTCACTGCAACTGGATTTACGTGTATCACTTAACTCCGATGGCGGAAACCGACCGGTAGGAGTATGTCGTTACACTACCATTGCAGCAAGGGCACGAAACCAGGACATAGATCAAATAGAAAACTCGCATATCTCCATATGCACACATCCCGAATCCAAAACTAAGCAGCTACGGCTCTGATACCACTGTTGGGATACGAGGTAGGCTACGCTAGCGCAAATCAAAATTTCTACCGCGTATAACCAGGAAGAACTGCCGTATAAGGATCACGGGATTACCACTCAACGCACTACTGGTGCGGAAGATGTAGATATGCGTCGATGCAGTGAAGACGATCACGTAGTCGTACGTAGTCGATCAACGTAGTCGTACGTAGTCGATCATGTCCAGCAGCTCCTCAGCAGCTCGTCCACGTGTAGCAAGATCGCCTCCGGTACCTCGGCTCGTCGTCGGCTCGTCGTGGCTCGTCGGCGACTCGTCGATGGCTCGTCCAAGTGCTGCAGGCGCAACACCTCCAAGGTATCCACACGTGCAGGGAGGAAGCGTCGCAAGCCGGACTGCTAGATCCGCGAGTTGCAACAGGCGAGGGCGTGGGAGGCGCGGCAGGTGTGGTTCGCCAAAAGGGTGTGAACCCTAGGGCGCCCCCACCCCTCTATTTATAGAGGTTCCTGATGGGCCTCTGGATCCGAGGCCCATTAGTACTCCTAAACCTAATCCAACTCGGATCAGATCCGAATTGGGCTTCCAGCCCCTTAAGTGTGTGACCCTATGGGTTCGGATACGTATAGACATGGCCCGAGTACTCCTACTCGGCCCAATAGTCGGTAGCGGCCTCTAGCAAGACGTGCCAACTCCTATACGCACACGAAGATCATATCAGACGAACCATCACAACATAATATACATGCTATTCCCTTTGCCTCACGATATTTGGTCTAGCTTCAAGCCGACCGCTCTTTCTTGATCCTGTGATTCGGAATCCCTTTTGTAGGTCAACTCTTAACCGTACGTAGCATGGCCATGCATTTTCGGATCCGATCACTCGAGGGGCCCAGAGATATCACTCTCAATCAGAGAGGGGCAAATCCCATCTTGATTGACCATGTCTCATAACATGCTTCTTGACAAACCCGAAAGCTACCTTTATAATTACCCTGTTACGGCGTAGCGTTTGATAGCCCCTAAGTAGGTCGATCCACATCTAGAATACATGCGACAATCTCAGGTCTAAGGACAAAGCGTATATGTTGTTTAAAGAGAGAACTACTTCTCGTGTTGGGTCAGTCCTAACACATGTCTCCACATGTGTCCACATTATTAGTTCAACATCTCCATGTCCATGACTTGTGAAACATAGTCATCAACTAATACATGTGCTAGTCTAATATTCATGTGTGTCCTCACATGAACTCTGACTAGGGACAACTTTAGAATAACCATACAAGTAAACAGTTTCACATACAATTCACATAATTGCAAATCAATTCAAGTAGCCTTTAATGGATATTCAATGAACACAATATACAAATCATGGATACAAATGGAATATCATCATCTCTATGATTGCCTCTAGGGCATACCTCCAACAATTACCACATCGGCCAGAGTGGGGGTCATAGGCCCATGACCGAAAAGGAAAGCATTGAGGGCGTCGGACTAGAAGTAGGAGGCCGCCATCACCAAGGGCTCATTTCTCTCCATTTGAGACAGAGAGAGATTGATACATTGGCTGATTTTTCGTTCGTCCCATTGAACTATCTTGGAGGTGGCTATCCTTTGGTACCATTTTTTCCAACCGGAGGTTTCATTCGTCCAAGATCTAAAGGTGCCTAACCACTGATCCAATTCCATTGGGGATTGTTTAAATGGGATTCTGTGAGTTTCTAAGTTTCTAAGTTTATCAGATTGGTTGGGTCTAGATTCCCCATAGGACCTAGATAGATGAGGCCGGGGGCTTCGGAAAGGCGAATGGTGATTTGATGTCTAACCACCTAAAAAAGGTAAAAAGGGAAGAACTAAGAATGGATCTAAAACAAATGCCTGGGCAGTAAAGGTAAAAAGAAAAGTTCCGGGTAAATACCTCCGGGATGAAAGTCATCGTCGCCGACGGGGCTGCTGGTGGAGCTACCGCCGTCGAGGCCGCCGGTGGAACTTCTGGTGCCGATGGAGCTGCCGCCACCGCCGTTGGAGCTGCCGCCGGGGTTTTCGTTGCTGGTGAGGTTGCTGATGGTGCCACCATTGGGAGGATGGAGCAGAATGCGGATGAAAAGGAGATCGCCGGAAGATGTGGTTGGAAACCAAAAGGGCGTTGAAAGAAGATGGAAGCTAGTGCGCTAAGAAAGGAAGTTACTGGCTTGTGAAGAAGAAGTGCAGAACGTGCCGTATTTAAAGATGGTCCGAGAAGGGGTAAAGGCGGGATTTTTACCGCGCCGTCTACACGAATTTCAGGGGAGTGGTTGTCTCAGGCGCCCGTTTCGAAACGATTGCAATCATCAGGTAGGAGACCACGAAATGGAAGGATATTTTTAATGCATTTGTTTCAAAGGAGAAGTTGAAAAGGAATTTGAGGTAAAAGCTATATTTTACTTTGAAACTGGGGGCATGTGTTGATGCTAGATTTTGACACGTATGGAATCGGCGTCAAGGAAGGAGAGGACTGGCTGATGCGGCAGATTGAAAGGTCACGATTGGGAATCGGCCGATTGGTGCTACAGTTGGGGATCGGCCGATTGGCGCTACAGTGTGTTGGCAGACGGAGTTGGTGGAGATCGGCCAATTGGAAGGCTGGAGCGATTGGGCCAATATGGGCTTAAAGTGGGTCAGAGGAAGAATATAGAGATTGGCCCGCAAGAGTATAGTAACCAACTCCGATACGAGTTGTGTTTGTAAATATTCATTTTCGTTTAAAATCAGAGATAGATCCTAGTCGGTTAGTAAGTTGGTTGCAACAGGCTATAAATAGCCATCTTTAGAGATTTGTAAAAACGCACATTAATCAATACAAACAAATCTACTTTTTCATCGCACTTTACTTTCAAGTCGGTGACTTTGCCAATACTTTTCTTCTTTCACGAGTTCGTACGGGTTGGCAGGGCTGCATCG